>NW_027526225.1:1517936-1879088 GCF_048455015.1 Haemaphysalis longicornis | reverse complement strand
GCAAGGTTGATACGGAAAATATATCTTTTTGCACGTCGCTAAGGGCCCACAGAAAAGCGGAGTAAGTGATATCTTCTTGAATGACAGCGAAAGAACGGTAAACAGAAGGCGAAAACAAGTGTATATCATTTACGTGACGACAAAGCTTTGTTGAGAAGCAAAAACGACTATTTTGGACAACAGCACAACTCTGTGGGGATGCCAAAGTAAGAGTAAACTGTATTTGTTTTGCTTGTGCCCCTTATAATTTGCTGATAGGTAGGCATGTGACTGCAATAAAGTATAACAAAAGTTTGTGGATGTTCACGCCAAAAAACGTGATTCTAGACAGGTAGGTTGCAAAAATCAAAGCCTGTTTCTTAAGGTAAATATGGTCAGAATGCTTCGACCGTGTCAGAATGGCCGAATCTGATAGACGCGGGCGTCCTAACGCGAGTTACACAAGGTCGATTCCGACAACGGCAACCGTTTTTTTTTATTTCGACGCGCTTGTTATGATTTTGTGGAAACATCATCATCATGGGCTCTCCAAAAGTTTAAGGTTGGCTTTCCTCATGTGCGTTTTTGCGTACGCTTGCCGCACTGAGCAAAGAAAGCTTCGCTTCAAAAAAATTGCGCCCACCTCCCCGCGAGGGGAACCCTGTGTAGATGTGACGCATCGTGGGGTTCACTCGGTGTTTCCGTTGGATTGATTCTGAAATCGCGTGAAACGTGTCGGGAACGCGTATGATTATTATGTTTTATGATTATCATTATGTTTTATTGGCCAATCTTGGTCAATCTCTCTAAGTGGTATGCTTGGGGCTTCGCTGTCGCAACGACCTTTACTCCATCATTGTTGCTGTAAGTGGGAGCTTCTTTTCTTTTATTGCAAGTGTTAATCATTGCCCAATAATGCGTTGTATCAGTAGCATCTTGACGTAGTTTGAATGAGTCAAGGATATAAGGCGCTTTCGTAGCATTTGATTCTGTCTCGGTTTTGTGGCGCAGTGGGAAGAGCACCATGTACCTCGCGTTCCGCCCACAGGGTCGTGGGATCGAAACCGAGCACCACTAACTATTTTTTTTTTATAGTGTAGGGGGAGGGGCGGACGACAACAACGCCGACGACGCTGCATGGACAAGGCGAGTGAATGAGATGCAGTCGCATCTAATACCAAAACTAAGGTTTAAGAAAACGATTTACAAAAAAATGAACGCCATCGCGCCCTGTAAAAGTGGTTGTCCAGTACAGCTGTTGTAAAGCACTACACATGCTGACGGGGGAAGGTATGAAATGTTCCTTGTTGTCTAGGCGGACTGGCGGCTTGCATTCGGCTTCTCATGCGGCAAATTCTGGGCCCTGACGTATGTGCTCGGCGTCTTGAACGAGAACTCCTGAGTCCTGGCGCTAGCCCTCGAATGACGTCAACCACCCCCTCCTTTCTAGAGCAGCTGAAAACCTAATCTTTAACTGAAAACATGGGGGGGTCCCATTGTTCCCCGGCGCCACATAGACCAAGCTGTTTCAATGTTCGTTATGGTTTGTTGTTTACACGAATACTGAGCGCCATGCTGCACGCCTTATTAGCTCGACGCTTGCGCTTGCGTCTTCGGTGCAATCTGCTGGGTCCTGTCTGGGTTTTTTATTTCCGACGATTGATTGAGTAACAGTTAAGCTGTAGAAAGCGATAGAACACTGTTTGCTCGTAGTAGCAAATAATATAAAGATGGGGATAGTTTTCACGCGAATTAAACTGGCTGGTTGGAATCGTTGGCCAAGGCTAAACAAATGCAGCGTTTTGTACTTCTTCAACCGTGTTTTAGCAAACTCCCTTAGCACAAAACACAGCAAACATGTTCCAGTTGCGGATGCATGTTTGCAGAGCACAATGCAACAATCATAAGGGGATAGGAAATGATTAGTAGTAATAAGACGTTATTAGTTGAGTTACCATCGAGGTATTTGTAGAAAGTTTGGCTGAATGGCGTCATAAAAAAAAAAAAAAACAGGAATTATTAAAAAAATCGGATACACTGATGAAATATGGCTAACCTAACCTACCCCGGTCTAACTCTCATGGCACGTTCGCGGCACCAGTGAAGTGTGTTCAACCTGCACGAACTCATGAGGTGCAGCTTTTTTGGTATGACGCACCGTTTTCCACTAGGAAAGAGCAGTTTATTCATGCATAAATTAGAGAGAGGAAGGGTCTTAAAAGCAAGATTCGGGGCACACAGAATGAACGGAAACAAGGTGAGTCGCTGCCGCAGTAGAGAAGGCTTCAAAGATTTCTCTCCGACGTTGTCGATAGAGCCGGCGCAGAATGCACATGTAGTACGCTGGTACGAGTACGTGTGCATTGGAGAGAACGGTCAAGTAAGATGACCCCTACCATTACCTCCTTGAGCTGATTCCTGGCCCCATTGTGTGAGCAGTGCCCTGTCCGGTCTAGTAGTTCGTCTGCAGCAGCCCTTCCCTGTGTACAACGATGCTACATTTTTTATCGCGTTACCTTATTTTTACGTCAACCTTATATTCCCGAAAGGCCAGGCCGCCATTGGTTGCACCGATTCATTTTGGCAATTGCAAACTTGCGCTGTTGTGGGGTCTGTAGGTGGTTGAGTTGGTACATAACTGAATGCGAAACAGCGCGAAAACCACGACGACTAACCAATGACGAATTGATTGCCTGAGAATGAATAAACAGTAAAATAAAAATTACAGGTGACTTGAGAATGTATACAGATATAACAAAATATACTAAAATATACAAACAAAGGACACGGATTTCCATTAAGAAAAAAAATATTCGCGGCACAACACGCTAAATAGCACTCTTTCAAAGCACGCTCTTTGCCACACGCGAGCCATCCGTGGCCGTGTACTTGTTAAATAAATATTGCGCGATATTTATTTTGTAACACTCTGGGGAGTTCAAAAGCTATCTTAATCTAAGAGAGGTATACAGACGTAAGTCTGATTTGCACAAGGAGAAAGCCATTAAGAAATATTTTGATCTACGACTTTTCACCACCGATAGACCTGTACAGTATCGGGACTCGTTACCTTATGACACCTTCACCAATGCAACAGTGAACTGGCTCCGTGTGCGACGTATAAAGGTGATTGGTTAGAATATAACCAACAAAAAGATAAATTTCCGAAAGGCTCCGAGATATTTTCGAACCCTGATAACAACTAAAGAAAGCTCGAGTGAAGCTCAGTGGCCTGTCATCGTACTATATTAAAGACAGATTTATATCGGCACAGTTATATAAGCTGTCCAGGTTGACGAGTGGCACAGGAATTAAAAATCGCATAAATAATAAACGCAAGTTTGATTCTTTTGCGTATTGATCATGGTGTATACATGGTTTTAAAATCTGTCTATGCGTGGGCAATTTGTACACATTAGGCACAAACGCGCAAACAAGCAAAGGCTATTAGGTGCGCTGTTCCCTGCACCAACACAGCTTCTGTAACTCGTGATGTGGAAGACAGCGAGTGTGGTTCGCGTACGCGTCCGTCCTCTGGACGAGCTCGACGCGCCTTTCCTGCCATCGGTCCAGGCGAGGAATCCAGCCGGTCGCTTCGAAGGAGGCCTCCGGCACGGTCACCAGGGACAGACGGAAGAACACCTTCCCCGCCATGGAGGAGTTGAGACTCGTCGCCACGGCATCTTGAAGGCGCGCCAGCCTCCAAGCCACGCACTTGCCCTCGAACACTCGTAGCGTCAACTCATTCACGTGGTCCAGAACGGAGACGGCCAACGCATTCCCCACAGACGGTTCGATGGAGACGACGTCTGCGTTGGCGCATGCGCAGAAGGTGGGTGGCACAAAGGCGTCCTCGCACGTCCTCTCGGGCGGAATTGGAGAGAAGAGGCTGTGGCCTCGGTCGGTCTTCGCGGGTTCGAATCGGGAAAGGTCTCCTATGAACAGCAGCGTCGCGTAGAAGTCGTAGGCTGTGACTAGACGCCGCTGGTTCACCTCAAGGTTGACAGCGACCTCCGGGTGACGTCTCAGGAAGCGTTCAGGAAGGGCCAGGAAGGCGAAGGGCGTCTTGTCTTCCTCGCGACCTATCTCGGTGCCCCTGGATATGCCAAACCGCAAGCCATGGTCGGCGAGCATCAGGATCGCGGTGTGGTTCACGGCCCCTGCTTCTGAGAGCTTCCTGAGCATAGACTCCAGCGGCCTGTCCAGGTATCCGACGCTGTTGAAGTCGTTGTGTGACATTCTCGTCAGCCAGGCGAAGGTGAAGGTCGGCTGGTCGCCCATCGACAGAAGCTCGGTGATGTACCTAAGAGACCAGATCAAGAAAGCAGGACAAGAAAACTAAAATAGAAGTAATCCTTGTTATGGTGTTCTTAAACGGAAAACGCACCCCACGGGTAAACAGGTGCGCGCTTAACGCCACTAGATCGTCAGTTAGTCACCGACCGATACAGTCTAGGTACGCCCCCCCCACCCCCCTCCCCCCCGCGTTTGTTCGTCGTCCTCGCAACATTTTCAAATGTTGTCCTAGCGAACCATCTAGTTGCGAGCATACAAGCTATGTCTTCATGATGTCCAGCCAGATGGTTGAGAAATGAAGATGGGCTGACGAATCCCCGCAACTGTATGGCCGAGATGCTTCCATAATAAACGTACTAGAGCATTGTTTGTCCCCCCTAGGAACCACCGCTGCCATCCTCACACAAATGTTAACCTTGAAAATAGAGTTCAAATAATACGCGGTATCAATTTCTATGTGAGAAGCACCGGAAATATTCTTACCCAAAAGATACACTGGTATTACATGCCCTAGGCGGGGTAGGGGTTCATGCTATCATCAGACGAGTGAAATCGTCATTGACACAAGAGAGCATTCCAAGTTTGAAAAAATGACCCTTACGGGCACACTTCCTGAATTGATGAAATCACACAGACGCTACCATGTTTTCTTTCTGACGTTTAGATCAGCGCCCTTTGGCGCGGCTCCTATAAAAAGCACGTTGGGCGTTGATGTTCGAGCTGTGTTGATGAGGCCTGAGTGAGGGTGGTACTCGGTGCCGAGGAACGTGGCGGTCACAACGAGCTACCGGTATTCAAGACTCACGCACGCAGCAATTCATATTACGGAAGGAAAGGCACACTAACACTGCAGAGGCTGGACTGGATCTTCTCATTTACGCGTTAGAGAACTACTGCAGAATTCTGAAGCTGCAAAAGCATCAGCACGTACCTCAATATGGCGCAGGTCGAACCTTTCCATAGGCGCATAACAGCCTGTGGGTACAGGTGTGTCGGCGCCCTCTTGAAGCCACTGTTGAACCGGGTGCCGTAGGTGAACAGGCCCAACGAAGGCTCCTCTTCCAGGAATAGCGTTCGGTATCCTTTCCGCCGATAGAGAGACATGAGGCTCGGCATGGCGTCGTAGTACCTGCAACAACCCCCGCCCCGTCACGTGTAATGGGCAATGGAGTAGGTCTATGAGAGGCACGGTAAAAATATTGCGGTGGCAAGTACTCGGCCAACACCGGAACAAATATACGAAAAGTGCAGCACTTACAGATAATGAGCGCATGTGTTGGGAGGGCCAACAAATTTGATGGGAGCTTGTTCTTCTAGAGGAAATATTTCCAAGCAGCCTGCTGTACTGGCACCGAACCGTGGGGAAAAACCTTAGCCGAATCAGTATTACTGCAAAGCAGTGTATGTCTAGCCCCCACCCCTTTTCATTCCGGCGTCATCGATTTACTCGGCACCGGTCTGGGGCTCCTCCTCGCCACCAGTGACACCTCTTTCACAATTATTTTCCCCCTCGCCTCTGCCGAAATCCCTTTGGCAAGTTGCGCAGTCGGCAGCTAACGATGGTATGCGGTGATCGGATGATTGCGAAAAATAAACAGAAGCACAGATAGTCGTAAAAAAAATGCACTGACGATGACTTCCGCATTTACCGGTCTATAAGTCGCACTTTTGTATAAGTCGCATCCCCCTCGAAACGCCAGCTTTTCCGAAAGAAAAATATACATGAGTCGCACCGGTGCACAAAACGCACCTGTTAATCAGGTACGCTCATAGAGGATCAGTTCGTTAGAAAGTGCGGCGAGACTACATGGTTGCCGCGGCCGCCGCCTCTGAACGCCTCCCTCGGTAAGTAGTGCTAGACACGTGCGTCTACCGTCCAAAGTCTAGACAGAACTAACTTCTCAAAAATGGTTTATTGATACACACAGATGGTATGTACTTACGGCGTTTAGGCAAAACCGTCAAAGCCTTCTTCCTCCTACTCGCTAACAAAAAATTCATTCATTAAGGCCATAGAGCTGTCTCTTAACGTGCGCTGATATCACGCAGCACACCTTTCCAATCGCGAACCACTCGCAGCTGCCACGTACCAAATTTATTCCATACATAATTCCCACTGGTGGATAAGATGCACCAACGAAAATTCAAGAAAAAAATTTACACCATCTTCCCGCGAGGGGAACCATGGGGTAGATGCAACGAATCGGGGGTTGCCGTTGCGTTTCCGTTATGTTAGCGATGTCAGCGTGTGGATTGCTGTTGTTGTGCATCCTAATTACGCAGCATGTTCACCCCCGATGCGTCGCATATACCCCATGGTTCCCCTCCCGGGAAGATGGTGTAAATTTTTAACCGAGCGCGCTAACGCACAGCTGTCACGGCGACGGGAGCGAGCACAGCCGAGCGCAAGCTGCGCGCTGACGGCGCTGACGCACATATGGCGCAGCGGTGAGAGCGGCGGATCACGCAGCTGCCGCGGCGAGGAGGATGGGGGAGGGATGCGGACTACGCCGCAACAATGACGCGGGACAAGGCGAGTTAAAGAGATGCGCTGCATCTAAAAAACCGCGACTTATACACCTGGAAATACGGTACACTCCATAAGCGAACGCACGGGTTCGCTGATCACGCAACGTGCCTCCGCTACTCTGCTGCGGGGCGGCGTGCGCAGCGGCTTGCGATGCTGCTACCTCGCAGTGCGCCGCCGCCGCCGGACAGCATGTTGCAAATCGTGTTTGAAACTCCAGCGCAAATGTCACGTGGTTCGAATCAGTCCCGCAGAGGGGAGCAGCGAGTTGCATATTGTGTTCTAATTTCCCGCACGTCATGTGGTTTGGATTAGCGGAGAATGGAACAGCATCTGGGGAAAGTTTCAGGCGAAGGGCGCTCCTTGGTGGCGATGCATGAGACATCAGTGAGGGAAAGGCAGTGAAAGAGATGACACCGCAGCCGCACGTGTCGTACTCGACCTCGCCCTTCGCTAGACGCTCCTCTCCGTTTTCTTTCTTTCGTCGCTGCTGCGTTCGCTCACTCGGTTACGTGGACATAAACAGACGCCGCTGCCGCAAGCCCAGTTACCAGCTGCCAAAGGGCTGCCCTCTGAAATGACCGAAAACCGCCGTCGCCGTTTCCCCTCAAATTGTGCTTCGCCAAGTAGCTACGAATCTTTCCTGGCATAAGAGAAACTTCTCCAGCTGGAACGCCGGCTTGAGCTAATATTTCTTTTTCAGCTTGTAAGGCCTTCCGAGCGACATTTTCGCTGGTGACTTGACTATGCGCCATCACCGGTTGCCGGTTTTATGCGGGCACGGTTCGCGGGAAGAAAAAGGGGGGCGTGCACGCGCAGCTCCGCGTCATGCCGCTAAAGATGAAATGCCGTTTGTGCTGGTGGGAGATATAAATGCCGAAATTACATGGCTCAGTGCGGTTAGTCGGCTCTCCTCCTCGATTGAGTGGTTAGGGTGCGAGTTGATGTGTTTTACAGACATCTTACACAAACAGTAAGATGCATACGAGGAGGGAGGAAAACGGAGAGCCACATGTTTGTACGGGAGAGTAGAGCTCGAGGGCTTCCAGGTTTTAAATCGTTATGGGATGGATGCACGCCGTTCATTCGGAGGAAGAAGAGCAAAAATTGAAGCGTTGGCCAACACAAGCGTGAATGGGCGCAAAAACAACGAAAAACTGCTGGCGCCGCCGTTACAGCCTTCAGATGAGCTCGTCGAGTAGCGGTGAATCCCTCCCGGATGAACAGCAACTTTCCCCCTTGGAACGCCGGCGTGAGCGAATATCACTGCTTCAGAAGAATTTCAGGGGATATTTTCGACCGCGTCTACCACTTCGCGCTCATGACCGGTTGCCGGTTTATGCGTATGCGTGTGCAGGTTTGTAGTGGAGAGCAGTTTGAGGGAGGAGGCGGTGTGCACGCGCAGCTATCGGTTTCATGCCCGTAATGATGGATGACGTGTCCATTGTGCTGTTGCGAGGTGTTTAGGCGGACGTGAAACGGCCCTATGGTACCTGTCCGGAGTCCTTAGTGGTAGAGCTGATTGAATTTGCGTGTTAGGTTATGTTCAGACTACCGACCCAAAGGCCGTATCGTGATCTATGGACGTAAAAAAACGGCATGTCACGCGGTGCGGTTGGCTGAGATGTGAAATGACGTCATAGTTTAATGCTATTACGACAGTTGCGGCAACAGTCTGACCCCGGCCTTACACAAACAGTAGGGTGCTCACGATGCGGAAGGGACACAGGCAGCTCAATGTTTATTTGCAAGAACAAAGCATGGATCTTTCAGGTTCATTCAGCTAATTGGCTAGGAAGTATGCTCCATCGCAAATTACTGTAAACGGGTTTCGTTTCGTGCACTCCGTGAACTTCGTCCAGCTTTGCAGGTCATCCTTCTTCACAGAGTGGAAGGGCACTAATTTTTTTTCCAGAGGGAACCCGAAACAGAACCGACATTTTTTAGCTTTGCGAACTCCAACAGCAGCCTGAGCATACCAGCATAAACAGTAACAAATTCACGAAGACAGGGTGGGAAAAAGCGCGGTCAATGCAAACATGGTGCTTTGAATTTTCACCCCCATCACGTTGCTTGCATAAAATTTTAAAGGGACACTGAAGTGAATTTGTCATGCTTGCGTTTTTTCTTGCACTGCGTAGACTGGCTCAAATAAACATATATACTTGTCATCATTTATCCGGGTGATAAGGCGGTATTTATTTTATAACGCCTCAAAGAAGAGAAACTAGCATTCGCGGTTCGCGGTGGTCTCACCAACTAAAAGTAGTGACGTAAATACAAGGTGCTACGTGAATGAACAATGTCCGTGGTTAGGGGTGCTATTCCCGACTGCACAAATTCCCAGGGAAACTGGGAATTCGCCGGAAGTCATTTCTAATTGTCTTTCAGTTTTGGCCACGTGATTCCGGTTGACAAAGCGGTTGTGTGTGCCGTCGTCATTTTGACGTTTTATGACGTTTAGGGCACCAGTTCTAAAGTTTGCCTTATTTCTCTTTCCTGAAAGCGCACAATTCTTGCCCGGCAATGAAAAACTAGGCTAAATGCACCAGGCATGACAACTTAGGCCTGTCTTTGCTATCCAACAACGATTGGCTGAGAAGGCGTGGCGTAATTTGAAGAGTTGGCGGGAACGTTCACGTCACACATTGGCAACTTCAGCCTGCGTAAAACTGGTGTAATGTTACGTAACAGCTTAAAAATGGGGGCTGCTTCTGCCGCGAAATAAGGCAAAAAATTTCTCCGATCTTCGGCGCCGCGAAATGTCCGTGACTTTGCAGCAGGCGAAGTTTCGCATGACGCGCGGTTTAAAGCATGTTTTCTACCGAAACAAGTAATAGCTTCGACTGTTTCCAAGTCAGTGATCACGGAGCATAAAAATAACGTGTAGCATTCCGCTTTTGTTTGACAATAAAATAAAAATGATTTGTTTGGCGTCACTGCAACATAAGAGAGCAGTACAAGCCTCTCCATGACAAAGAGAACCCAATGCATGGCATTTGTCCACACTCGTCCTATTAAGCTGCTGGGTCACATGATCGACCTCAAGAGAAAAATAACAAAGAAAAGTGACTCTTTTGTTCATTACAGCACTGATTGAAGTTGAGCTTGACGAATGAGTGAATCGGCGACATCGGTACGCTCCGCGGTTATCAGGCTTCGCTGCTCTTATATGCGTGACAGAAGCGATGGTAGCGGCCGTCTTTTTATGAGATTACGCCATAACCTTGTAACATAGCAGCAGACGATAGAAATAAATAGATACGGTAAAAAAAGATTGTGTGATGTTATTTAGCTCAACATCCTCCTTTCGCTCGCTTTTGGATCAACGTTGCTCGACCGTCTTGTGGTGTTAACGCCAATTTTTCCCTGCAGAAATGTGTTTACCTTGCCAACCTCAGCTACCGACTAATTCTTTATAATACATGCCAAGGGTTTCCATGTCGTTTATGTGCAATATTTGGTACCTTACGTGTCATCTTGATGAGTGAAGCGTCAGCTTGTCGTCATACCTGTACGTGCAATACGCCACTTATTGCTTACGTCGTGTTTACGCAAGAAAATCAAGGCGAACTGCCTCGGAATTTGTGCAGTCGAGAATAGGGCCCTAGCATTCGAACCAGTTTCGGTTTCGCGTCTGTGAAACGACATGCTTGGCATCGTACGTTATCGTTGGATGGGTATGCTCGATATCTCAGCGATCGGCATCAGCCGCGCATCTTCCATGTTGTCGGCTGTAAAAAGTGTCAGATAAGCCTATCAGCACGGCTTGGAATCGTAACATCACTAGCCGAGGCGTAAGCAGGGGATGAACGCCCAGCGTGTCACCGCAGATGCTCAAATGCGAAGTGCTCTTCTCCCTCCCATCTTTGGAGCTTGCCTGGCTCATGCCTGCATCGTCAGGCCACGGGTTGGCCGATTCGGGATCGAGACCGCAAGCATTCGGTGCTTATAGGCTACGGAACGATCGCCGAAGGGCGCTGCACTCTCCCCTCCGCGGGAGTACGCGGTTACAGTGTACTTCTAGTACACTGTAACGCGGTGGCTGCCATCGCTTCGGCACGTGCTTTTTTCGCTGCGCGCGTGCTGCATTTCTCGCGCTACGATGAGGTCCGGGTAAAATTTTCTTTCGACTTATGCTTCATATCTGGGACGCCCGGCGGAATTTGATACGTCGCTGGAAGAAACAAAAACACAACCGCAAGCTCAAACTGCGAATAGCCCAGCTGACTAAACAAGCTGAGGAATATGCAAACACCCTCAGCCGACAAAATTGGAACCAGCTTTGCGATCAGTTACAAGGTACCTTAAGTAATCGCCGCACCTGGCTCATTCTCCGGTCTCTACTCGGGCGCACGGAAAGCAAAGCAACTACAGGACACCACCTCCAGCGGCTCATCCACAACTATCCCGGTACCGATGAAGAACTCCTCCGCGACATCACGACCCACCATATTGGCGCCTCTCTTAGCGCTTCTTCCCCGACCATGGGCCTACCCGATTACGCTGGAAGACCTAAACCGGACCTAGATGCCCCTTTCACGACGACGGAAATTATCGCTGCTATCCGCAAACTGGCCCGCAATACAGCACCAGGACACGATCGCATCAACAATAAAACACTGCGAAACCTTGACTATAAAACCATTGACAGCCTCCTACAATACATCAATGAAAGCTGGGAGCGAGGACAATTACCGGCGCAGTGGAAACATGCAGACATCACCATGATTCCCAAGCCAGGCAAACCCATTAACTTCCGCAACTTGCGCCCTATCTCTCTTACCTCTTGCGTGGGCAAACTCTACGAACACATGGTGCACGACAGACTATCACCGTACTTGGAAGACAAGGAGTACCTCCCGCACACCATGTTTGGCTTTCGCCCCGGACTTTCAACCCAGGACGTCCTTCTTCAAATTAAAGAAGACTTATTAAATAACCTCAGCAGCCAACACAAGAGCGCCATTCTCGCACTTGACGTCAAAAGCGCGTTTGACAATGTCACCCATCAAGCTATACTCGAAGGCCTGCAATCTACCCACTGCGGAGAGAAAGTCTACCGTTATGTGCGCGACTTTCTCACCGACCGCACGGCTACGATTGGCGTGGGACAACTCCGCACGGCAACTCTAAAAACACCACCAAAAGGCACCCCCCAAGGTTCTGTCATTTCTCCACTGCTTTTTAACTTGGCAATGCGAGGGCTACCGCCACTCCTGAACAAGATACCAGGAATCAGCCATGCGCTGTACGCAGACGACATCACTATCTGGACGCGTACAGGCTCAGCAGGAGAACAACAAGACTCCCTCCAAACAGCAATAAACATCACGGAAGAATACCTCAGGGCTCGCGGGCTTTCCTGTGCCCCTGACAAATCGGAACTTTTACTGCTCAAGAAACGCAGCAGAGGTCGCCCACCCGCCCCCATACCCGACCTTGAACTCTCAGTCAATGGTAACCCCATACCCCTGGTTAATACCCTACGGATTCTCGGCTTAACATTACAGAGAGACGGAGCAGGCCTTGCAACCATCCAAAAAGTTCAAGAAACAGTAATTCAAGTCACCCATCTCATTCGCCGCGTAAGCAACAGACGCCATGGTCTCAAAGAGCACGACATAATACGCTTGACCCAAGCCCTAATCATCAGTAGGATTACTTACGGCACTCCATACCTCAGTCTCAAGAATAGCGAGCGCGACAAACTGAATATCCTTATCTGGAAGGCCTACAAGCTTGCACTTGGTCTACCTCCCACAACTTCTACCGACAAGCTAATGAAACTTGGCCTGCACAACACCTGGGAGGAACTCGCTGAAGCTCACAAAATCAGCCAACTTGAAAGACAAACTCGCCAAAACGGGTCGTCATACGCTACGTCGGCTTGGCTACGATGCACAAGATACATTATATAGTAAACAACGCATTCCCCTGGTTCTGCGCCAACTTATTACCGTTGCTCCAATCCCCAGAAATATGCATCCCGTATTCAATGCATACCGAAGAAAGGCCAGGGTCATCACCCTCAGAAAATCATACGGAGACAACAAACCAGCGGTCCGCTACACAGATGCTGCCCGGTACCCTCGAAAGTCTGCGCATGCCATCAGCGTTGTCAACAACCATGGCACAGAACTCACGTCGGCCACAATCCCAGTCCCTGACACAGAGTCTGCAGAGGAAATTGCCATCGCCCTCGCTGCTACCACGGGCTCAGACTACATCACTGTGATCACAGACTCCAAAACCGCCTGCCGCAATTACTAACTAGGTCGTGTTTCTGGTCAAGCCATCCGCATCCTGAACAATCTACAAAGCCCACCCGAACTCCGCATAGTCTGGACCCCAGGCCACGCATCCCTCGAGGGGAATGAAGCGGCACACGCCGCTGCCCGCGAGCATACCTTCCGGGCCTTCCCCTCGTTGGCAGACAGATCGATGACCTCCAGCGATGACATTCCAAGAAGATACACGGATGTCCTCGCCCATTACCGACTGCAGCGCTGCATTTACCCCCCACCACACCCCAACATGACCAGAGAGGACGCCATTACCCTCAGACAGCTGCAAACTAACACCTACCCCCACGGAACACTACTCCATGCCATCTACCCAGCAACATACACTCTGACTTGTCAACACTGCCCCACACCCAACACTCTCTACCATATGGTCTGGGAGTGCCGACAATCGCCATCATTAACCCCCCAACCAAACCCAACACTGGAGCAGTGGGAGGACCAGCTGACCAGCTCACGCCCTCAAGACCAGCAACGACTGGTGGACAGGGCCCGGCGGGCAGCCAAGGACCAAGGCTTCCTGGACTAAGGAGGCCTCCCACAACAGAACTAATACAGCTCGATAAATGTTTATTCCTCCTCCTCCTCCTCGACTTATGAAAGCATGCATGTTAGCACGTGTCCAGAAAGTTCGGTTTACACGTAGAGTAGCTACTGGGTCCATTTTTGCCGGCGCTTGTCTTGTGGTCTGCTAGAGACGCGTCAATTAAAGCGGAGAGTTGGGCTAGTTGGTTAGTGTTTACTAATGAACTCATACTTCTAGCGAACGTTAACACAGGACAAAGTGGTTTCGTCTTTTCTTTCTTCGTCTTGTGTTAAAGTTCGCTAGAAGTATGAGTTCATTAGTAGAGACGCGTCGTCTACCACGCGCCGCTCGAACGGCCGAGTGCCCCGGCGGTTTCACGGGATGAAACGTGCTCTTGGGTGGTCGTCGGCTGCTGTCTTTTGTCGTCCAGGCGACAGCTGTGCAACTTGTGAGAGCGCATTTCTTTCTTGTTTGCTACTTTCTTCACGTGTTCCCACTTTGAACATCCGGATTTTATGGACGGAAGAAACATTGAGGCTTAAAACATGACTACACGTGACTGATTCCCGTTCATGTATTGTTTCTAATCCTTGAAATGATCAGCTGCATCATATGAAAGACGCATTAAAAAGGCACATGCTATAAAAGGGGTGCGCTGACAACACCGCATTTCCATTTTGCTTGTTTTTGAAGGAATTTCGTTCGCAACTACTATTAGCAAATGTAGGAGGAACTAAAAAAACGCACGAACAGCAATCAACTTGCCTTGATCCCCTCCAGAACACAAGCTACAATAGCAAGCATCAACACAGGTAATACAGCCAGGCATATATATATATATATATATATATATATATATATATATTTATGCAGAATCCAAGCCCTATTCCATATGGACGTTGTCGAACGGCACCAGCAGGCCAACTCCCCAGTTCATATAATATAGCGGGAAAAAATCATTGGCAGCCCGCATTTTTCAAGAAAAAAGAGCCGGGGACTCAGAGTAATTTTAGAACACTTGTTCGCATTTTGAAAGACGGGAAATGTAAACTGAAAGTGGAGAACTACAATAAAAGATGTGCTACCTACTTGACCCTTCGCACCGCAGTGATCTAGGCTTGCCGTCTTTCCTTTTGGTAAGCTTTTCTCGGAAATCTGTAATATCGCACCGGTGGATTCTTATCCTTCATCTTGCTACTGTTGTGGCAGCCGACCACGCAACAGTATTGTTGGCCACCCTTGGCTCCCCTCACCACCACAGACATCGCGAAACGACTGCGTTTGGTGAACGGCTTTTCAGCGCTCTAAGCAGATGCCCGCCGGCCCGCTCCTCCGCGTCCGGCAAGTGTACGTGCAGCTCGGGGTGCACACTGTCGCACTTCCAGACCCAATTCTGTCCTCCCGCACCGCCTGAGGCATCCAGCCCCCCTACTCACGAATGCGAACAAAGCGACCTCCGGCCGCACGAGCCACTTAACCCAGCACGTACAAATGGCGGCGGGAACTCCCCTGACTCCCTCGAAACGAAAAATACGCCGCTTCGCGATAGGATCAGCGCTGCCCTCGCCCGGCAAACTTTAGCTTCGCCTCCCTATGGCCAGACCAGGCCGACGAGAACTCGCCAGCGTATCAGCGTCAGCCTGCACGCGTTCTACGATCTCGCTCGGGGAGCAGTGAACGTCACAGCGCAAATGATGAGTTCAGCATAGGAAATATTGACCCAAAACAAAGAAATCAACGTAAAGAAACCACTATCGGGGATTCGAACTTGTGGTACATCCTAAAATGCTTGCGAATTGTACCAAAGCTCTTACCTTCTAAAGGCTTTATGGCGCCAAATAATATTATTTAGGTCGATAAAAGCGGTATAGCGGTTCCATCACACGAACGGGCGCGCAACATTCTTTGTCAGGACAAGGAACGTCAAACCCAAACCGATGCTATAACATACTTTTCGAAAGCTTTC
This sequence comes from Haemaphysalis longicornis, assembly GCF_048455015.1. Lineage (NCBI taxonomy): Eukaryota > Metazoa > Arthropoda > Arachnida > Ixodida > Ixodidae > Haemaphysalis > Haemaphysalis longicornis. Next base: position 1,863,489 of record NW_027526225.1, on the reverse strand, counting down.
GATACAGTGACCCACGCAAAACTCACCCGCAAATTACAAGCCACATTGAATAACACAAAAGTCGTTAACTGGATCTCAAACTTTCTATCCAACCGCTCGCAGTTTGTCGAATTTAATCGGGGCAGAATCATCATTATCCATTGTGTCGTCGGGTGTTTGTCGGGGGTCAGTGCTGGGATCATTACTATTCCTACTATACATAAATGACTTACCTAGCTACATCAACTCTAAGATTCGGTTTTTTGCGGAAGATTGCGGCCTGTACGATGCTATTACATAGCAAGAAGATCACCATCGTCTAAACGAGTCATTTTCTTCGTTTTGCGCATGGTGCGCATTATGGCAGATGACTATTAATTTTAGCGAACCGGTAATCACGTCTTTTACCAATAGTGCATCCCCGTTCAATGTCCCCTATTCTTCAAGTAATATTCAAGTGCAAAAGGTTCCGGAATTTAAATATTTTGGCGTTCATTTCGCAGATTGCTTTTATTGATTTAAACATCGACTACATCTCGGGTAAAGCTAAAAAAAAAACTTGGTTATCTGAAATGCACACTGACCCAAGCCCCACAAGACACAAAGCTACTCCTGTACCAAACACTAATACGCCCGATACTTGAAGACGCCTCTGTGGTGTGGAACCCGCACCAACAATGTGACATCAACCATATTGAAGCAATCCGCACCAACAATGTGACATCAACCATATTGAAGCCACACGAAAGAAAGCCGTCCCAGTTATCTGCCGCCGATATTACCGCAACTTTTCACCAACTTCGTTCCCTTCATCCTAGAAACTAACTGAACTTTCTGCGCGCCGACGCATAGAATCACTCTATTTCACTGGCACATTAAATTTAGCTTTTTCCGCGCACGATAAAACTACGTAATTTTAGGCCACGTACTAACCCTCCCATCGAATAAACTATTGAGTGCACTTCAATGGAAACTAACCAATGCATTTGATTTCTTTAACACGCATGTTGTATTTTCAGTGATTTTGGGCTGGTCTATGTCTAATGTGTGTGTTCTTTGCTGTTCCCGTGTGCAGGGTACTTAGTCAATGGTGTAAAACATGCGTGAAAATGTTGCATAAATACGCATACCTTCTTTATTGTTATGCGAGCATATGTCTGTGTACTTTTTGTACTTTTTTGTTTGCCTTGCTTTTACGTACGACTGCTGTCCCCCCGTGACTGCACAGAGACGTTTTACTCTCTCCCCACTGCTGCTATAGCCCCACAGGAGCTGCAGTACGTTTAAATAAAATGAAATCAATAAACGCGGGCGCTTACCGGTCTTTAATCAACTCGCTGACCGCGGTAGATGGCAGACCCGAGAGCAAAGGGATCAAGTTCGGATACGAGTTCTCGCCGACCTTGTTGTAGCCCAGGAACTCGAACGCGTTCAGTTCTTGCAGCAGATAGCGCCTAGTCCTCGGCAACTGCCGGATGGTGTTCAGCCTGGATGTGGAGTCTAGGCCCAGCACTAGTACGCTGAGGTGCTCCGGATGGCGGGGCCTTTTCTGGCCCTTGGGCCACTTCTGCGCTAGCAGGAAATACTGGGAGAAGAGACTGCCGTTTCTACCCGATCGTGCCTCATCACACCAGAGGAAGATGTACTTGCTCCGGAGCTTCCTACCGAACACGAGCTTGCGGGCCTGGCCGTAGACGCTGTGCGTGTCCGGTATGGGAGCGCTGTGGTTTCGGCGGACGTCGGTGTAGAAGCAGCGGATGCCCTCGGGAGTCAATCGATGCCTGCTCCGGAGCAGCCGCTTGTCCAGGATGGGAATGTTGTGGTTCCGAAAAAACACCAGTGGCTTCTGCTCCCGACAGAGGCTGTCATTGTCGGAGTTGCTCTCATGATGAAATATGATGGTCCAGTGGAAGGGTTCGTAGTTGGGAAACTTGCACCCGGGGGTCTCGAACAAGTAGCCGCTGTAGAAGAACCGCCTGCTCGCTGTGAATCTGTCCAGAATGGTCACTTCGACACTTACTAGTGCACAGAGGAAGAGTAAGACAAGGGCCACGGAAAACACCTTACGATGGCAATAGCACGTTTGCCTAAGCGCCATGCGATTCGTCGTTGCCGGAGCTTAGGAGGCGTCTTCTTCGTCGAGAAAAGCGCGTGGTGATGGTTAGTTGCTTGGTTGGACCCTTGAATCACGGCGCATACCCACGCGGGGGATGGGCCAAGAAGCTGCCTGTAATTTTTCGGCTGTGACCCGGTTTGTTTTAGAGAGAAAAAAAGACAGTAAAGTAGGAGAAAAAGAATGAGCCCAAAATAAAGAAATCTTTGGATGTAACACATAAGTAGATATACCGATGGCTGTGGTGCAGGCGATGAAAGCGTCCTCGTCCTTCGAAGGGGGATTGGTATGATACAATCCCCCTTAGAACAGTTTATTAACAGTTTACGTACTGCTAACACAAAAATATTAAATCGAAGCTTTCTATGTCACACTGACAGCGTGTGTTGCGCCGAAAACGCACAGCAGGAAGTCCGAATTTATTCTGACGAAGATGACGAAGAAGGTGAAGTGAAGAATGGAATGGATGACTTTATTATAGCAGGAGGCCAATAGGCCCTGTTGGGGGGCAGGGGAAAAAGGGTAGGGGAAGATGGTTCATATAAAGTCTTCACTGCACTGTGAGGGTTTACTTAGCACGGTATGCACAGTTGAAGTTGTGGCGAGGACACTCTAATACGACTATGATCGGGGTGTGCAATAGAAGCCGTTCAGGAAAAGTTAAAACTCTTCTTCGAGTGGTCGGAATCGTACCTGTAACCCTCAACTTATAAAGCAGACGTCTATACATTTTCGCCATTCCGATACGGCCGTGGAAAGATGAACGTGCAAGGTTAGACAGGAAAATCACGCATCCCTCCGTCTAACGACGACGGCGGTTTACGCGAAGCTTTCTATGACTAAATCAATTCGAAAAGGACCAAAGTCAAAGACGCGGCGACAAAAAGTCCAAGAGAGAGAGAGAGAGAGAGAGAGAGAGAGAGAGAGAGAGAGAGAGAGAGAGAGAGAGAGATAATCCACTTTATTGGAACTCTGGTTTTAAGGTGGGGGAGTGGCGGTGGCCCATAGAGCCGCCGCGACGTCGAGGGCCCGACCGGTGACCAGTTCTTGGCGGTCGTGGTCCGAGCACCCCAGTGCCTGTTCCCAGAGGGTGGGGGAGGATAGAGGGGGGAAAACGTCGCGCGGACATTCGCAGAGCGAGCGACAGAGCGTGCCCGGCGCGTCACACAGGGGACAATTGGGAGAGGAAAAGAGGTGAGGGTGCGTATGCACTAATAGAGTGCGGTGAGGAAACGAGTGCTTCTGAAGAAGGCGCCACATGTGGGCAGCCTAAACTGCGCGCGAGTAAAAGTCAAGGCTAAACGAGTGACAGTCCAAACCGTCGTCGAGTCAAAGTCCAAACTGAAACGACAATCAATGAATCCATCACGCGAAAACTTCGTGTTCAGCCATAGGCGTCGTAAGACGAAGTGGTGCATGATTTCGTTTCTTAAACACCTTAAGTTATCCCACATGAATACTTTTACATGAAGACCCTCCGCGGGATCGAGGCCATCTCCATTCAAGGGCCTGCATCCCTTCATTCGTTAACCCAACAAACCTGTAGCCTACCCTGTCTGAAGAATAGCTTCTTTTTTGCCCCATCTCTAATTTGGTAAGTCCTGTCTACAGGATGCATCACATTCTATGGTGTGAAAAAGCGTACTTTGTATTTATCCTGGTACATTAATGGCAATGGACGGTTATGAAGTTGGCAAATTGTGTCCGCGCATTGCCGAAAAAATCCTTGAGGAACTTTAGTCTGCCTACTATAGAAGGTAAAAGTCTGGTGATAGTTACAGTGTCGTCGTAACTGCTACATCCAATTTTGTCTCCCCTACCACTTTCGTTGTTCTTGTCTCTTCGCGCGAATTGCTTCCACAGGATCGTTTACTGCAACATCACGTTTGCGTTTCTTTTTTCGCATACGTTTACTGTCATGTCGCGCGTATTTTGAGCGTTTATTTTGCCGGAGGGCATAATTGGGCGGTTATGATGTGACGGTAATTAGTAAAGGTTATCGGGGACATGTATGAAAAGCGCCAGCACTTCCCGAGGTTTGAACGGTTACGACTATTTAAACCGCGTGGTTTTTGAAGCCTGTGTGGCTCCCTGACCCCGGTACAAAACGCTCTACTTGGGTCCGTTATCTCGCTGCGGCGCCTGATTTCGGGCAGTCACATCGACCGTTGACCAGCTAAGACGACAAGGCGAGCCGCTAAAGTGCTCTGCACTTAAAATACCACGTGACGGCGCTCCCATTTACCTCGTAAAGCACTGCCCTGAAACAGGCTGCCGCTCAGTTATCTTGAATGAAATAATGAAACGAAAGAAAGAAGAAATCACGGCCGAGTTCGCGCCTTATCTGGCACACGCGCCACACGAAACTTTCTGTTGCTGCCATAGAGTTTTGTACTATGGTTGCTGCTCCTTCCTTGCATTCCAGTATCAAGGTGATGCGCTGTCTCTTCGGGCGGGTGACAGGTGAAGCAGTTGCTTTCAATCACCTTATTTGAGGGCGCTGCTTTATGAGGCGTGCGGGAGCATCGTTATGTTGTATTTTTCATACTTCGCGGGATTTCTTGATGAGCCAGAATAAATGAGTACGCATATAGTTAGTCGCTTAAAATACCGCAGTTAGATGCCTCTCGTGGGTACCTACAACTGCCTTATGGACACTTTAATGATTAAGAGTGTGCTTCGCAAATTAGATAATTAATTAGAATTAATTAGGTCTCATTAGCGAGAAAATTACTGTCCGCTTCTCCACAGTACCTCAAGCATTGCGCACTAGGTTTTGCTTGAGTAAGGTCATCGCTCTTTTTTTGAAATCTGAGTGCATGATAGCTTGGACCCCCTGTACATGTCTTCTAGAAGTCTTACATAGGTTTCCTCTATTTCCTGGTATTTTAGTGCTTCTAACACGGCTGCGCTAAGTACAGAATCAAGCCCTTTCGCATAACATAAAATTTTCTGGTGAAGGGATTTAGTGTACTGTGCGGATTTTGATATCACTTGGTTGATGACACGGATGTGATCTATAATTGAGTACCGTGTCTTAAATCCAGCCTGCTCTCCGCGTTGATGGGAATCTAGGCTGTCACCTATGCGGCTAACTATCACTTTGGTAAACAGCTTGTAAACGAATCAAAGTAGGCTGATGTGTCTGTAATTCATGAGGTCCTTGGGATCTCCCTTATTATGAATCAGATTAATGTTGCCATTTTTCAGGCTATGGGCACTTTTTGAGTCTTTAAGCATTTCGCAAATAGTACAGCAAGCTTTTCCAGTACAATATCTCCTTCCTCCTTCAGAGGATCCACGCCTATGCCGTCGTCACCTGCAGCTTTTGCTATTTTCAAGCCTTTGAGAGCCTTTCCAACTACTTCCTGTTTAATTACTAGTGGGGCATCGCAAGTTGGCCTTTTACTCTCAGTAGTTTCCCCCGGTCTAACGTCGCTGGCACACAGCTTGGTGTAGAATCGTTCTGATACCTTTATTATCTTGTGAGGGTTGTGCGTAATGCTATCCTGCTCATGTCTGAGTGCGTACATCCTGTCCTTGCCTTCGGCTGGAATTCCTTAGTTGCTTTCAAGCTGCTCGCTACTGGCAGTCTTTCCTCAATCACTGTCATCTCCCGAATGTCGTTTGTTTTACTTCTGCTAATCAATTTCTACAGCTCGGCTAAATCAATCCGTTCGGTTGTACTTGACACTTTCCTATTCTTACGTTTGCTAATTAGTGCTTTCATTTTCGTGGTTTTCGGGTTTTTCGCCTACATGTTTCTTCTCATACAGTTGCTGCTGATTCACTGAGGCGCATTCTTCGATTTTGCCTTGGCCTCCCCCGGTTCATAGGGAACCGAGTTCTGTACTTAGGGGCTCACGTTCCTGAACTCAGGGTCCGATTTCTCTTGCTGACTGTTCAAACTTACCTCCGCATGTACGACGCCCCCTCTGGAGCTGCCAAGTCTGTATTTATTTGTGATCCGAGTTCATTTTTTACATCTCCGTGGCCTAAACGTATTTCCCCCCTAGTGCTATTCGTTCAATCATGCCTGGATTGTATTTCTGTTAAGCTATACGAAGCTATTCCGGTATCCACAATTGAACAAGAAACTGTTTTTTTTCTTTCAAAACCCCTACCCTTCGGCTGCAAAACTTCTACCCCGCTCGCTATTAGCCGATATTTTAAATGAATATTTATCCAAGTATCCTGCTTCTTCGGTGATTTATACTGATGCGTCTCAAAATGGAGAGAAAGCTGGAATTGGTATTTTTTCACAATATCTAAATTGGGGTTATTCGTTACGAATCCCGGATTACACACCCATTTTTATGGCCGAAGTTTTAGCAATAGCTCTCGCTCTATGCAAAGTACCGCAGCATGTATAAAAAATCATCATATTATCCGATTCGATGGCAGTTATATCGGCATTAACTTCCTCTTCCGACACTCCATTGTACCGCACACTATTATTTTTTGTTCCTAGGCACGTGAAGGAGGTACGCTTGTCTTAGGTCCCTGGCCATACGGACATCAGGGGCAACGAGCTAGAGGACCATTTAGCTAATCTCGCTGTCACAGCTCCAATTCAATTTGGAATTCCTAATCTGGCTCTATTTCCATCTTCAAGATTAAGACGATATTGGCCTTTAGACGCTGCTCGTTCATACCCACTTTTATCATTTGAAGAGTGCCAACTTTCAAAGTTCGGGTGAAATGTTCATTCTTGTGGTTCTCTGCAATGCGAGGTGACCTTCACCGAGCTTCGCTGCATGATTACAAGGCCTAGTTTCTACCTGTTCAGATCACGACTTTCACCTACGGAACTATGTGTGCGATGCCAGGTCCCTGAAATAATCGAACATCTTTTTCTCGACTGCCGCCGTTTCTCAACAGCTAGACAACAGCTTTTGAAGGGCCCAATTGACCATTTGGGGTTGACTTTTTCGATTCCACTTATATTATCTATTGCCGCATCAAATTTGGGGTTTGCGAAAAGGGATATATATAATTGCATTCAAAATTTCCTTTTTGCTCCAGCTCGTTTGAATTGCTGAAGGGTGCTAATTCATGCGTAATTCGGGTTTTATTCATAGCGGCCTGCTGCTGCTGCTGTTCTCGTCATCGTATTCTTCTCCTTCTTCTTAAGCGTGCGTAAATGGCAGTTCTACTTCGAAGTTATGTGGCAAGAGGGATTGGATATAGATCGGCTGACATACGAAAGCCGACCGAAGTAAAAGTGAAGGAGCCTAATCCAACAAAATAAAACAAGGAAATTCAAGTACACCTTTGTCTTCTCTGATTTTTCTTTTCCTTTCCGTCTTCTTCTTTTATTATTTTTTCTTTGTCTTTTTCGTCTTCTCCTACAAGAAAATTCAAGAACACCTTTGTCTTCTCTTCTTTTTCCTGTCCTTTGCTTCTCCTCCTGCTTTTCTTTCTTCATTGCCTATTCTTGTGCAGAATAAAGCCGTTTATTGGAGCGTTCCTGAATAAAGGCTAGGCTAGGAAGGCTTTATTGGCTGTCAGGCTGTTTTATACACTCGGACTCAAGGTTAGTCGTAAAAAATACAAAAAGTGTGGTTGCCAGCCTGAAACCAGAAAAACCCTTATGCGTGGCAACACGACAGTAGGTGTGCCCAGACGCTTTCGTCTAACCCACATTCAAGATGTGAAACGTCACTTTCGTGATCCCGATCAATGGTACTTTTGATACTGCACAGTGCCTTCCTAAAATTCATATCCGTATTTTTAGGTCACGCTTAATTTAATATACGGAATTTCAACCTGTTTCTTCGTGTTAGTTTGGCGGTCCTCTATAGTGCATAAGTAAACGCCCGATTCACTTCGCATTGGTATTCAAAATGCAACTCCCTTCAGCGCGCTCACTCCGAGGGCGCTCGACTGACACATATCCTGCAGAAAGAACCGGTCGGGGGCAAGAGGTATCTGTCGTAGCACAAACGGTGCTCCGCGCCCTGTTCACGCTCCTTTCCGTCCCAGCCGGGCAGCCGTGATCGTATAGTGGTTAGTACCTTGCGTTGTGGCCGCAATAACCCAGGTTCGAATCCTGGTCACGGCATTTTTTTCGTTCGTTGAGCCACCGCCTTTTTTTCGTCGACGAATGCCGATATCTCGGTGGTGGGGGCGGATTGTTATTGCGCCAGTGCCACCTAACCTTGAGTATTTTTTAATGTTTTTTTCAAACAGGGGAAAAAACAAAAAGTGAAGGGGACTGGCATGCTTTTTCTAATAATGTGAGAATGCAGGAGCACCACCTCTCGTTTAGGTGTGAACGTTGTGCGTGAATAGGTGCGTTTATGTCGTGGCCGATGCAAACGAGGGGATCGGCCATGGGCCTCTGTCAGTGACTGTCACCATCACTGGCCAAACCCTCTTAGGGGAAATTTTAGAATTATGGGTTGCCGCGTTGAATTCGCAGCCAAATGGGAAGTAGTGAAGTGGCCGTAGGCTTATCATGCAGCTGTCATTATTAGAGGAGGCATTAGAAGCGCTCTTTAGGCGCCAAAATAGGCATTCCAAATAACGGTTCCGGTCTCGAACACCGTAAGAAATCGCATCATCTTCACTCCGTGGATGAAGGCGAGAGTTCGGGGTACGGGGACTCGAAATGACATCCAAGTTGCGCCCGGAGTGACATCCGATTTGCGCGCCGACAGCGGCACTGTCTGCCGCCGGTTCGGACACGAAGCGACACAGTGCACGCGGACATATGCTGCTGTCACCGCACCTGTGGGAGGCGACGATTTATCTGAGCTCGTCATGGACGCTTAGGAAACTGATGAACTGGCCGCCGGATATGCACTAAAGCCTCGCGAGACGCCGGAGCCGCGCTACAAGGGACCTAATAAGTTAGCACCTCTCATGGATGAAGTGGAGCCGTTTCCGGGTGAGGAGACTCGCCAGAATGATGACACAGGTTCGGACGCCAAGCCCGAAAAGGAGGGCGCTAAAGCCCCACCAAGTGAAGCACCAGGCGACTGCAACGTCGAGACCCCCGTCAGTGCAACTGCTGAAGCCGACGTGGAGGATGGAACGGCAATAAAGCGACCGCGGCAAGAACACGAACAGCAGTTGAGTGACGAAGTGCCGGGTGACGGAAAAGTCGTGGCGAAAGGACGTGTGGCGCGGCGTCCGTGCTCTAAACTGAAATCGAGCTCTTCGCCATACGACCGAGGGGGCGGCCGCGGCGAAGCCCCCGTGAAAGTGCGATCCTTGTTCAGAGGTGTTTTTTTTCCTTCACGACGTCTGCTTTAATGAAATTGTTTAAGAGGGCTGCCTTTTGTTCTACATCTCCAAAAACCCATGTTGCAACGGATTGGACTGAGCTTGTGCCTGTTGCTTGTAGTACGTGATTGTAATGTCCAAACGGAAGAAGCTCTTTGTCTCTTTATGTAATATTGTTATTTCGTTTCAACGCAAGGTTTTCAATTTCATCGTCGGCTGAGTCTTCACCAAAAGAAACAAACATCAAATGATACATTTTGAAAATCCTGTACGAATCGCCACCCTAAATTTTCGTGGGCTTTTTGAGAGAAGAAGACAAGTTCAAGTTAACCGGCTAATCGCTGAGAAGGAACTTGACATAGGGGCGATACAGGAAACTAAGGTAGAATGTTTGTATTAGCCATGAGGTAGGCTTATCCGCTGGATGCATGCTTTTAGTTATACAGAGTCTTGGGGCAGTAATGCGGAACAGTGTAAGTTGTTCGAAAGGTCGATTCATTGTTTGCGATATTAACTACTTGTCAATCGATTGGCGTATAATAGCCATCTACGCACCAACGAGAGTCGAAGAACGAAAACTATTTTTTCAGGAGGTCTGTTCTTGGTTACAAACTGAACGATTTATTGTTTTAGATGCAAAGCACTTCTTGCTCTCGCCTCTGTCGTCCGTCGTCCATCCGTCGTCCGTGCGCTCCTCTCCCCCTTTCCCCACCAGCTGTGCGATAGCGCGCGCGCTTCTCCTCCTCTCCCTCTGTCCACGCCAGCTGTGCGATAGAGTGCGCTCTGCTCCCCCTCTCCCCCTGTCCACGCCACCTGTGCGATAGCGCGCGCGCTACTCATCACCGCAGCTGCGCGATAAGCGCGCATGCCCGTCTCCTCTTTCATCTCCTCCTCTCCACTCCATCTGCTCTATATAATAAACCCGGTACGCGCGCCGCTCCCTCAGTTGCTGCTTCGGTTGAATCACGCTGTGCCGTCCGGAGTTCCGTCATTTTCCGTTATTTTGATACTCAATCTCGTGAACGTTTCGGAACCTCCGAGATGCTTCGCATCAACTCAGGGTTCCCTCGCGGGAAGGTGGTGTCATTTTTTTTCTGGGGGATTTTAACTGTGTGCTTTCAGCGCATGACAAATCAAGTAAAACGCCTTTCCGCGACGGCAGTACTTCTTTTCTCCAAGAGGCAATTACAGAATCTTGTGTTGAGCGCATGACATGTGCAATTCACGCACTTTCAGGGAGAGTGCCACGCCCGCTTGGACCGCGTTTATGCCTCTGTTGATATATTGCGTGAGTGTCATGATTATTGTGTCACACCAGTGTCATTTAGTGACTATTGTTTAGTGTCTTTCTGTCTTGGTAGGGCGAAGCAAAACGTGAATATTAATTGGAACCTCTGGAAAATGAACAATAAGTTATTGCAAGATAAAGATCTTATACTTGCTGTGAGTAAAAATATTAAGCAATTAGCAGGTATGACTAAATGCGCCCTTAGTTGGGAACGTTTCAAACAAGAAATAAAAATGACTGTATTAGAAAGGTCGAGTGCTATGAAGCACTCAGAACGTATGAAAGAGGAATGGCTCCGTAGTACCCTTACATCGTTTGTTAACCAAGAATGTCAGACACCTGGAGTACACAAAGAGGAGATTAGGAAGCTGAAAGCGCAGCTCGAGGTAACCGATCAGGATAAGTACCACGGCGCCCTAATAACGGAGAGCGGAAAGACTGCTGATAGGTGAGGCACCTACCAAGAGAGCCTTCGGCACTGAAAAGAGGTATGCCAGTAGAAAAGAAATAACTGAAATCGAAAGTGACGGTTTGGTGTTAACCGATCGGGCTTAAATTGCACACGTGTTTAAAGAGGACTACGACACATTGTTTTCTTTTCATTCAAGCGATTTAGAAAATTTTAAATGCGAATTCATGGATTTGTTGCCCAGGCCAGAGGATGAAATCAGGACTAATCTCGAAGTGCCTATTACTGTTGGTGATGTTAGTCAGGCCATTGAAGAGTTAAGCCCTGGAAAGTTGCCAGGTCCAGATGGCTTAGGAGCAGCCTTTTATAAAGCTTTCAAGTGTCAGCTGAGCCCACTGTTGTGCCACATTTTCACTGAGGCGTATGAGAACGAAGTGCTTCCACCGTCCTTCAGTCTCTCTCACACTGTACTCATTCCAAAAACTGATATAGACTGAAACTCAGGAAGGTCACGGCGTATCGCCCCATTTGCCTCACTAACGGTGATTATAAAATACTAATGAAAATCCTAGCAAAGCGATTGCAGTTAGTAGTTCAGGATATAGTTGGAACCCATCAAACGTGTGGCATAAAGGGCCGTTCAATTACAACAAATATACATGTAGCCAGATGCATCTTAGACTGTTGTGATAAAACGGATCAAGCGGTGTCAATTCTACACATAGATTTAGAGAAGGCCTTTCACAAGGTGTCACATGAAATAACGATGAAAATTCTTCAACATGTGAATGTTTGAAGAATAATTACCGAAGGAGTGCGTATGGCGTACAAAGAGTGCAGCACAAGTATTATAGTGAACAAATCTCTTAGCGCTCCCATTAGAGGGGGGCGCTCGGTTAGACAGGGCTTCCCCCTTTCATCTTTGCTCTTGTTTATTTACATTGAATCGTTTTGGGCCAGCATCGTCCACAGCCGTAAAATTCGGGGCTTCGCTTTGCAAGCGTGCGAAGTGCGTGTACTTGCTTACGCCGATGATATCGCTTTGTTCTGCACGGATACAAGTAGCATAAACGAGAGTATTGATATTTTAAAAAGGTTTTGTGAATATAGCGGTAGTAGCGTTAACTGGGATAAGTGCCTTGGTTTTTGGCATGGTAAATGGCAATCGAAGCCCAGCGTATTTGCACTAATAAACTGGGTAGACACGCCCACGAAATACTTAGGCGTCCCGCTTGAAAATTATCGGGATAGTGACCCCTACTGGCGAAGGCCATCCACATCTCCTCCTTCCAATAAAGATCACGCGTGTTGTGGCGATAACGGGGCTTGGCGAACCGCATCGGTGACAAGTCCCCGCAACTTCTGTCCGTTCAAGACCACGCAGGATGTGCACAATAAGATGGATGAAGTTGTTAGGAAACCGCATTGTGATGCTGCCCTTGTGCCCCAAGTGCGGCGTGTGGACAATAAAACGTGCAGACGAAGAGAGGAAGTGTTCTCTTTATGCTTCGGAATTCCTCGAAACCAAACCAAAAAAAAAAAAAAAAAAGACGGACGGATGTGGTAGGCACAAGTAGTGGCCTTCAAAACTAGGTCAAGAGTACTGTCCTTACTCTAATATAGTTATAGTAATGTTTACTCGAAAAGATCTAATCTAAAACGTCTAAAAGAACTAATGTCCACTAACAACCATCCGCTCGTTACCTCAGAATAACTGTCCACCATGCTCGTATATGTCGCGTGCGCGACGTCCGCAGGCAGCCTATAAGCTGTCGTACCCAGACGGGCCGTGTTTGGCCCTTCGCCAGCTGCCTCTGCTATCAGCTCGGGCAGCGCCAGTGGCACTGCCTGCCGGACCTGCAGGTGGCCAGGGCCTACCACGGTAATGCTTTAGTCGTGGGCGTACTGTTTGCCGTGTCCGGCAAGGACAGGCATGGGGGGCCTGTATCTTGTTTCGTGCCGTTTCATTTTACTGGTCAGTGGTGAGTCGAGACGTCGGAAGGAGGCGCAAATTGCAGGCTGTAGGCAGCGATATAAACGATGGGCGTGGTTGGGTTTTTTGGCTTTTCGCATAGAACTAGCGAGATAGAAACGTAGCAGCAAGAAGAAACAAAGTGAAGAGTGGAAACCCCAACTACACCATTATTTGATACACACTTCCCGTCCACCAGTCATCGAAAATTACTGGCAAGACGTTGATACCTGAGAGTATCAAACAAAAGATAGTTTCTCTGCGGTGCTTTATGGACTTTCAATAACACTCGCACTTTCATCGCAGGCAGTGACCGTTTAAATTCTTGCTTTGACGACATATGAGCCGCGTTTTTTTAGAAGTTAGTCCTGTAACTGTTCTTTCATCCGGAGTCAGTAAGCACGGGGTCAGTAATATATATACGCAAATTTTGCTTCTATACATGTGGACCGGTATCTTACATCGCAATCCTTTCACTGCCCATTCCCAGAAATTCTCAATGTTCTGGAACCTTGCTTTGAAAGTTTAAAAGGTCTCTACTCCAGGTTTTACAAACTAGCAAGCCATCAAAAGTACAACTGTGTATGCAGTTATCCTTGATCACGATCTCACAATTACCCGCCGCGGCAGTTCAGTGGCTAAGGCGTTGTGCTGCGGAGCCCAAGGACCGATGTTTGATCCTCGCAGCGGTGGTTGTTTTTTGGATGGAGGCGAAAAGCTAAAACGCCCCCGTGCCGAGATGCTGGCACATGTTAAAGATCACCACGTGGTAAAAATATTTCTGGAGCCCGCCACTACGGCGCCGTTCATATCCCTAGTGAACGTTCGCCTCGTTAAACACCACAATTTGAATTTTTAATACTACAAAAACCTTCGAGATTTTTACAAAGTTATCTGTCGGGGTTACTGTTCAAAATAAAGTCGCCTGAAGTTCCAAATTCCGCTGTTCTAAACAGTTTCTGACTTTACACTCAACCTCAACAAAGATTTCTGTAAATACACAATGTAGCTGAGATCTCAACGCTGCTCATACCGGTCTATTCCTTCCGGCGACAGCAGACAGTTTTAATGACGGTAATGACAATGGGAGTATGTAGCCTGTGATAGAAAGAGAGGGGAAAATATTCCAAGAGGATGTAAAACCTCTGTTTTAAACTTGTTCTTCCAATGGAGACATCGAAGTGCTGAATCTGTTTTTATGGTTCGTTAACTATCGATGTAAAATAAAATGTGGAAACATATTATTATTAGTTCCTCCGTGATTAGAGCATTGTTACCAAGGTTCAACGCTGACGCTTTCGTTGGCTTCGAGGGAAGCTGTAGCAGGGGTATGAGAGTCAGCCTAAGTGCCAGCAGGCAGCCTTGTAACTACGATGATGTTTTAATTTGGGCTGCCGGGAGTTCGAACAAGGCACGGAAATTTGGTAAACAAAGTGTTTCCACACGTGCTCCTTGGTGCGTTTCTTCGTAGTTAGCGTTTCGTAACAACCGACCGACCGACCAACCGACTGAACGAACGAACTAACGAACGAACGAACCAAACAGTGAACGAACGACCGAAAGAATGAACGAACGATAAAACGAACCAAAGGACGGATGAACGGAAAGACGGACTGGCCGACTGACCGAAGAACTGGCCACCCAATTAAAGCGCCCGAGGTTGCACGAGCTCAAAGATAAGCCCAGTGTCTTAATGATCATGAAGTCACGCTCGATAGCCCGTCAAAGTAGCTTGCGCTTCCACTGGCGAAACATTTCGGTCACGGCATGCGGAGGAATGCGCTTTCAAGTGTGATGACCAACTAACCACCACAAAGAGCGGAATTATGGGCATAGGCTGCCGAACCAGACCTTTCTCGGATCCCGCTGAACACCTTGGCGCATTCGAGATAGCGTCAACTACGCGAGAAAAATGTCAGAGCAGACATCTTGCAACAGATCTTGAACCTAACGAGAAGACAACGATGAATAGCCAGCTGACTTAGTGAAAAAAAATATCTTCGATAGCATACCGGGCGATAAACAGGTCTAATGATCACTTGAAGGCCCACTTGGAATAAAAACTGCCAAAATTGTACTGTTTTATGCACGAGACCAAAGATTTATCCTATGTCGAACGCCATCTTGCCGGTGCATGTCGACGTTGTGGTCGCACTCATCTTGAGCCGGTAAAGTAGCCGCGGCCACTGACCCCGTACCATTTCCTTTCAGGATTCTCGGCAGTGTGGAGTACCTGGATCCCACCTCCGGCGAGTGGTGGCTGCTAGCAAAGCCCCTGAAGCCCGGACGCGTGGCCGCAGCCGTGGCCTCTTCGGTCTACGCGATCTTCGTAGCGGGAGGCGTATCGCAATCGGAGGACGGATGCCTCTGGCTGCTCGCCGATGTCGACTACTACGACCTGCATGTCAAGAGGTCTGTTCAGGAAGCCCTGCGGTATCACTACATAGAAACCACGCTTCCACGTAGCATCAAATGCCTTGCGTGAATATGGGCAAAATAAGCGATTTTTTTCGGTGAACTGACATTGTTTTCCAAGAAATGTTTTTCATTCTCAGACTGCAAGAGGTAGATAACCACCGATTCTTCAAATGAATGTGACAGAATTGATTGTACCATCACAATTAAGCATACCACGTTGTGCCACAAACATTCTACCACAACCATAAGAAGCATACAATCGACAATCTCCTTTCACCTAGTTCCTGGTCTAATACCCTGATGTAATTACGCTATTTTGTTTTGCGCAGATCTTTGAAAGCCTTTGTCCTTGACGTGGAGAGAACATCATTCGAGAATGCGAAGCAATGTTCTGGTTTATAAGATGATGTACTCTTTCTGCATATGATATGGGGCATTACAATACTCTGGTTCTTTCTTCGCCTATTTAGTTACCCAAACAGCTGTGCATGACAATATTAATACTGTTTGAACACCACCAGAACTGCGCCATTGGAGGCACGACCTTGCAGTTCAAAAAGCCTTTCGTTGAAATTCATTCACGGCGTTTATTTCTGTGGTCCGTTCCAAAAGGCGCAGTGACATGTCCTCTTGTCAGTTGGTTCTGCTGCCCCGTGCTGCCTTCGCCCGCGTGCTTAGGTAGGGCCTAGCCCTTGTGACGACGGCTTCGGGAGCGCTGATTCACTTTGGCGGTCTCTCTTTCAATTGAGCCCCGCCGCTGGGGAAAAGGGTCCGGGTGCTGTCTGTGGTGCCTTCCAGGACGCAGCGCTGGACACCGAAGCCCGCGGGTTTTCAAGACTTTCAATATCTGTATATTGGTTTTCAATATCTGTATATACAGATGTACATAAGTGGAACTAAACAATTCATTCATTCATTCATTCATTCATTCATTCATTCATTCATTCATTCATTCATTCATTCATTCATTCATTCATTCATTCATTCATTCCGAGGTCCTCTTCTGGGACCCGTCCTCTGCAGATGGGCGCTGGAAGTCGCTTCCTCCGCATCCAGAACCGAGGCACGGTATCGGGTCCGCCGTGTGTACCAATGATGAGACAAGAGTAACCTAGAGGCACAATTTTCTGATCGATTTATTCATTGATCCAACAGTAAGAACTACGCCGCCCTTCGTGTGCGAAAGGTGATACCTACGATTTCCTGACAAGGCCATAACGACTGCCACAGAAGACACACACGTACGTCACTGTAGTTCAAAATGGAAATTTTTCGACTCAGATGCTAAATCATAAGGTAGACAACCAGTGCAAACATGGCTAACATAGGTATAATCACGACGAAATCAGCCACAGTAACTTCCAAAGGAACCGCGTAATTTTAGACTCTAAACACCACGCCAACTTTGACGTCTATAGCGATGTTTGTGTTGATATTGGCGGTCGATGGCTCGACATTCGTATGTAGCTGCAGAGAAAATGCCTTCTGGAAGACTACGTTGACATACGAAAGTGTTTGTTGCACACTTTTGCCCTGACTTTTGTTACGAAAACTGTTGCATTCAAACATAACTTCTGTACTTTTATTGCGATTTGGACGTCAATAATACCTTTGGCTTCCTCCTGCGCCGTTTATTATTATTTTGCTCAGAAATTTGCAGGGCCTTATCCGCACAATCACCTTTCTATAGCTTTTGAGGGCAAGGCTTAAAAGATTAAACGTTGTGTAAGGAAGATTGGAGAATGTTTTTAAACGCCTGTTGCTGGAGGTGATTATGAGTGACGTAATGTGTCTTCATATTTCTCAACACTTCCTGCAGTTCAGGTTGTAATCTTGCTTGTTGTTACCGATTATATTTCTGCTATAGGGAGTGAAATATGGGCACTTAGCTGGCAAATATTATTCTGCCATTAGCTCAAACTAGGGTGGGTCACAAGAACATTGAAAGGTTGAGCGAGCTTGTGCTGTTTTTTACACAGAATGTGTTCACTCCCATCTAGGGGCTATTTACAATGGTTCTGAAATGTCTTACTTAATTTGAAATCTATTTACAATCTCATATTCCATGAATGGTTCGGCTGTCACCGAGAAGGGGTAGGTAGCAAAAAAACACTTCAATACTCTTTGAGTAAAGAAATTTCGCATTAAATGTTCATTTTTATCTATTTATTTACAGAACAAAAATAAAATAAATACGCATTCGTGCGTGGTTAATGGGTCGATGCACTTGATTACTGATCCGGCCTAATGACGTTTCAAAATGGCTTCCGCTTTCTAAAGCACCTCCGTATTCCGTAGCAATGTCTTCTCGAAAACTTCAACTCTGCAAAACAACACCACTCGGCTGAGCAATATTGTAAAGAGTTAAAAGCTTCCTTGCATTACTCTCATGTTAAAAACCGCAGTCGGTATCACTCTCAATGCGGTGTTCTCCTGGCGGGAATGGGCGCTAGTGCAGTGGGGGGCTCACGTAGTTTGCTATGAAATTTCTTATACGGTTTTCTCACAGAGGACACACCCTGTACGCATTGGGTGGCCTGTCGACGTCGTCGAAGAGTGCCCCCGTCGAATTTCTCGCCGCGTCCACGGCGAACTTCCAGAAACCCCTCCTTCTACCGGGCCTGCCAACTGCCGGGTCCGATTGCTGGTTCACTAGCGCGGCCCCTGCCGGAGTGCCTCCTGATCGGAGGCGGTCATCATCCTGGTGATGAAGAGTCGATTCCTTCCACAAACTGTCCCGTCAGCCAGCGGGCGGCTTTGGAGATTAAAAAAGGCAGTGAAAGCGCTGCCCGCTGCCACACGTGCCGTTCCAAGCTTACGTTGACCAAGATTTGCAGTTATTTTGCTTTGCTTGTTTTTCAGACATCTGGTTTTGGTGCCAGGGTAAAGCACCGCTTATTTCAGCCGTATGTCTGCACAAAGCTCTTGCACCCTCGCGATTATCGTTTGTAGCTTCTTTGCTCAGGTTAATTTTATGTAGTAATGCTGGGCAATTTATCAAGGCGGTTCAGGGACAATTAGCCCTTTTTTGACAGAATGGACTCAGCATAATGGAATGAAATTATTTTCAGAATGCGTAACCGGCAGACTTTGAGGCACCCCAAACGCAACGCAAGGGCAGTGATAGCGTAGGCATAACTTCATAATCTCTGACTAAAAAGGAGCTGCACTTCCTGGTGGTGTAAGTGATACAGGTTTCAGAGGAGGTGGGCGGACTGTGCATTGCCGTTGTATAATCCTGTCTGTGTGCGTATGTGTTTTCCTATATATATGCCTGCCTCTAAAAATACAAAAAAAATGTTGGAAGTTAGCGCCTGTATTCGTCTGTCACGTACTATGTGTGAAATGTTTCGCTTAACTCTGTTGGATCACGCAACAATCCAACTGATCTTCGTCGCCCAGGGTTCACTACACACAAAACCGAAATTAGCTTGAACGGGAGTTTTTTGGGTGAAATACGTCTTTGAAACTCCTCACGGCAGGAGGTTTGCACCCACGTCTAGTAGTATCATGGAGGAAATACTACATCTATTGCGGTGGCCAAGAGCTGTCGTAAGTATAGGCGCATTTACCACCATTGTAGCTTCCACGAAAATGGAGTATCTGGCTGTGAGTGCTGCGTTTGCCCTAATGGGAGTATGAAAAACTCCCACGCCTCTTCCTTCTCCTCCTTCTCCTTGACCTCTACTTCCTCCACGCCTCCTTACAAAATGGCTGCCAGTCGTTGTCGTCTGAGCTCATGCATCGTTTAAATTTTTGTGCCGATGTGAACTTCCGGCAGCACGAATGGATGCGAAGTGCTTCCCGCCAACCGACGGTCGTTGTGAACATTGTGCAAACAACCTGGATTAACGTGAGACGCACTGCAACGTCTCCTCCGAATGAGGCCGTGGTTTTGAGCAGGGCTAGAGTGTGGTCTCCAGAATGATGAGGCGAGTTGCAAGCTGACAGCGCCGGAATGAGAGAAGAAGATACTTTGAAGCTGGTGCGCAGCTTAAAATGAGCAGGGTGACACGCAGTCTGCCCTACCAGAACATGAACCTTTCCGAAGAGCAACAAGCCGAAATAATTGTAAGAAAAGCGTACAAGACGGCGTTAAGGCTACCGATATGCACGTCAACAGAAAAGCTACTGGCCTTAGGAGTTCACAACACATTACAAGAACATAAAGAAGCCCAACTCAAGGCCAAGACTGAGAGGCTGATGCAGACCCCGACGGGTAGGACGCTCGTGCAACAGCTGCGTTACACCGAACAGATCAGAAAAATGTCCAAGACAACAGACATCCCTGATGACATCCGCCGAATGTTCCACGTGACCCCCATACCTAGAAACATGGACCCAAACCTCCATCAAGGCAAGTGCCAAGCACGAGCGTATTAAATACGCCACACGTTCTCCTCCGAGAACAACCCAGTGTACGAGCACGCCATCACACAGTATCCAAGGAAAGGGAGAAGCATGGCTCTAGTTATAAACTCAGATCTCCATATGATCACCTGTGGCTCGCTACGTCATTGTGCTGTGACAGACGATGAGTAGCTAACTGTCTCTCTGGCAGCGGCGGAAGGCTTCCGGGCGGGCCGGTCATTTACAATAATTTCCGAATTTCAAGAGGCGTGTCGGCTCTTTTTGAAGGCACGAATAAGCCACTGCACACTCCGTGTACTCCTCCAGGCTCAAGGTACGTAACACAACACTCTGAGCATCCCCGTAAGACTCACCACAGGATCCTGTGGGCCCCGGGGCGCTCGGGAATAGAAAGAAACACAGAGGCGGACATGGTAGCTTCAGGCTATACTACCGAACGAGCACCCGATGATTCCGACCGCGAAGAACCCACGACAGTTCCCTCGGAATACTCGGTCACATTGGCATACTACAGGGGTGTCAGGAAAAGGTACCCTCCGCCACACGCATCCCCGACGAGGGCAGAAGCCACCGACTGGAGACAGCTGCAGACAGGCACTTTCCCAAACCTAAACGTGCTGAGTAAAATTTATCCAACTCGATATGCAGACGCATGCCCATCGTGCCATCAAGAACCCCCCCTCTACCACACCACATGGGGATGCCAAAGCACAACGGCTGTCCCCGAAATCAGAAACCCTAATGCGGAGCAATGGGAGGCACTGCTGGCGAGCGCCTGCTGTGAAGACCAGATCGGTCTGATTCAGCGGTCACGCAATGCAGCACAGTCGTTGGAGCCCTGGACCAAGGGTGTGCCACCCCTGCTGACCCCGTCGAGACCTGTCGCACAAGGCACGAGCCCCCAGTAGCGTGCCGCCCAACCACTGAAAAATATAAATAAATGTTTTCCCTCCTCCTCCTCCTCCTCCTCCTCCTCCTCCTCGTTTTCCTCCGATTGAGCGACGTTCGAGCCGACGGAGCGCGCAGGGAACTAAGGCAGGTCAAATGAAGTGCCGAAGGACTTGCAATTGGGCTAGTTGGTAGTAGTTCATGATGGGAAAAACAGCGCGAAGAAGACGAACTAGAAAAAGAAGGGAGACAGGAGACGCGCTGTCCTGTCCAAGAGCGCTTGTCCGGACTCCCTTATTTTTCTAGTTCGTCGTCTTTGCGCTGTTTTTTCCACCATGAACTAAATGCAATGACCGTAACCGGAGAGTGGCTCGTAGTTGAAAACAATGTGGTTCCGCCTCTGCCAGCCGGTTCAAGGTAAGTATTGCGAGTGTTTTATCGTAACTGACATTTAAAGTGACCTGTGCCCCTTGGAGTGTCCAATTAAACTCAGTGCTTCCCGCGTCACTATACCGGCCATTATCCGCTTGTCGAGGCGAGCGTAGTGCGTGAGGGACGGCGCCGGGCCCCGAACGTCATTAGAGAAGCCGAATGGTGTGAAGGCAATGCGCATTCTGCGCGGGTCACAAACAGAATGAGAAGTTTCCGCACTGTCAACAGCGGTGGAAAAGTAAGCCAGCAAGGCTAAGTGTTTTTGTTACGCTGCATCCGTGGCTCATCATTTGCGGGAGAAGCTGAAGTTGGCCGAGCGAGCGCCGCAGAGCCGATTTTCTTGAGAAGTACCAGCAGCGCCCGCTGCGCCTCGGCGTGGTGGATGACCGCACTGTGCACCTGGAGTCCGCATTGGTTTCACGGCCACTTCAACTTCACGTCGGGGAGCCGTAGGGTGAGGTGGACAAAAGGAGCTCTTCATGCACTAGGCGTGTGAAAATTGAACCAGCAGGTGTCATTTGCGGGAGCATTTTGTGGGGTCGGCGGTTGTCTGTTTTGTTTGGCAGGGCCGGAAACCATGTTCATTTAGCGGACGCGCCCCAACGAAGGGAATCCTCGCAACTTTATGGGTAGACAGGGAGAAGCCCGTGGTGAGGGACGGGGTGTAAAAGCGCTTATAACTGGACCGATATGCAAGGACTCATAAATATTAGCGGCCAGGAAGCGACCGACCTCGGGTTAAATTTTAGCGTAGAAAATACGGGAATAATGGTTTTTAATGACCCTAGCGCTGACGCAGTGTCAATCCAGCATGTCGAATTACCGAGAGTCAAGGAATTTAAGTATTTGGGAGTATGGATAAACGAAAGGGATAACTACTTAGAAACTCTCGAGCAGCAACTTAAGGGTAAAAGAAAACGAAACGCAGCTATAATGAAGCATAGAGCTCTGTGGGGTACAACAAATATGAAGTAGTGAGAAGAATGTGGAAAGAAGGAGTGGTTCCGGGTCTCACATTTGCGAATGCAAGGCTCTGCTTAAAATCAGACGCTCTATCAGGCCTTGATGGGAACCAGAGAACGGTAGGCCATTTGGCCTTAGGAGCGAATGGAAAAGCAACTAACGAATCAGTGCAGGGAAATACGGGCTGGGTGTCTTTTGGGGTTCGAGAAGCGCAGAGCAAAATATGTTTGAGAAGAGGTTGAGAGCAATGGATCAACGTAGGTGGACAGGTAAACTTTTAGCTACCTGAAAAGCGCGGACACGAGGAGGCTAAGGAAGATTAGAAGGGTAGCGATGAAATACGGAAAGAACAGTTGAGAATTCAAGACAGCCAAGGTAACTAAAAAAGTGGCAAAGCAGATAGAAACGAATAAATGGAGAGAAAAAAACGGCAGCTAAATCTTCGGTAGGCATGTACAGGGCTGAGAAGTTAGGCAACAGAAAGGAAAATTTCTACGATAATTCCAAAGGCAGTGCTTTGCTTTTTGAGGCTAGAGCAGGTTGCCTGCGAACTAAGATTTTTGTGGGGAAGTATGCACAAAATCACGGGGTATGCGTGGTCTGCAGAAAAAGAAACAGAAAGTACGCGACACAGTGTTAGAATGTGGGGGTATCCATCCAAATCTAGAGGGAAATATTCGCCTTCATGAAGCGTTTAGATTTAAACGTAGCACAAAGGAAGTTAACTTCAAGGCTATCGAGGCGACAAAAAGAAGATTAGAATGCTGGTGGACGAAAAGCAGAGAGGGGAATATTGCCTAAGACAGTTACCACCTGTAACAGAAAAAGCAATATTTTGTGCCTAGTAAGTTTTTTGTGCCTGCCCTAGTCGCAGCGATAGTTATAAACGAGGGGCGTAAAACATAGCTATATTAGTTTCTTTTTAGTTTTTTGATAAGGTGACGGGTCATCACCCCGCTACAAAGGGCATACACATACCACTATCAATCATCATCATCATAATCATCATCATCGTTAATACAACACTACACGATGAGGAAACCGGGCGATGGCAACAGGGAATTTTGAAAAGTTGGTCGCTGCAAGGGTTGCATTCCGTTTTGAACAACACTTTGTCTTGAACTCCGCGGTCTTGACGGGCTAGTTTGCGGAGCTGTCTGGATGAAAGTGCAAGTTTACATATTATTACGTAAAAATTCAGACTTTACAGAACTTTGAGCAAACAGTGAAAAGTGCGGCGTCATTACAATGACGTATCTTTTTTTCAGATCGGCTGTACAACACGCCCTTGTAAGGGTTGAAGTATATTTAAAGAGCTCTGTTACGCCTGCAATGCCGGTGCTTCCGTGGCTTCATGCGAAACATGCCAAAACGCGGCGGCAAAGTCAGTGTTTGGGGAGCAAGTGCAAGCGAACAGCACAACTAGGAATGCCTGGTGGACTTCACTGTTTGCAAATGGCTTACTTTTATTTCGCTGAAGAGAGCTGTAGTAGTTAAAGTTCTTACCAAGATACCTTGTATTCTCGATGTCCGTGTTTTATTGGTTGAGCATTTTATTATTGTGTGGTTATTGATGTGTTTAGCAGCATGTTTGTATGTATGCAGTTGCTATGCAATAAATTGTCTGCGTGCAGGAATTAGATGTTTCTGGTCTCGCTATTAAATGTTCGAAAAAAAACTTGAAATTACGCCCAAAGCAGTTACTCGACACTCCCAAAATGAAATTAATACAGGCTATGAGCCTTATGACAACTTCCAAATACAGTCACACACTTCCCAACAGCACTTCTGCAAAACACCTAAAAGAGAGCAAAAATACTTAGCATGCAGTTGACCAGCACTCCCAACACGCCTCCAGAAAGCTACTAGTGGGAGAAAATAATATACGCCCAATGCTCATCTTGAAAACTCTCATTCTAGTGGCAGTAAAACCTTACTCCCATATACTACTAATAAACTGCGGAAATACTGGGACTATGGCGATACTCCCATTGGAAGTAGTATTGGATACTCCAAAATGGGATTGAGCTATGCAACAAGTGATTTACTCCCATTTCGGCTTATTTGCGTTCTGTGTGTACGTAGGCGCGTGCATTTCGACAACGCATTGCCAAAATGCATCGCCCCCTTCAATCCAGCCCCACGATAATATACCCGACCCCGGCATTCGAGATACTCTGATTGCCACTACAATGTACTCCCCCAGCCATCTAGCCCTCAAAAATGCGTATATTTTAGGTCCCAGAACTTCCATCATCGTCCTGAGTTGAACTTGCAGCGGTTTACGAGACGTTTCTGGCCGTAACTGGAATCTCTTTACAGCCTGAAGCGCGCATTGTCCTTCACACCGACCCCTGCGATACATATGTGGTGCAGGCTGGGCACCTCTTTCCCTCTCGCAGTCACCTCACCTCACCCTTCGAGCAGTCCGCTTACTTCGTTTTGTCACTCGCAGCACTATGCTGGCCCAGAGTGTCGGCCACCATGGACACAAATTCATCTCGGCATCCAGCTCACTCAAAGGCAGACGTAGCATCCCCCAAATGTAGCCCCCATTTCCTCACAGACTTCCCCGCTACAGCAGGACGTTGGCACCTCCTGCCGACAAGGAGTATACTTCCGGCGCTGCACACGTGCTCTGCATTCACCGTGTGAGGTCACCTTCCCTTCTGGTCTTACCCCTGCTTGAGGAGGTATCGCTTTGGAGGATTCCTGCGTGGGTGGCCTTAGCTTCTGCGGAAACCCGCCAATGGTAACACTTTTCCAAAGGCCGGTTGCCCAGTCCGACACCGCAGGGATTCAGAAGCGGAGTTCCACCATTTACTACCGTCCCTCCCCCCCTTTGGTCCTCCGACGATGCAACGTCTCACAGCGACGGGCCTCCGCATCGACGACGTGTGCAGTAACATTGCGTAGACACAAGAATTCCATCACCATGTCTTCCGGATTTCATTCTTTAAGTAAACCTTTTCGTGATCGTCTACGATCCCCCTCATGGATTCCTACATGTTCCTCATTATCAATTTAAATTGTTTATTGTTTATTGTTTATTAGGTGGTGCCCACCAACAGCACTAGGCCTTCTTGGGTGGTGCACACAAAAAGGACAGGGCGACACACAGATAAACAAACGGTAAAACATGGAGACTGGTTATGAAGTGCAGGGGTCACAAAGTACATAGTACCACCGCACACGCGCGTGCTCGCAGGCACGCACACGCACTCACACGCACGTAAGCACGCACGCATGCGCGCACGCACGCACGCACACACACACACACACACACACACACACGCACACGCACACACACACACACACTCAATTTATACATTTAAGGAATTAAGATTACAGTCAGGTACATTAGCACGCGCTGAGACAGGGCTTGTGGCAAGGTATACTACAAAGTACATTGGCATACACACAAGTTCAGTACAATCCGCCGTCGTAACTTACTGGGGAACATGGATACTGGAAATAAGTACATATAAAGCAAAATTTATATGTATGCACGGCACATACGCTCGTGAGTGCAAACAAAACATACATACACGCATGCCCACGCGGGTGCATGTGAAGGTGAACAAGTGCAGGCAAATGCGCACGTGCATGCATGCACACACACGTGCGGACACACATACATAGGTACACGGGAGTATGTGTACGGCAAACGGTGCAACTGTAGAAAATGGGAAGGGAACGGAAAACACGAACACGAGATAACTTCTATACCATAATGAATGGGCAACAGCGGCTTCAAATGCATGCATTTTTCAGGGCGCGTTTCAAAGAGTTAACATTGCCGGAAAAGACGTCCAAAGATGCACGAAAGTCATCATTAAACACACGTTGCACACGGCACACTGGAGACAGCATCTCTGAGGTGGTCACATCGAAGCAAAGGTGGGGTCGGAGAGCTCGAATTGGTGCCCTTAGCCGAACAGAGCTCACTAATTTCGGGCTGTCGAATCTGGAGTGGATACACTTGAACAAAAACACTAAATCGCGGTTTGTGCGTCTAGATTGCAGTTCTTCGAGCTTCAGCCGCTTGATGACATCCTTGTAAGCGTATTTCTCGTGTAGGATGTAGCGGCGAGAGAAGATGCGCGTGAACCTTTTCTGAACCCTTTCCAAGCGCAAAGACGACGACGCACTCATGCAGTTCCAGACTGCCGATGCAAACTCCAGCTTTGGGAGTACAAGGGCTTTGTACAGAGCAAGGAAACACGAACCTCCGGAGAAGTCCCTTGTTGCACGAGAGATAGCGCCCAAAGTCCGAAGAGATGAGCGTGCGAGGTAGTTAACATGCGGTGTGAATCGTAGTTTCGAATCCATCAGAACGCCCAAATCACGTGTTTCGCTTACTCTTCTTATCGTCAGAGAGTCGAGGTGGTATGGGAAGGTTAAAGGAGAGGTTTTTCGAGTGTATGTAATTGTAACGGTCTTCAATGGATTCAAATCTAAGTAGTTAGTTTTGCACCAAAGGGAGATTGCTTGTACGTCGCGCAGTCCGCCTGTGATCCCACTGCGCGATAGAGTTTCATGTCGTCTGCAAACTGCAATAGAGATGAATGCTTTATAATTAACTGCACATAATTCACAAATAAGTTAAACAATAAAGGACCGAGAATAGAGCCCTGGGGAACCCCGGACGGTACAGTGAAGTTGCGAGACTTAGCACCAGCGTACTGAATATTAGGGGAGTACGTCTCGAGTTAGATCATTTGTTGCAATTAAGTAATTAAGTCTATTTAACATAAAATACTGTGCACTTCTCCACAGTACGTCAAACATTATGCAGTAGACTTTCTTCAGGTAGCGCTAGTGCTCTTTTAGAAAATATTGGTGCATGATATCTGGGCACCCTGTATAATGAATGCACGGGCAGGATCACCCTCCACAAGAAAAACGATAGCTTTCTGATTCAAAAAGGAGTAAGACAGAGAGATACCATCTCGCCAAGCTATTCACGACATTTCTGGAGGGGGCATTTAGAAAGCTTGACTGAAAAAACATTGGTTTAAGGATGAACTGGGAAAACTTGAGCCATTTGAGGTTTGCGCACCACATAGTCTTGCTGCGTGCGACTGCAGAACAATGCAAACAATGCTTTCTTGGTGTCATGGGTAGCACGAAATATGCCCGCTGGTCAGTTCCATGAAGCTTTCTCCTGTTCGTCTAACTTCACTTAACCCTATAATATTCCACCTAATGTCCGAGACCTCCTCTAATAGTGCAACGCAGCTTACCTCGCTAGACAGGGTTCGGGCGTTGAACGCTGACAGGTACGAATTCCAAAGACGGCCTGTCCGGACCCAGAGGTTCTTAGTCCCCTGTGCTGTATTGCTGTCCTGACCGCCGACGTGGTCGGGTGCTCTACAGCTGCCAGGGACTAACGGCCGACAGTTTCATTGCTGGGGCCGACTACTCCACCAGGGTGGCCAGACCCTTCTCCGGTGAGGGAGTGCCATGTAGTTCAGCCTCTTACCATGGTTACTTCCGGAGCAGACAGAACCCGATACCCGCGGGAGTTGTGCTCTGGGAGCCAGAAGGAGCAAGCACTAGGCATTTATTGCAATTATAAACCTATTCCTAATAAACACGTTAGTATCGCGGACGTAGCTTGTCACTTTTCTGCTTGGGCGGCTTCGCGGGCAGCTAACAGAAAGTGGGGATGTGTGTGGCGGCGTCGTTTTAAGAACCTGCGTGTTCTCAGAGTGCGAATAGCTGTAGGAGGGGTCTGCATTTGAATCGAAGTCCCTCTTGATATACAGGCACTCTAAATTAACTATAGGTGCTTGCCCCCCGATTCTGTAAACTCACGACCACAACAAGAAAATTTTCACTACTGAGAAAAATTTAAATAAATTGGCGCTATATAATTAAGATTCTGCAGTGTCTTAGAGAGAGAAAAAGCTCTGCGCGGGGGTTAAACGAAGTGGCATTTAGAAGTGCTGCGTGCTCATTTGAAGTGCATTTGAAGGATTGCTGCTAGACGGCTTTGTAACTTCTTGTGACCAGGCGGGTTCAGATTCTACTAAGGATGACTGCAGATAAATTGGGGATATCGTATTAACATTCTACGCGAAGAATCTCTTTGAGCGACCAACAAGGGCTGCCGGGGTTGTTGCCCGCACGCGCGCGGTGTTTATTTATTTATTTATTTATTTATTTATTTATTTACCGTACTTACCCGATTCTAACGCTCACCTTTTTCCCTCAAAATAGGCCGGAAAATCGCATGCGCGTTAGAATCGGATACAAAACCGAAACTGCCGAAACAGCTAAAACTTCGTTCCACCCATTGCCATCGCCATCTCATAATGGCGCCAAAGCTTTTAGCAACAATTTTTCGCATCTAGGTGCCTAGGCTTTTCTATCGGCGGTAACACAAATCGTCAAATTATTCCACTGGCGCGCTTGATAACAGCAATGGCAACAGCGGCAACGAAGGTGCGCCGTTTCCGCGGCTTACGAGCGGCTCCCACGCGTTCACCACGAGCTGTTGGCTGAAGCGTACGCCTCTGGAGGAGCTCGCGGGATGGGCGTGCGAGGCGTGGGCCACGATCGCATCGAACATGGTTGAACGTTCATTCAGAAGTGTGGCATTGCGAACGCGCTTGACGACACCGATGACGAGATCTTGCGGTCAGCGGAAGGCGACAAGGAGCTCTCGGAGAGCAACGAGGAGTAAGATGAGTGAGATTACTTCGGGAAATAAATCGCCCGTTTCTCTCGCATTCGTTTTTCTTGCTGACAAAGTTCCTTGCGCGTTACAATCGGAGGTGCAAGTTTTTTCGGTTTTTTGCCTGGAAAATCGGGTGCGCGTTAGAATCGGGTAATTACGGTATTTATTTATTTATTTATTTATTTATTTATTTATTTATTTATTTGGAAATACTGCCAATCTCGTGAGATATCATAGCACGTGGGCAAAAAACGTACATTGAATTGCAAAAAAAAATCATCACAGAATGTGATAGTGAGTACCAAAAGCATAGCAATACAGCGCACAATAATAATGTATAATAACAGAACAGTTTCAGTAATCATGGTGTGCATACTACACCCTGACATGGCACATTACTGGCATTAATACACTCTGACATCACTAAAAGCGAAGTCACTCAGTTTCGTAACTGAAAAGGTTTACATTTGGTTGATCCTTTCAGCAACACATACAGGCATAAAAGCAATCGTACTGTAAAAGACTAATAGCTCAGAATAACACATAGAAACAGACGACGACGACAGTTTATAATAAGGGTAGCGCCAGATGGTTAAAACTAAATAAAAATTATTTTGCACGATTTGTTTTTTCACAAGTTTGAAAAATGTGGCCATTCAAGTAGCACTCTTGATGGATGGGCTTAGTTTGTTCCATTCTGTTATCGCTAGAGGGAAAAAGGAGATCTTGAGACAGTCAGTGCGGCAAGGGAATTCAATGAGTGTAAAAGAGTGCTTATTACGCGTCGGAAGTGTCTGTACGACCGAGGTGAGGTTTGTGGTACTAATGTTCATCTGATTGTGAAGCAATTGGAACAAGAACTTTCAACGGGCTAATTTAGCTCTATTTTGCATGGTCAGCAACTCAGCTTTTTTAAATAACTCGGAAGGTGACTCTCTTATTTTGTATTTGTTGAATATGAACCTAACCGCTTTCCGTTGTATGGCTCCGACTTTGTTAATATGCACTTTTTCAGAAGGAAACCAGACGATGTTTGCGTACTCCAAGATTGTTCTCACGAATGTGTTGTACACAAGCAACTTTGTCTCAGGTGTTACAAGATGCAGGCGGCGCCTGAGAAAAAATAGCCGTTTCAGAGCGGATGACGTAATGTTGTTGATATGGGATCGCCACCTAAGATCATGCGTTGTGGTGAGCCCTAAGTATTAATACTTGTTTCTCGATCCTCTTATCGAGACAGAGTACTTTCGTCACTGTTTAACGAGCAAATGAGCGGGGTATGAACAAAAGTTATGAGGAATGCAGTACCTTTACGACGGCGAAGGATTGACGCGCGCGGAGGAACACAGTGACAAGCAGTGCCGCATGGCAGGAAAAGAATAGAACACTCCTCGACCAATGTGCGCGGAACTAGTTTAAATATCTATAAGCAATGCCGTTCATCTTTTTTACGACTTAGGAGTGTGGTGAGTAGTAGTCTTTGTGACCGCGCTAAACAACATGATAAAAATAGTCCAATCCTATGCACCTACGGCTCGCTACGTTGAAGAAGGCATAGGCAGTTTCTACGGGGACGTCGAATCAGCAATGAAGAAGGGAACAACTCAGTTCACGGTTGTGATGGGAGATTTTCACGCAAAAGTAGGTGGGCACCAAATGTCAGAGATGTCCGCGCGAAACGTTCGAATAGGCCCTCAGTCCCCAGCAGCTCTAGAGCACCGGTCCACGGCGGCGGTCAGAACAGCGATACAGCAGTGGGTGCAAGAATATCTGGATCCGGAAAGGCTGCCTTTGGAAATTTAACCGGCAACGTTCAACGCCGGAACCCTGTCTAGCGAGTGAAGCTGCGTTGTACTATTATAGGAGCTATCCGACATTAAGTGGGCTATTACAGGGTTCCTTCTCCGCGTGTAACATGCCTCGCATGCGAAAATGAGCAAAGATTTATACCTGACCTACTCTTCATTATGGCGGCCGACTGGGAAGGTAGAAGTGGCTGCGTGCTGGCGACGACTTTCTAAGCGCCCGGCGTGCGCATCCTCAAAATGACTTACAAAGTTCGGAGTGCGAAGGCATATATACTTTACAAGTGCTTCGCCTACCCCTTACAAAAATGGTTATTGAGATTGAATTGAAAGTCAATTGACTTTACTCAGTACATTGTGTTGACAGTCAATTGACTTTGAATAGAAATTTTGTATTGAGTTCTCGTTGAAAATTGGCCGCCGCGTTTCAATTGAAACTCAACGCTGAGTTTCAATTAAAAGTCTATTGACTATAGTCAACATGTCTGTTGATTTTCAATTGACTTTCTGTTGAGTCTCAATACACTTTTCCTGTTGAGTTCCTGTTGTGACGTGTCAATTGAAAGTCTATTGAGAAAAGTCTGTTGAGTTCCAGTTGAGTCTGTGTTGACTCTCTATTCATTCTCCTGTTGAGTTCCTGTTGAGAAATGTCAAATGAAAACCTACTGAGCATATTCAAGACAGCCCGTTTGATTTCCTGTTAGTTTTTTGTCAAGTTATTTCAACAATTGCATAGTAAAGTTCAGTTAACTGTACTAAATATATACTAAGTCTGCTTCAATATTGCAAAAACATTCTAAAAACTGTCGTCAAGGTGTCCAATGAGCAGGCGAAATAGTGAGGTGTTGCATGGCAAAGCTTGCTTTATTGCTCACGAAAGCATCACGGGAGGGCTGGAGCCTCGCAGGGTCCACTTGCCTACTTGACTGTGTAGCCTGCAAAATACAAGAAACAGACCTGTTTGTTTGCACCAGTCAAGTACGAAATGATGATTGCATCCCTTCTCATTAAGCATGCTGGTTTAAGTACCTGGCTATTTTAAAAGTTACCTGGCTTGTATGTTTGGAAAGCAGGGAGATAGCAGTTCAACAAATGTATAAGCTTTCCTCAGATTTTAATGCCGTAAGCCAAGCTAGCCGCATCAATTAATTCTACAATTGGTAGGGAGTGGAATGCCTTTAGTTGAATGCCTTCCGCATTAAGGCGCCTGAAATCTACAGGAACGACTATGTTTCAAGGCGGCAGGGAGCCAGAAAATCACCCGCATGGGTCCGTAATCGTGTCTTCCACATCTTTCAGGCCTAAAAGAAATCCAAATAGGCCTATAAAGACTGGTAGACCCACTACCTGACAGGAGAAACCCCAAACCTGTGCAAAAGCATACCTGTCAACCTGTGGATTTTGTTTTTTGAAATTTTAATGCTTGAAATCTCGTAAAACAAAATTAGAAAATTGTCAACTTGCATGAACTTGTTTACAAAACAAGCCTTGATTAAAAAAAACTAGGATCAGATGGTACTGTAATCTAAAGTTACTACATCAGGCAATCATCGCAAATGGCTTTATGAATGGATGAGCACATAATACTTTGTGCTTACCGACTAGTGGAAAAAAATACATGAACCGTGATGGAAAAAAAACGTGGCAAAAAGAACGTGACAGGAAAAATACATAACTTGAATTTCGCAGTCTTTTACACTCTTGTAACGCTGAAGTATGGTGTGTGCCTTGCAGTACGTTTACCAAACAAGTAGCACTAAGCAGCAGCTTAAAGGGATCATATGAGACATGGGTATATCCACATTTTTGCCTTCATCATAACAATGCCAGAGGGGTATACCAGTATAACAAGGCCGTCTAATGCCAGTTTACGCACAAGGAGAACACGAAACAGTTTTGTTTGGTGAGGGGAAAAACATCAGTTTCTGTAAATGAGAAATAATTTAAAAGCTTGTATCCCTTTGCTTGGCGAGATTTTCTATACACTAGCAGCACTAAAACAGTATAGTGATACCATGCCGACCAATCATTTGGGTAATTCCTAGAGGCACAACATCTGTCAAAACAGATTGACTAAGCCCTCGCGCAATGCCGGTGTAGCATCAGTCAGTGGCACGTCTGATGCCACATTCAGCCAAAATGTTATTCAGTGATTTTGCTATTACTCACACCACATTCAGCCCAACTTATTCAAAACTGCTCCGAGAAAGGCAGTCAGCAGGTTGTGATTAGAACCAATGGCAAATTTCAATTTACGCTAGCAAGTCGAGCAAGTGCTTAAGTCAAAACTGGTATTCATCAGTTTGAAAGTTTGACGCCTGTGCATGTTCTAGCGCAAGCTGCCTAGCACCTGTGACAAAAATTGGCAAATGAGAAATTCACGGAAAGATACATGGAGAGAATTGGCACTTAGTGGTAAAAGACTAATATATGACAACAGTGTGCAGTCTGTTTCCAACTACTACTAACGCAGCAGGTTTTTTTCTGCATTGGTTTTAAAGCCAAAGTGTCTGCTTGCCTTTAGGGTGCCGAGGTAACACATCAGACTTGTGTAAAGATGTTTTGGGTTTAAACCCTACCTTCTGCGGATACATACTCTCTATTTTCCAAAAGCAATCAATGAATTTGTTATACTCTTGGGCATTATTTTTTTAGCTGGGATGAAATACGGTTTAGGCCACATTTGTCACTGCTCTGCACTCAGGGAACGCTCTTTCTCCAAGCAATCGTTCAAATTAATACGCAAATATATTGCTGGCTGCCAGCACTTTAGCTTGAAAGTATATTTTACCGCCATGTCTCCTAACTGGTTGAACACACTATCCTGTTTGTGACTGGTAGATCTGCCTCTCAGCCTAGCGCTGTCAGGTGTGCTTGCATGGCACAGTATTCGTGCGTTTGTTATTGATCCGACAGGCACTTGTTCGATTCAACCTCTTTCATTTTTTTTTTCATTTTCGTTAACTTCGTTCGTCAAACATTTTATTTATCTTCATCATGGTGTTCTTTCTTTTTTTATGACACTTCGTACTAGGTAATTCATGGCTGCTGCTCCGTTCTGTAGCGGCACTGCATCTGGGATTTTATTCATTCGTCAATTGCCTTCAAAGGTTTTGTTAGATCTTTAGCTTAAGATACATACAAATATAGAACACGCGAAAGCAATACAGCAGCGCGGAAGACAATAAAACACTGATTGATGTCAAAATGTTGTGTGCCGGTACAATAGCCTCCCCCTTCAATTTGTTACACTTACGTACAGTATTTTTGCAAGGCTGAAGTGAAATCATACCCTTTAGGTCGATCTGGAGACGGCGGGAATAAAAACACTGTTCATATACCGACAAATAACCAAGTCGTGAGTATCGCCATTCAGGAAGGTCTGCACAACATTTGTCATGATGAAATGTACAGTGTGCGTCAGGCTTGTCTAGGGCAAGCGAGCGCACGGCTCCGGAGCGTGCTGGCGACATCTGCTGATAACTGCTGGGTTAGAGATAGCTTGCCATTGCGCGTGCGCGGATCTCGGACAGGGTCGGGACGGTCGTCATTTCGCATGGGCCACTGTTATTTGCAGACGCCACCACCCACGAGGGGCACTGGTCTTCCCCAGTGCCAGCCATGAGCGGTGACAGGCCAGATAGACGCGCCGTTTGACGCGTTTATCGCAGGCAGTTACGTAATCGCATAAAGCAACGAGCGCCAATCTTCTGCATCTCAAGCGCACCAAACGGAAAGCACGCAACAAGAATTCACTGCAGGGATTTCGGTCGAGCCTGTTGTGCGATTACGTAAGTCCCTGGGGTGATAATGCACCGCGTCAAATAACGCACTGATCTCCGGCGTCACCGCTCACGGCTGGCACGAAGAAAAGAAGCACCCGTTGCGGGTGGTGGTGTCTCCAAATTTTAGAGGCCAAAGCTGAACGACGACCGGCCAGGGCCTGTCCGAGATCCACGCACGCGCAATGGCAAGCTATCTCTAACCCAGCAGCTATCAGCAGATGTCGCCAGCATGCTCCGAAGCCGCGTGCTCGCTTGCCCTTGACAAGCCTGACGCGCACTGCACAAGAGCGCTCGGAAAGAATGAACTTACCTTATAACAACGTCGCTCCCAGCGGGGCTCCCAGCGTGGCTAACAGGGATGGTAACACCTCACTTCGCAAGCTTCTTCACCGTACGATCACAGCGCACAAACACAACACGACACACAAAGGATGTTCACCGGCGGTAGAAGAGCGCATACGATGGCTTTTCCTTCAATAAATTCGATGTATCGCCAGCTGCACTGCAATGTCTGACCTTCGATGCTGGTTGAAAAGATTCGCACACGGCACATAAATCGCCAACAACACGAGGAAAGCTATAAATTTGCACAGAACAGCGAGAACGACCGCACGACCGCACCACGCCGGACCCCGCACATCCGGGATTGCGACCAAGCGACATTGGCTTGGTTTCAAGTCGGTTTGCGATGGCTATGCCACAGCTACGCATTCTTGTGAAAACTGAGCGTGAAAACATTGACACGAGATATCAAAAAAACCTACGGCGGCTTGTGAGTCCTATGTTAATATTTACAATAATCTTTTATAGAATTATTACCAACCCCTCTAGCAGCAGTAATAATATTATATTGCAGATAACCGAACTCTGCCGAGGTCGCAATGTTGGCTGTCAGCGCCACTGGCGGCAGTGGCAACGCCGCGTACTAGACATTCGTGACAGCGCGGTCACTTCAGCTTAGCGTGGGAGGGTGCCAGAGGAACCAAAAGAACTGGTTATCGCCGGGTGTGGAGGTGGATGGCACGTCTTTTGTGTCCGGGCGCCCGCTTCGGCGAACTGCAGCAGGAGAGAGGACGGAAGAATTCTGGAAAGTCCAATCTTTGAAAACAGCTTCAAAGTTCTTGATCTGCTTGCGGGCGCAAGATATTTGCTAGGCGCTTGTGTTTGAGAAACGTAGTCCGCGGACGTGTTGACATCGTTAGCGAGAGAGCGGTTCGGAGTGTAACAAGCGGCACGCCAGCCCACTAATTTGTTCGGTTTCTCTTTTTTTTTTTTTTTTTTGTAGTGGCGTGAAGCAGTGTCAGGCTCGTTCTTTCTTTTTGTGACCCTGTGCAGTAAAGATGAGTTGTTAATCAGCGCTTCAGTTTGTCTTTCTTCATTGTTTTCTTCGTTTGTTCGTTCGTTCAGTTCGTGTGAGCGGCGGCGCCTTGGACTGGCGTACGGAGTTCTTTTGCAGTGAAAGAACTGTTTTCACCTGTTTTAATAGAGCGTAGATGCGCGTTTGCTCCTTCTGGAATTCTCTGCATTCCACATTGCTGTTCTACTGTATTTATCATAGACAGTTCACGGTATCCTCAAGGAAAGTTATGTATGACGGGGAATAGAACTCGCGTCCTTGGGCTCAGACCACGGCGGGGTGCGCGAGTGATAACTGGAGTAATGAAGTTCACGAGCGAACGACGATGAGGCCAAGCCTGCGTTCGCTTGTTTTAAAAGTTCGCTGTGTACAAAAATTTAATTGTTCTTTTTTCGAAGTTTAGGGATTTACACCAAAGTTTTGCTGGTTTTTTTTCTGAGTGTTTATAGGCACAATTTCGTCACTGGAATATTCTTGTGCGTTTGCGTTTGTGAGATAAGTATTCATTTCTGCAAAACAGCGCTGTTAGTATCGTGCCTCCACAGAAAAACACTGAATCATCGCACTAGGATGCGATGTCACATATGCCTTTTGTAGATGTAGCAGATTAAATCGTGTTTTAAATGTACCTCCTCCCCACCTACCTTCCCGGAACACAAGGTATCACAGCATTGTATGTGTGAAAAGAGGTAGGGGGAGTGACGACTTTTTTTTGTCCCCAGAACCGGGACCCGAGATGTGTAGCCTCCCCCCCCCCGCCTTTCCGTTTTTTCCCGGCGAGATATGCATGCTTCATGATTCCGCTCCAACTTTCCCGGAAGACTGACTTCGAATATGTCCACTGCCGCTAAAGCGGAAGCTTAGCAGCAGTAGTGGAGATTGCTCACTCATTATGTCAATGCGTGCTAAGGTATAAAGAAGAAAATGCGCTGCTATAGCAAGGAAACGATTCCGCGTGAGTCACGTGCCAGAAGAGATGAGTCACTAGAGTTTTGTCAATGTTTATTTCCATTGTTTTGTGCAAAGCATGTTGCGGCAGTATTTGAGGAAATGCAGTCAAAAATTGTCCAATATAATTGATTTCCCCACTTAGCAGGTATAATTATTATTTGGGCGAAGATGCTGCCAGGCGTTGCGCTGCTGAGCACGAGGTCGCGGGTTCGATTCCCGGCCGCGGCGGCCGCTTTTCTGATGGAGGCGAAAAGCAAAAACGCCCGTGTGTGCGAGATTTCGGCGCACGTTAAAGATCCCCAGGTGGTCAAAATTAATCCGGAGCCCTCCACTACGGCGCGCCTCATCGTCTGCGTTGCGTCGGCGCGTTAAACCCTACAATCAATCAATCAATCGAAGATGCTGCTGGTAAAGGCTACTGGCCTAAGGAGTTTTATCAGCTTTGAAAATTAAGCTCGAACCATAAAACATGGACAAAAAAGGACACTGGTATATATTTAAACAACGTAGCACCAACTAGCTCGACTCTCAATTTTACTTATTTTTGTCAGTAGAAACTCTATTGAGTTTCAATTAAACGAAGTCATTTGATATTCTGTTGAGTTTTGTCCATTGAAACCTTGTTGACTTTTTATTGACTGCACTCAATAGAAATGTCAATGTATAATAAAAAAACATAAAAGTAACCTAGTAGTCTTAATTCAGCAGACACAGTGGGCAGCGCTGAAAAAAATAGCCCTTCAAAGTGTATGTTTCAGCCTGATGAGTTTTGTCAATTGGTTCTCCAAAGAGTTTCAATAGACTGGTGTCAATTATTTTTGTATTGCGTTTTCTCAATACAAATCCTTTTGAGTTTCTACTGACACATCTCAATAGCCAATTGAGTTTGAATTAATTTTCTGTTGATTCAATTAAAACTCAACAGGAAAAGAATTGAAACTCAAAATCCATTTTTGTAAGGGCCCCACGCGATTCTCCCACACGTACTACATGTTGTGCGGCGCGTGTTTCGTTTCCCTTCACCACACAGTTGGCGCTCGCTCTGCAGACCTCTGAAGACGGGACAGCGCCTGTCCCGTCTCCTTTTTTGTGTACTGCCTTTGGTTTTTTGCGCTAAACATATTTTTAAGAATCATGAACCAACTAGCCCCCCAACAAGTTTTGTTAGGTATTTACAGTGTTACTTTATAAAAAAAAAACTATATAGATGCTTGATTTTTGCGAAATCAAATACAACATTCACTGCAGAATAAAAACTTCGCACTGTCCCCTGCTGTCGCCCGCACCATTGTAGCTTCTGGAGGCATTTTTAGAAATAAAGCCGCAACAGTTACGAAATCTTCCACTAGATGGGTTCCGCGTTCTGCTTGAAACGCACGTGGACTAGGGCAACGCAGTACTATAAATGCTGAAGTAGGGGGCCTCGATTCACGCGCGTCTCCACCTGGATGCGCCGGCATCGAGGCACCCGACCTGCAGCAGTGGAACGCGGTAAATTTAAATTGACTTGAGCAAACCTTTAGATTGCTTATTTTGGTAGGAGCGCGACGCAAGAGGAACAACATGGGAGGTGAGCGGGAAAGCGAAGGGAGACATTTACTTGGTAAATGTCGTAAAATACTATGGTCTGTTGTCGACATTTGCAACGAAACGAGCAGATACACGGCCAGTTTTTTTACTACCAGCACCGTCATCATTGTGATTGATCTCGGCGTCAACCTGAAATTGCGATATCTATGACCGTTTGGTGGAGGTTCGCGCCGGAGTCACCGATTCCTGTAAGACAATTTTCAAAGCCCAAAGTAAAAATCCCGAGTTCCAAAGGGCCAAGAAAAAATCTCTAGCACCGATGCGCAACTGAGGACATGCTCGGACTCGTGGCCGCCGTTCGCTATATGACCGGTTTTTACTTACAGAATACTGCCGCAAACCAGGCGTTGGGTTTGTTTTTGTTTTTACCGCGCGGCTGCGCCGGTCTGTGTTATCTATGCGCCAAGTGAAGCCCGTGTTCCATTCTGTATGTTTCTGCCGCACGCGTTTTCTATTTTGAGAGGGAGAGTGTTTCAAACTAACGTCAACAGCCTAGAATAATCTTCTTTGATCTACAGTGTTCTGGATGAAATTCGACAGTTCGAGAAACACTCGCGCCGAAAGATAAATGCCCGCAGAACAGACGCCGCGGTATTCGACTCACCCGACGCTCACCTGCGCACGTCCCATTGTTGACTGCTGCTTCGCTGCCTGTGCATTCTTTGAGTTATTAGGGGAGCACAAGTTCGCTCCAATAAACTTGTTTTTCTTCTAAAAAACTGCGGCATCTATGGCTTCATGACAATATCGAGCTGCAAGCAACATAATTTGCGCGATACTTCGCTCTGAATGAAGAGAATACTTTCGGTCGGCATTCCGTTGTAACATTAGCCAACGGGGTCACTTGTTACGGATCGCAGGGGGCTAAATCCCCAAAACAAACCAGATTCTATCCCGAGGAAATTTCGCGTTCCAGAGTTTACACTGGGAGGCCGGTTAACGCCTACTTTCTTTCGCGCGAAGCGGCTAGTGCCTCAGCTTGTGTTTATTCCCATTTGCAGTCTGGCAACAGTTTCGCCTTCTTATGTGAACGTACGGAGGTAGTACTCATTCATATTGTTCAACTTTTAAGTAATAGTAATGCCCTCGAGTGAATGGGATAGCGATCTTCCAGCGTAAAACAAATTTTGATGATTTGCAAGTAGTTGTAGTCATCGTTATTGTTAATATAATTCTTAGACTTTCCCCGCCCGATTGAAAGGCACGTGTGTCTAGGTTGCATAAAAGTGTTGTTATAAGTAACATCGAAAACAATCGCTGGGTACGTAACCCACCAACGATTGCTTTAATTTTAAAAAGACACCTTCAGTTAGTAATACTTGGTTATGTTGAGTCTCATAACATTCTTTCTTCTAGTCAAATTACTTACTACTGGGCGAGGCACAAAACAACCGTTAGAAGATGTAAGCCATGTTTAGAATTTCCCAATTCAAAACAATTAATATGCTTCTGGCTTGTTAGTAGACACTCCGTGAAGCGTTCGATACTGTTAACCATGGCTTGTTACGGGCAGAACTGTTTTGTAACCGGTGTCAGAGTTTTTTTTTGTTCTTGTTAGTTGCCTTTGTAATCGGTTACAAAATGTCATAACGTATAAATAAGGACCTCCGTTCAGCCCTTATACTCTCTCAACGATGTACCCAAGCCTCTATTATCACCTCTGTTATATGCGTGTGTCAATGTGTGACAATGTCACAAGTGTCAATGTGTCAATGTGTCAATATGAGCCAATATGTCAATGTCAATATGTCAATATGTGTCCATGACCCAAGCAACTTCCTTTTTTTCAAGCTCAGTGCTTCGTAACAGTGAGAATGGTGGGGACGGGACCCTTTTTTGGCTTGTAAAAGTAATCTGGTACTCGACAACAAACTTTCGTGATGCGCGCCTAATTGTCGAACAATTTAACGTCGCAGCTAATGTCGCGAGTGCGCCTTTTTTCTGCCCGCGTTTTATGTGTCCACCTTTATATAGTCATTGTAATATTAAGGAAGTAGCCAACTTCAAAGCCAATGCTTCGTGTAGAGGTCAAACGTACAATGCGGCAAAGCCACTTCTTTAATTTGTGGCTATTTTTGGTAAAAAGAAAAGTAGAAGTGTCACGGAGGGCCTGTGAACCCCCTGAAGTGCTTTCTCGGGTCCTTCGTTGTCCACGGAACCTTATTTGAGAACACCTTTTCACCCAGATCTTGATACGCAAATGACACCCTCATAGATCAGCACTCGAGTTGTTATCGTCTGATCAGGAACCAATCAACGTACTCTCTCTAATGAATTACGTTGCACCACAACAACATCATCAAAGTTAACTTTATACAGAAGGTTGTTTCGTTTGATCATTCGTTAAAAGCAATTCTAATCGATGGTTCTTTTGTATTGCACTCACCTTCCTTTAAGAACGCAGTTGCACTCCCTCTAGTCGGACGAATTAGTAAAACACCGGGGTATTTATTTTGGCGAGGGAATGTATTCGGAGGGTCATTTCTACCGAGACACTCTTGAGCTTCGTAGGCTTGTTTGTTGATTGTGTTAAATTGAATGTTCGTGCCGGTTACAAGTGCGCAAAGAAATAGTGAAACTATTGAGTTCTCTGAAACAACTCAGTTTACGAAAACAGAGAACCGGTCCGCGCGACTGTGCGTGTGAAGAAAAGTGAAGAAAGCAGGTGTTGCGCATGCAGATGTACGCCCATCTCGTACCGGAAGCCGTAACAACAGCGGTTCTTTGCTTCCCCGTAGCTCTGTCATTTCAAAGAGCTGCAATGGTGTGCAATTTGCGAGTAGTGCGGCGTTTTAGTAATTACAAACGATCCCCATACAAAATGCCACAAGGATTCAGCTTCATACAATATACAAGTTCATACAATTAGGCGTTTTAGTAATTACAAACGATCCCAATACAAAATGCCACAAGGATTCAGCTTCATACAATAGACAAGTTCATAAAATTAGGAAAATACTACAAAAATGTTCTGGTGTTCTTCCAGATGAAATTTTCACGTAAAAACCGGTGCACAAAAAAACAAACGAAGCGGCCAGGAGATTCCGACGGGCTGGACAAGATACTTCAAACTTGTTCCGTAAACATTTGCGCACCGCAGAACACGCCAAATGCATCTGCGGGGGAATTTAGCCTTTAAGCTATGCTGGTATGGCAATTTAATTTTCTGCACTGTTTTACAGTCGGCTGCCTGCTACAAGGTGTAATTGAATTGGTAGCTAACTGAAAAATACATTGCAACATAACGGGGAAAATTTATTAAGCAAAACAGGTGCGATTTCGTCGTATTTGTTTTTCAAACAAGAGTTGGCTTTGAATGTGCATGTTTTTCGAACAATTTATCAGCTAAATGATCAGCAACACGCACAGCACTGTTTCCGCACTGTTGGGTTATATAAAAATCCCCTGAATTTTGCATTCTGCTTACCGGCAAATGTTTGATCATGACTGCATTCGTTCTATAAATAAGGCGAGATGCGATAGCTTTAAGGAAGGTAAACATTAACTAATCTGCGCTCTTCTATAACAGAGGCAGTGCTACATTTAACCACACAACTTACCGCTCAATGCTCGGTGTTCCGCGCTCACTACAGGGAAAAAAGCTGTTAGTAGTTTCATCTCCACAAACCAAGGTTAGGTTCATTGCCAGTCGATCACCGCTCCCCGACGACACCAAAAAATCTCAATGACGTCTGCACGGAAAACGTGTGGCGGTAACAAAAGAAGGCCCAGTGCTGCGTTGTCGCGGTGGCATAATTGGAAAAAAATAATTGACGTCATTTGGATAGCGCAGACGGAGCAAAAGCGAAACTAGTTACCGCGTAGCAGCTGCAGGCTATGTTCGTCCGTGTGCCGTGCAGTAGCAGAAAAAGTATCTGCATTTTTGACCTACGCCTGGGATGCACGTGGCAGAAGTGTGCAACCAGTACCTTTACTGACGTAGATTGGGAAATTTATTTTTAATCTGCGTGGTTTGTGATGTCTGCGTTCAGAGATTTGCTTCTTTTTTTCAGTTCTCGTTGCGGAGTTTTTGCATAAAACCGTGACGACACCGCTGAAGGCACGTGCAGGGCGCGTGCTGTAGTCAAGCTAACTAGAGCCGCTAAACTCGTTTCCCTTTAGGAGACGCACGCCGTAGAAACGGAACGAACTTTTAAGGATAATCATTCTTGGGATACGTAAACGTGAACATTTTTGTCTCTCTCTATGTATATATGTCAGTATTTTAGAAAACGTTCATTTCACAACACACACTAAACCATACGCTAAAAACACAGGAACCGGACAATCATGTACACTGCCTACAGGTATATACAGATACTGGCAATTGTCAGCACAATCTCGTTAACTATGTGCACTAAGGGGAGTGCTATTGTGTGACTATACAACCAAATATATAGCTGTTTATCAAAGGGATTGGAATATATGTTTAAAAGGAGGATCAGTTATGCTACGGTGGTTTGAAAGTTAAGGGTACTCGCCCTTTCTGAACAGAAACAAAACCACATGACCACTGTCTGAGAAACTCGACTTTTCAAAGGAAGAAAAACTCGTCCGACTGGCAAAACAGAACTTCCTGGCGCATGCGCCTTAAAATAGGCCACACAGCCAAACGACGGTCGGCACTCGCGACCAATTCGTAGCCGTTCCGCTACAACGCGAAGGCACCCGCCACTATGAGAAGGCGCCAAAAGCGGCCTCTGCGACAATACCTTGTCCCTTAAAAGGACCTTGCAACACTTTTTTCATCTTTTTTTGAAATCCCAAATACTTGCAGAACGGAGTCGCCTAGCACACCCAGTACTTAGATTCGGGGATCCCAAAGTACCTGAGCCAAAAAAGTACTGCAATATGGCTCTCAGATAACTCGGAAACTCGCTCAAAATATTTTTTCTCTCTTTACCGGTCTTGACGTTCTTCAACGGCCCGAATTTCGTCACTGAGGCCATCTAGCGGCTGTTGGCCGGTTCTCCTACAGTTGCAGCAATGAACGCTTTTCGACAGCAACTTTAAATATAAGCCACAAAAACAAAGCAGGGACGGAAGGCGTATCTGGTGCGACGAGCAAATCACGCAGTGCCGCTCCGTGCTCGCGATAACTGTAGCTTTCGCAGTGCTTCCAGACGCGAAGGAAAGAGTGAAAGATTTTAGCGAAAGTGTTACAGGGTCCCTTTAATTCAGCCTTCCGGCCAAAAGTTGGCAGAATGCTTGAACAATGAGGCTTATATAGACAATTTTTTCCAAAGCACCAAATGTGGAAATACACTTCGTACTTGTCAACCTTATTCAGCAAAAAGAAAACATTTGACATATTCGCGGCAAAACATCGATGCGAAAGCGGTATTTCCAGTGTTGTATTGAAATAATATACATGGCTTCTTGATCCTTGCTACAGAAAACTAAACAAAACCCGCTTTGAAAACATTGTTTCGAACAACAAATCTAAATTTGCACTAGTACGCGGTAAATTTGCGCTAGTACGCGGTAAATTTTAATGTACTGAAGCAAAAGTGTGCGTTAGTCATCGTGGGAGGAGCGAAACAGGAGGGAAGGAGAAGGAGGATGATAAACAATTTATTTGAAAACTGGCTCTAGGGGAAGAGGGGTGGCGGAGGATGCGACGTTTTCCACGACCTGGGCGGCCCGGTTGGTTAGTGCCAGCTGCACTTCCGGGTAGGCGCTCTCCAGGGCCTGCTCCCAGTTTAAGGGGGAAGGAAAAGGGGGAAATGGGTCGTGGGTACACTCGCAGAGGGAATCGTAGCGGGTACCCGGTGCGAAACATTGAGGGAAGAGGCGAAGGGTAGAGATTGGGGATGATGCGGTGAAGGATAGTTCGGCAGGGGGTTGAGTGGGTTTGAAGCAGCCGCCAGTGGCGGGCAGCTTCCTGGGCGAGGGAAGGGTGTGGCGGACGATATATCTTGCGGAGGAGCCGGAAGTGCTCAGTAATGTACCGGTACGAGACTAGAGCGTCCCGGAAGCAGGGGGTGCCGTGGGTAGAATCAAAACAAGGGCCTGCTGGGGTGACCAGACCTCACTCTGTATGGTGGGCCGCCTCATTGGCTCCTGTTCCCTTGTGGGCCGGAGTCCACAGCAGAGCGACGGGGTGGGATGGTATTCTACGATAGAGGATTTTGAGGGCGATTGGGGAGAGTATTCCTGCACAGGAGTTGCGAATTGCCGGTTGAGAGTCCCAAAGGACAACTCTGGGTGTGAGAGACTCCTCCTTCGCGGCGGTTGCTGACGTGGTATGTATTGGGAGGGCGTCCAAAGAGGGGCTGTCGAGGGACGAAATGGCGGTTGTGACGAAAGCCAGGTTATCGTAGTAGCAGAGTCCTTCAATGCCTTTCTGGTCATGAAACTTCGCCGTCACGCTATGGGAGAGCTTTGTTCGCTGCCGCGCCGCAGCGCTGGTGTTGATCGGAGGGCAGCCGGGGGCGTAGTCAGAGCGAGTTTGGCAGGGAACGGACCACCGATAAAGATAAAACAGACGCTCG
This sequence comes from Haemaphysalis longicornis, assembly GCF_048455015.1. Classification (NCBI taxonomy): domain Eukaryota; kingdom Metazoa; phylum Arthropoda; class Arachnida; order Ixodida; family Ixodidae; genus Haemaphysalis; species Haemaphysalis longicornis. The sequence continues at coordinate 1,818,759 of NW_027526225.1, read as the reverse complement.
CCGCCTTATCAGCAGTGCGCTTTCGCTTCACGTGTCGTGGACCGCTAAAATAGACTTGTCATTTTGTGAGTGGCGAAAAAATTTGGTGCGAAAGGGCCTGCTGCCACTGCGTTCCTGCTTGCCGGTCTGGCTACAGAGCAGCAGCGGCCGCCCGATGTCCTCCGATATGCAGTGGCGCCACTCGCGGTAGCCTTTGTCCCCGAACGAAACTTGTCCGGGAGTTTCATGACCAGAGAAGCATTGAAGGACTGTGGTAGTAGCTAGCTAAATGATGCTGCGAGGGAGGGAATGTACGCTGCAGATGGCTTGCCCTGGCCAGTCGGCGGTCGGCGTGGTGGTGGGGGTGCATATTGCGCGGCAGTGGGCATAGATGCAAAAGCTGGCGTAGCGGAGTGGGAATAAGAGGAACCCTGGGTGATGGGAACGGGAGATCAGGTGGGCCGCTGCAAGAAGGGCACGGCCACGATGCGTGCGCGATAGCCTGGCTATCTGGGCTGTGCGGTGGGCTTCGATGATTTCATCGACGATGTTGTGAATGCCCAGGGCTACTAGACTTTAGGAGCGTGTTGCGCTCCCGCGTTGCGCTCCCGCGTTGCGCTCCTAGGTATTAGGAGCGCAACGCGGTAAGTGCGAAGTACAAGACAGTCTAGTTTTGTTTTCTTGAGAGTATGGCAGAGAGGCAGGGTGGAAGAAAAAGAAGAGAGGCAGTTACGTGGCAGCGGCAGTACAAGAATATCATATTTCGAAGACATGAGCAGTGTAGTGAGCAGATATGCCGTTAATTTTTGACCAGCAAATGAACCTGATATCGCAAGGATTGCTTGGTGGGCTAGTTGGTCATGCATATTAACAGGGTTACCAGCGCGCGCAGGCGGGGGCACAGAAGGAAGGAACGACAGGTTTTTTCCTTCTGTTTCCCCGTCGGCACGCGCCGGTAACCGTTCTGATATCTCACTTCTCACCAAGCGATCAAATGGTATTAGATTGCGACACTAAGTTCTTCCCCCTTGCGGTTTTACCGAAAATTATGAGTTTTGACAGAAGATAAGCGCTGATTACGTGCGGGTATTTCCCGGAGAGCATACGGAGCATACGGAATAGTCGCTAGTACAACACTGCAAGTCTGACAATTTGGTTCACTCGCGTCGCCGATGAGGTGTAGCCACGGGTAAAGGATACGCCGAGCCGTGGTCGGTGTAACTGCGTCGCGTGGCATCGTGATTAGCAGGAGCCAACGAAAACCTACGATATGGGTCAAGCAGGTACACTCTTTCATGACGGTCGCCAGGTTGGGCCCAGTGATTTGCTGTGGCGAGGCGGAGACTGAGAGAACAGCGGTCGTGTCCGATCTTGCAAATGGCAGACGTACGACAAACGGGCGTTCGCAGAAACCAAAGCAAATGGGTCATAGTAGATTGACACACATAAAAACGGATGTTCCATGAGTCTCACTATTCAATCGGAACCGTGGCGAGAATTACTTTATAGCCACTATAAAACCCTCCGATTGGTTCGGCCAAAACATACGCCCCCTTCTTAGTGAGCACTAAAACTACACAAGTTCTCTTGAATTTGGGCAGTACGTTCGGATTATTACGTTAGCACCACAGGCGTATCCTGGAAAATGAACCACGCATTAACTGTCATAGCCAATTGATTAATAGATTTGATTAGTATCCGGAAAAGGGATGTGCGTAGTCACTTCAAGCTGAATCCAGCCACTGTTCGAGTAGCTGGTTCTTATGCCCTTTCTTTATTGTTAATTATTCTCATTATTTATATAATAAAGCCAGACCTTCACTTCACTCTACTACTTCAAGTGCATCGACGTTATCCGTGACTGCGGTACACTTTGTCTCTTCCTACGCCTCGCAGGATGCGCCCAGATGTACGTGCTGTGCGTTCGCTTACTTGTCTTCTTTTGTTGACGCTCTCTTCTTGACTTGCATTTCGCCCAAGCTGCTGACTGTAGGTGTAAACGTTTGTAGCGTGAGCTACACCAGCCGAGGTTGAGCAGTTTCGCTGGGCTCCTGGAGAGCCGGGCTGCGCATTCACGAGGAACAGTGACGTCACACGGTGCACAGCTGGCTCGCTGGAGCCGCCGCCACCGCCGCGCGCGCCTCGCCGGTATTCGCATTCCATAGTAGTGACGTCATAGGCGCGGCACATGCACTGGCGCCGGCTGGTGCTCAGCTGTGCGCCTCCGTTGGCAGTAGCCAAGTCTGACGTTGCGCCGGAGCCTTTTCATATGGCCTCTCATTTTGTGCGCAAGCGCAGAGGTATTAGTGGGGGCATACCAATTGCGGGGCGTTTGGCAATGTGGTATAGCCATGGAGAAGGAGAGGGAAATTGCTGCTCAGCGGCGCAGAATAGCGGAGAAGCTTAACGTATCGGATCCCGAAGTAGTTGTCTGGCAATTAGCGGTTGAGCGTAGGAAAAACGAACAGAAGATAGCTAAACGTGCTGCGGAGATACCGGAGAAAAGGGAGGAACGTCTAGCAAAGCGGCGTCGCAAGGAGGCTGAGCGGCGCTAATCCTAGACAACCAGGAAAACTAAGAATAACTAGCTGAACCTTAGCTCACGCTACATATATCCTGGCATAGCCGAGCTAGGCCACTGCTAATTTTTTGTGTTAGCGATACCCCTAAAACCTGTTTTCTATACCTCTTTCTTTCCTGCCTATCTTTTTCATAATTCGCCATTGTACAGATTATATCTGCCCCCGGTTCAGTCAAACTTTATTAATACGAACTACATAATTCAGACGAACAATACTTTTGCTCTCTTGTAACGTCCGCAAGGAAAAGCCCCTCCGCTTAAACGGATTTCGCATGATACGAACAAATTTTGACGGTCCCTCTGAGTTCGTCTACTGTATATGAATATGTTGTAGCTGGTGTGTGGTTACAGAGAACTAGACACAAATAAATTCATCCCAGTCAACGCGTCATAAGTAAACTCGTCAAATAGGGCAAGTCATCATGGGCGATCTCGAACGAAAATACTCCTAGCGTAGGGCAACTTGACCCTTGTCCAATTCTTCACTGCTCAGTAGCTTTCTTATCGATAATGCGTATGCATTTGGAGTTAGTAACAGTATGTACTGCGACTAAATCATATACAGAGTACCGTCACTGATGCACTGAAGTGAGCAACGGCGGCCATTACGTTGTTTATCAGTGTTGCCCGATTGCTCCTTCTGCTGCATCACCGCTAACTTGGACGAGGTCATTTTGTAAACAACACTGCCGAAGATGCAGCAACACGGCATCTTCGGACGCACTTCTGCAGCTGAAATGCTGCGAAGCGCGTAACCTTTTATTCCCCTTCGGAGCGACGCCAGTCGCACGCAGCCGCAGAGCAGAGAGGAGGGGATGACACTAGCACAGTTGACCGACAGTAAACGCATAAACAACAAAATGGCGGCGCCTATGAACCGTCGCCGCGTAAGCAAATGTCACGTAATGCGAAATGGCCAATGATCACGGCGGCGCCACGGAACAATAGGAGAAAAGAGTGCCTATACTCGGTAACCCTATCTAGTAACACTAACTTATACTAGTTGGGGATGCTGAGTCCAACCGGGACCCGATATTGACGAAATTTTAAGCAGCTTCAGATAATCGCAGAGGACCTAATGGGGCATCAAAGAACAGCGAGTAACAGCCATCGACAATAAACTGGAACGGTTAACCTCCCTTGTCAATAAAGTTTCTTGCTACATGGCTCACGCAGTCGACCTACAGAAAACAGTATCAGCTTTAGAGTTGAAGCTGGACGACTTGGAAAATCGTTAAAGGAGGTGGAACCTGCATGTGTATGGCGTGCCTTATGAAGCAGAAGAAAATGCCGACACATTAGAGAAAGCTGTAAATCAGAAGATTGTTTAAAGAAATCCTAAAAGTTGAGCCGGTTGACATCAAGCGCATTCACAGAATCAGAAACCCTCACGGCAAAAAAGTGAGACCAGTTGTACATAAACTACTGGGCTTCCTGGATGAGAATGTCATTCTAAAGAACTGCCAGGCGCTAAAAGTAACAAATTTCTCGTTAGGACAGGATTTTTCCACTAGTGTGCGTGATATCTGAAAAATGGTGTGGAATGTTGGAAAGCCAAGAAAAGCATCAGGAGATCCTCGGTTAAAGAATCTTTGGTTTAGAACAAGCTACAGGTAAAGAATGTCTTATACGGGTGGGATGAGGAAACATATAATGCTGTGCTCGTCGACATGAGGCCTCGATCATATGGCGAGGAAACAAAACGAGGAAACAGGAACGCCATCCAAACGTCCACGTAGCGAAAAGCTGCAAAAGATATAAATTTGGTAAATGTGAACACCCGTAACATCATGAAGAAATTAACATCGTTAGAATATTTGGTGCTAAGCATCGAGCCCGACGTTTTAGCACTGACTGAAACTTGGGTAAAAAAGGGTATCAGAGATTTTTATATGGCACTTCCTGTCTATTAAATAGTACGTAAAGATCGACCGTCACGGGGCGGGGATGTGGCCATTGTAATAAAACGTGATATCCCCTTTGTAGCCCGGTAAGAAGTGATTGGGGTCGAGGCAGTGTTTTGCAAGCTATTTAATGCGGATTGGTTAATTTTGTTGGCTCTGTTTATCACGCTGCCTCATCAGACCGTGGTATCCTGCGATGTTTGTATGCGTACATGCACCAGACCATAATAGGGGCGAAACCTATATCACCTGGTGATTTTAATCTAGCTGATATAAATTGGCCGACTATGCAGCACCACTCCACATGTTCCTACATACTTATTGACAAGATCGTAACGTCTAATCTTCCCCAAATTGCCACCCGACCTACTCGTGTGCAAAAACGTTGTTCAAGCATCCTTGATCTGGTATTTTTAGAACATTTTCCATGCTACAAAGCTAAAGTTGAAGTTTTGGAATGGATCTCTGATCCGAATTCTATTTTGTGCCCTGTTCCTACGTCAGACATTTATACCCCACTGAAATCTTTTGTTACATATCCCGATTTTAACAATGTTGACGATACCAGAATAATAGCCCAACTCTCTTTTGAGCTTGCTTCGTTTGAAAATCTAGGCAACAACATCAACACAGATATAGGAACACCATAGAAAAAATGTAAGGCTGTCGGATCACATCGCATTGATAGTTATGTGCCAACTAAAACGAAGCAAATTAAAAAACAAAATTCATGTATAAAATGCGAATCGCAATCTATCAATCGAAATCGCAATCGCAATCGAAATGCAATCTGTGCGAATCGCCAAGTGAAGAGGCTTAGAAAACAACCGAAGTGATACGTGACCATAAATTTAGAAACAATCTTAGCTGAGCGCTAAGGAGTATGAAAATTAAAATAAAATCACTCAAGTCCATGTATTTTAGCCATGCACTCCCCACGTTTGTGAGAACATCCACCCCCCACCAAAAAAAAATTCGGAATAACCTCAACCTAAAAAGGGCTTCAACATTGCTTGCCCCGATGATACTAAAGTCAAGGCCAGCTTGTTTAGCGACTGTTTTACGTCAGTCTTTACTGAAGATGACGACATCTGTGCTGAGATAAGCATTCCCTTTAACCGGCAACTTGATCCCATTATAGTATCCGACACCGGTGTTTTCAACCTATTGTTAAAGATTGATGCCAAAAAAGGGGCTGGCCCAGACAATATGCTCAATGTATTCATCAAAAGATACGCTGAATGGATGTCCAAATATTTTTGCATAATTTTTTCTAAATCGTTGTCAACTAGCCCGATACCCACAGAATGGGACATGGCAAAAGTAGTCCCCATACACAAAAGCGGAAGAGAAGCACATATGCCTCCAACTTCAGAACAATTTCGTGACAAGCGCCACATGCCAACTGCTTGAATACATTATCCTGAAACACATAACAACTTCCTTGCTCATAAGAACGTTTTATCACCATTTCAATACAGTTTTCGTCAACATGTGTCAATCGTCACCCAACTTCTCGAATTGATTCAAGACAGCTCCTTCAGCGTTGAGCAGCACGAACAAACGATGCTCGATTTCTCGAAAGCCTTCGACCGGGTACCTCACATAAAACTGCTAAAGAAACTAGAAGCAATCATAGGAAAAGGCAAATCAGTTCCTGGATTAGAGATTACTTGTCTGACCGGTCACAATAAGTTCAAATTCACCAAGGTTCACCAAAGTTCACCAAGGTTCACCAAGGTTCACCAAGGTTCACCAAATTCACTAATTGAAGTCACATCTGGTGTACCCCAAGGCGTACTTCGGCACCTATCTTTTTCAATATTCATCACTGATCTACCTAAAAATATTCGAGTAAACATAACACTATTTGCGGATGATTGTATTATTTACCAAGAAATCAGTTCCCCCAGGATCATCTATAATTAGCAGCGCTTTACAATCAGTGTCCGATTGGTGCTCCGACTGGCAGATTACCCTGAACACAACGAAATAAGCTCTTCTAACAACAACCAGAAAACATCAGATATAAAATGTTTGCTACACTGCAAATAATGTTATCCTGACAGTCGTGTATGAACAGAAATATCAGCGCATAACTCTAACACATGACCTCAGATGGGATTCGCAAATCACCGCAGCAGCTGCCTTACGCCGGATTTTTTTTGAGAAAATGGCTAAGACAGGCACCACCAGAAACAAAAATACTTCGCTTATAATTCATTGTGAGGCCAACGTTCCAATAAGCAAACGTCACCTGGTGTCTTTATACTAGCACACTTATACAATGACTTGAAAAGTTGCAGAAAGTGGATATTAGGTTTATTTATAGCAAATACAGGACAACCTATTCGCCCCCAGAACTCTGAAAAAAGCCGGAATTTTAACCCTCAAACAGCTAGAAAAACTTGCGCGCGAGAAAATGTTATACGAATTAGTAAGCAAGCTGTGAAATATTGATAGCTCCAAGTATCTATCAAAAACAGAAACCAGAACAACACGATAAACGCATTCACTAACACTTCGAGAATACCAGTGCCGCACCGATTGTTTCATGCTCTCCTTTCCGTTCGCCATACATGAATGGAACGACTTGCCTTTCTCCCTAACAAGCAGTCGAGCTTATGAAACTTTTTCGTCACCGTTGGAAAATCACGTGCGCACTTAGGTCTAATTAGGTCATTACAACAGCTACTGGTTTCGCATCGGGGTATTTTTTTATATTATCGACCCTGTTTACAGCTGCATAATTGTTGTCATGTAGTAACACTTTACTGTTATGCGCTTAGTTGCGCAAACCTGTTCTGTCTTCTTCAGATGCTGCATAATGATACACGTGTAAAATGTATGTTGCATTATTCTGCCCTTCCCGAAATCATCCCTCATGGTATTAGTAGTATAAATAAATAAATAAATAAATAAATAAATAAATAAATAAATAAATAAATAAATAAACAAACAAATAAATAAATAAATAAATAAATAAATAAATAAATAAATAAATAAATTTTGTACACGGAATGATAAGGTTCTCCGGGGCTTGTTCTGCATACAGCCTCCAAGGCTGAAGCTTGTGACCAGGGGCCGGATAAAAGCAATTTTAGGTTATTAGTCAATTACTGTTCAGCCCAGCGGGAGCAAAGGTTTCTCACTGCCGTAGTTATTCGGTGTTGGAATTGGGTAAAATTATAGTCTGTGTAATTTCTTAAATAGTGTTTCATTTTGGTTCGGCGCCTTGGCTTGAGCCTTTGTTGGCGATTCGGCAGTAATGGTTAGATCTTTGTCTAATACATCGCGGCGGCTGCAAAAAAAGCTCATCACAACGGCACCGTTTCCACCTAATGCCGCCGTCACCATTTCTCCTTTCAGTGAACATGTGCCTGACATTCCTGTTTCTCGCGCGCGTTGTGTTTACTAACTTACCTTCTCAATTCAGAAACATACCGAACTGCATTAAGAAAACAAAACACCGCTACTTGTAGAATCGTCACAAATAAAGAGGCCATCAAGGCAAAATACAAGTTGGGTGCAACAGAAACACTGCTTTGTGCCGATAATTTTGATAACAATTTTATCATGAAATTGGGGCGAATAATCTGGATATTAAACAGAGCAAATCGGGCAGTGCCAACCAGAGTTACTGGATATAGACAGTTGCGAAACTCCCCATAGGCCCCATGTATCGAAAGCCGGTCTTCGGTTGCCCCCCTGCGCCGGGGCAAGCACGGGGCAAGTTGACTAGCCTGTCGTCTGTCGGCAGGACGTTGAAGCAGTACTCAAGTGCTTGCGGCTGCTGCTGTAAGTCATAAAAAGAAAAGCCGCAACAACACAAGTAAATTTTACGTAATTATTGTGTTTTAATTTAAAAAGCAATCTTTATTTTACAGAAGAATTTTGAATAATAATAGTTTAGCGAAGTTCTGTTTTTATCTCCTAGGTGCCGCTAGCGTCGACTTGCCCCTCAGCTTCCACGGAGTGGGGGGGCTAGCGCCGCCCGGATTCTGAAGCGGAGTTTCGCAACTGTCTATATTGAGTAACTCTGGTGCCAACTACCCTGCCACCTTCCTCCGATTTTTCTGTGACTTGTTTGGGCGACTTGCGGCTGCCGGCCTGAGCCACAACGAAGGTGCATGACTGTATCATTATAGAGGGAGGGGGGGGGGGTACTTCAGTTTTGTTTATTTGTATCACTTTAATGCTAACCTGGAGTTACCCAACCGATAACTACGTCTTTTGCGCTGGTCCGCATTACGTCACTGTGCCCTGCAATTTAAGTTTTTAAATATCCCCTGAGTTCCCAGTCTAAAATCACAACAGCAATACCGTAAAAATCTAACCGGAATTCCTGTCGTACGACAAAAAACTTTGTTGTGGCGGCAGATGTCCTGTTGTTACGACAAAGCCATCTGTTTCTACGACACACATTTCTGTCGTAACGACAACGTCAATTTTCTCAACGAAAAACAATGCTCGTAGTCACAACACAGCTGTCATTTACGCGACTCTTCACAAAGGGCAATACCATTACAATCGTGTGCAGCTACTGCAGGAACATCAGGATCCCGACAAGACGGAATTCGACACGGCTGAAAATCAAAATAATGACAGGAATACGACACACGACAGAACACCAGAATCACAACACGACAAAAATACGACAGGACGACACTACGACACGCGCAAATGCGGCAACCTACAGAAATTTCTTTTGTCGTCTTTTTCGACTGGATTTCCTGTGCCAAAAAAACGCATTTCGTGCCTGGAATAGCGCTGAGTGAGTTACCATGGGCTAGCTCTTTTAAATTAAACAAAGTGGTGTTTTCACTTCATGGGCCATTTACCTGACTATAGTAAATGAAGTTTAGTACGACGTATAAGCGAACACGTATTACTTCCAGTCACGCACATTTCACACGTTAGCATCAAATATGTTTCTTCCGTCACCCCCTAAATTAAAGCCACTTTGACTCGGTCAAACGGATCAGTCTTATCCTTTGGCAAATTGTCCTTCACTGTAACGTATTTACACCCTGAAGGGTACTTTTCACTGTCTGTAAATAACCCAGTCGAAAAAGAAACGTAAAATTTCTGTAGTTTGTCCTATTTTCGCCTGTCATACTGTCATCTTGTGTTCTTGTCATGTAGTGATTCTGATGTTATTTCGTGCGTGGTATTCCTGTCGTGACTTTGATGTTCCGTCGGGCCGAATTCCTGTGTTGTAGTAAACCTGATGTTCCATCAGTAGTTGGACGTGGTCTGAATGTTATCGCCCATTGTGAAGTGTAGCGTAAATGGCGGTTCTGTTGGGACTACAGAAATGTTTGTCGTTGAGAAAATTGACTGTCCTTACGACAGAAATGTGTGTCGTAACAACAGATGGCTTTGTCGTAACAATAGCACTTCTGTTGTCACCACTGAGTTTTTTTGTCATACAACAGGAATTCTTGTTACGTCGTTGCGGTATTCTTGTTGTGACTTTAGACTGGGCAACACCCTTATACCCTAACAAAACACGAGCAAACACACTTTTAAAGTGTGTCTAGTACCAACAACAGCCGTTGATATCTTTCTAGAGGGTAATTCTCACTTATAACGCCTCTTAAAAGGGTGTTCTTGGGTTTTTCCTTGGATGCAAGGGTGTTAGGTAAATACAAAACTCTCCTTGTGGGCGTAAATCACTTTGCAGTGTAGTGAAGCCAGATTCCTTGTTAACCACCGGCGTACAGTCATAGACAAATGAAAGGCGAACACGAAAACGTTTAGCGGAACACATTGCTCGTCGTAATCCGCATTATTTGTCTGGCTTGCTTTGTGTATCCATTTAGCGCTAAATTTCATAAGACATAATCAACCAAGTAGCTCAAAAGCACATGTAACGAAACGCACACCATTGAAAAAAAATGTTTGTGGAAGTCCAATAATAGCACACTATTCCCATATTTGGAAAGCCACATTTCCCAAAATCTTTACTGTAAGCCACGGGTCAATTTGACTTGCATAAAAAGAAATCTCTCTATTTGTGGGTTTTGGTTCATAGTCTTGCGGTCATGTTTCATTCGTTCATGAAAGTACATCGAATCAGCAGGTGCGTGAGAGTGATTGGCTTGGGCCGGTATTTCTATTTCGTTCAGCGCTATCGTCAATTTCGTTCAAACGTTCCTCCCTAAACGTTACGTTAATCGACTGCAAGAAAACGAAACAAATGAGTGATTGACTGGTGTCGTCGTTCTATTGAGCGTGGCGCACGCTCCGCGGTAAGCACCGCGCGTTATGCCTGCAGTACTAGACGCGTTGCTACACAGAGCTTGTTAACTTATTTTTTGCGACCACTTTTAATGTTGGGCTCCCCCTTCCCATTGCGAATCGTCGAGTGACCGGTTAGACGTTGGTTCAATAACTTTGGGGTGTCCCGGAGGAAAAAATCTAGAAATAAAAAAAAAATAAAAATTCAGTGAGCTTTTCTGCAATATTATACGGACATAAAAACGCCTTAAACTATACAGAACTATACTGCCTTTTCGCGCGAGGAATGTGTTGCGAAAAGCTAGCTAAAGAACCCGCAAGAAATCGCAGAGCAACCAGTTTTTTCTTCATAGCGGCAATGCAAGCAGGAGAGAGAGATGTTAAAAGCAAATAAACGCTGCTCCGTGCTGGCCTCCCGCCAAGTGCGACATTGCTTTTGACACTGGTGCCACATTTATGAGCGGGTGAGAGTACGGGGCAATGTTGCTCAAATATTCGACGCCATTGACAAAAGAGGCGCGCGTGTCGTTAGGTTGCATGACGTCCACGACGTTTGGTTAGCCCCTCTTTCCTGTTGATGGTGTAAGGGTAGACGAACGACGATTCGAGAGGGAGAAGGGAATTGACGTCTGTAGGGGCCCACCCTTCGCAGTTATATAGCGCGTGTACCCCAAACCGGCGACGTTTCCAACCGCCTCCACCATGGGACCACATGACGGGAGCCAAGAGCTGGAAGACGGGATGAACGCGACCGGTCTCCGGGGGTACCAGGCGTTTTCGTGGTTCCAGCCCGACCCGCGGGTCAGGTCGTGGCCCCTCATGGGCAGCCCCGCGGCCGTCACAAGCCTACTAGGCCTGTACTTGGTGGGCTGCATTTTCGTCGGGCCGTGGATGATGCGAGACCGCAAGGCCCTGTCTCTGAGGCCGTTGATGATCGCCTACAATGCTGCCATGGTGGCTCTTAGCGTGTTCTTCCTGTATCTGACCATCAAGATTGGGTTTGTTGAGAGCGGCTACAGCTTCATCTGCCAGCCAGACGACTCCAAGACCAACCCACAGGCTGACCTCATGCTGTACTACGGCTGGTGGTACGTGATGCTGAAGGTGGGTGAGCTGCTGGACACGGTTTTCTTCGTTTTGCGGAAGAAGAACGACCACGTGAGCTTTCTTCACCTGCTTCATCACACGTTGGCCTTGTCTATGGTGTGGATGGACCTCAACTTGGCCGTCTTTGGGCACGTGGCCCTATTCCCCCTCCTGAACTGTTCCGTGCACATCGTAATGTACGGTTATTATGCTCTGGCGGCACTGCCGGCCCACCTCAGGCCGAACCTGTGGTGGAAGCCGTACGTGACCATATTCCAGATCGCGCAGTTCTTCGTCCTCATGGTGCACGGTCTGATTCCTGTCTTCCACGACTGCGACTTCCCCCGCGTATTCGCCCTCTTCATGTCCCTTGAGGCAGGACTGTTCTTTTGCCTCTTCAGCGACTTCTACGTGAAGAACTACGTACGTCCCAAGGCTGGTGCAACTAAGAAGGTCAAGAACAGTTAGGGGAATCTGTTCTTCGTGTTTTGCGAACAGACGGTTAGTGTCGCACGCCCACCGGTGTACAGATATCGTCCCATTTATAAAGACGTCCCATTTTGTTCGAGGAGAAACTCGGCGCATGTAAAACCTCGCTGTTGTGATGTATACTGAAGTTCAACACTGTGGCCCTTGTGATGTTTTCGAGCCCTATAAACATGTACGGTAAATTGCTCACTCCTTGCAAGTACATGGCCACAGTCGTGTAGGTTTCGCTCGCTGATGAAGACATCCCAGGTTGTTCGAGAAGAAACTCGGTGCAATAATACATCACTCTTGCGATGTATTCTGAACTTGAATATTGTGACTCGTGATGTTTTCGAGCCTTCTAAGCTCGCGTGGTAAATTGTGCGCTCTTGCAAGTAGTTTTGGCAACAATTGCCAGTATTAAATAAAAAAGTCGGGTTATTGATTCTTACACATATATATTGATTGGAATATTTCTTACTAACCGCTGGCAGGTTTTTTCACTAAAAATATAAGCTCTGTATTGGAACCTGCGATATTTGGCGTCCCCTTGTTCTATGGCTTCACCCCCGCATGGGTAATCTAAGCTGGATCACGGGCGCGCAGTCCGCGTGGCCTCAGTAGACTCCGGTTGAGACAAACCCCAGTTAAGACGAACTTCATAGTTAAGACGAATATTACTTTTCTCTCTTGTAACGTTCACAATGCAAGAAATCTCCCCTCTAAAACGACTTTCTGATCATACGAAATTTTTGCGGTCCTTTCGAATTCGTCCGCTCTACTTTTAAAGCTTTCTTTCAAATCTCTGCCGGTTGTATACCTAATGACTGGAACAACCTTCCCCGTGGGGTTGTATAAACAGGAATAATTTTTTTTCTGCATTGCGGAGTCTGTTGTTGAGTGATGTTTTGCTTGAAAAGCTCTTTATACCCGCCTATATATGTATGACAGATAAAAATTTGTGTAAATGTGAAATATATATTTTTATTCTGATTTTAACAGCCTGATTTTCTGAATTGGTATTGATTCCATCTTTTTTTATGTTTAACAAATGCTCTTCCCTCTAAGCTATATTACCACGACCTTCAGTAAAGCTTGATGTCGGGCTAGTTGGCGTAACATGCTTCTGAAGGCAAGTTGCGCTTGTTGTCAACACTGAGACGGACACGGGGAAAAAACGTACACTTTCACGAGAAGACGGGGCGGGGAGACAAGAAGTGTACGTTTTTGCTTTCCTTTTTTCCGTAGTCCATCTTTGTGTTCCCAAGAACGCAACTTACTTTCAAATACCATGGTCTAGTCAGACCCGCTGTTTTTGTAACAGCCGAGTTGTACAGAAAATCGTAGTTTTTTTTTCTGTCCGCATTTAAAAATACCAAGAAAATGCCGAGCTGCACGCGTGAGCGCCTCGTGAATGCCGCGTTGCGACCGCCCTGAAGCTAAATAAACTAAGAAAATGCCCAGCGCTCGTGTGTGCGTGGCTTGCGGCTACCGCCCAGCGTCTCCGGCGCACTTTTGTCAATCCAAGCGTACCCACCCAGGGAAATGGGCCAAGATTGGCAACAAAAAATCTAGCGTTCTCGGTAATCGTGGACACTTGCTCGGAACGGGAAAGACACGTCATGGCGTGAGCCCCTCCAAGGTTGTGTACAGTGATTATGACTTCCAAAAAAATGAAGGAAGCTCGCAGTTATAGCAACAATGATGTAGTAAAGGTCGTTGCGGCAACGACGAAAAAGCGAATCGACTGCAATCATGGACTTAAACTGTCGTTACGGTCGTTAGGGTTGCCTACAGCTTTGCTTCCTTTAAGTCTCACGCGTTATTGTGAGCTTCCTTCATTTTCATTAACATGTCATGCTTTTTTAGCGCACTGGTACATCTTAATCCTCAGCTATTTGAAAAAAAAAATCCGGTAAATTATAGTGGATTAAAATTCTGTGAGAAGAATAAAGACAAGTACGAATGGCCTATTCACAGTATGTCTATAACCTTCGTGAGTTATCAAAGCTATGATGAATTTCAAACGCTACTGAGCGAAGATTTTCTTTGGTTCGTCTTCCGTCTTTTTGAACTAATTTTGATCCATCTGTTTGTCCTTCAAATGGAGAAGCCCTCCGAAGCAAAGAGGGCCGCAACATTAAAGCATCAACTTCTTCAGCCAAACTTCGCAATCTGCATACTTGTAAAATGGTGTGGTCGCAACGCTGGGGTATGCCCAAAGGGAAAAAACAACACGATGCGGGGCACCTAGTAAAGGTAGAAAGCTGGGCCAGCTGGTTCATAGTCGTGGAATTGGGAACCAGTGTTAAGACGCTACACAAGAGAAGAATACAGACACGCACGACTTGTGTCGTCGACGTCTGTATTCTTCCCTTGTGTAGCGTCTTAACACTGGTTCCAACTTCAAACCCCTAGTAAAGCCCCTGAAATGTAACAAATCTCCCGGAAATAAACACATGGTGGGATTGTAGCTCATTACCTTAATCGAAATCAAAATTGTGAACAACAGTGCTAAAAAGCTACGCAATAAGAAATTCCTTGGAGAGTTTAGGATGATAGCGAGCTTCGAAAGGGAAAGCCCAGTAACCATGCAATACTTGTTTGCTACGCCTCGTTATTGCGTTTCTTTTATCGCTTTTGGTCCTTCTTCTTGTGTCGCAAATAACTCGGGCCGGCCGAGTAGCCGCAACTGATAGGGCAGGTTTCCGGCAGTCCGACCTCTCCCATGCTTGCAGTTCTACGCACGTACCGCCACTACCCCGGCGAATGGTTCCAATCCCGCATGGGCTCAGTTTATTTTCTTTTAAGTGCAGAGCACTTTATCGGCTCGCCTTGTCGTCGTAGCTCGCTAACGGTCGATGTCAAGCGGCTGCCGGAATCTGCCGGTGCAGTGAGATAACGGACCTAAGTAGAATTAACCTTCTGTACCGTCGTGAGGGGGTCACGCTGAGGGGTCGAAAACCACGCGGTTTAAATAATCACAACCGCTCGAACCTCGTGAACCACCGGCGCTTGTCATACATCTCTCCGTGGCTTAGCGCCAAGAAAACTGCAGGTACATTTCAAGCAAAATCTGCGTATATAACGGGCAGCCCCCGCGTTCATTTAGTTAGGAACTTTTAGTTAGGTTGGCTTTTACAATAGTAAGCGAAAAAAGCGGCCGCGCAAAAAAGAAATGGCGTATTCGAAATGCCGCAGAAAGGCTGCAGCCGCGCAAGAAGAAAATGACGCGTTCTAAATGACGGAAAACAGCTCCAGCATACGAAATTAAAGCGAGCAAGAAAAGAATAGAACTCTCGCTGGCGCAGTTTCAGGCTGGGGGCGCGCGAGCACTGCGAGGTGGGAAATTTGAAATGCATTGGGTACAAGCAGTGAGCGGATACCGGCGCTGCAGCCCATTACGGCGAATCACTGCTGTGCACTTTTGACAGCTTTCGGATTGACTGGAATGGGTTTGATTTTTATTGCGGCGGCAATTTTGGTATTTTTCGTATATACGCCGATGCCGCCCACGACTACTGCCGCTTTTCACATTCTATAAGCCGCCTAAAGCTTTCGCCTTAAAATCTTGACACACGTCCCATGCACATGAACACGGTTTGGTTAAATCTTCACCACGTCGCTTTATCGGGCAGGTTGTGGCGATCTCCAACCGTTCCTGGGTGCCACTTCACAGCATAAAGAAGACGTCAGCTCCCCGATAAGTATCACACGCGGTATCATCATAATTTTTCGAATAAGTGGCTGCGAAAAGCTGAATCATTCGAGCAATTTTTTGAAATTACGAAACCGAGCGGGGAGCAGGTGGTTATATGTCCCTAGAATTTTACGCCGTGAAACGGGCCACATAATCATTGGGCCACCCAAACGAAACGGCCTGAAAGGTACGGGGTTAGCAGCGCCGGGGACGAATAACATTTCGAGCGAATTGGAAAGAAAAAATTGGCCGCGTATCTGCTCCTTTCGTTGCAAATGCCGTCAAAAGACGATAGTCTTTATTGGCTTTCGCGAAGTAAATGCCTCCCTTCGCTTTGCCGCTCACCTCTCATGTTGTTCCTCTTGCGTCGCGCTCCTCTCAAGGTAAAGACGCCAAAGGTTTGCTTAAATCATTTTAAATTTCCCGCGTTCCACTGCTCCAAACCGGGTGACTCGATGCGAACGCTGCCATACGGTGAAGACGCGCGTTAATCGAGGCGCCCTACTTCAGCGTTTATAGAACCGCGTTTCCCTACTCCACGTGCGTTGCAAGCAGAACGTGGAACCTATCTAGTGGAACCTTGCGTAACTGTTGCCGGTTGATTTCTTAAAATGGCCCCAGAAGCTATAGTGGCGCGGGCGACAGCAGGCGACGGCGGAGTGAATTCTTTTTCTGCAGTTGATGAAGTATTTAATTTCGCAAAAGTCAAGCATGTTTGATTTTTTTATAAAGGAACACTGCAAATATCACTTCTGTATTGATTTGTTGTCTCATATTTGCGTAATGTCTTGTTCTTCTTCAGCAATGTTGACAAGTATGAACATTCCACCGGACATAGACGGGTAGATTTAGCTGTCACTATATAAGACTATTGCGCAGGCATTGTTTTGCTTTGGCCGGGTGGCTGAATCGGGTCACATACAGACAGACAGACAGACAGACATACAGACAGACCAAAATTTCTGGGTTTAAGTGGCCCAAGAAAGACTATCGTCTTAAAAAAAAATTAAATGTTGGTACACCGTGAGGGAAACCTACAAAAACAGGCCAGAAAGGTATATACCGAAGTATTACAGCCAAATGGGTTAATTTTGAGGCGGAAAAAAAAAATTCGCCGTGCGTCTGCTCCTTTCGTTGCAAATGTCGACAAAAGACGATAGTCTTGGTCAAAATTTGCCAAGTAAATGCCTCCCCTCACTTTCCCACGCACCTCTCATGTTGTTCCTCCTGAGTCGCGCTCCCCCCAACGTAAACACACTAAATGTTTTCTCAAGTCAATTTAAATTTACCGTGTTCCACTGCTCTAGGGCGGGGCTAGATGCCTGCGCTGCCGTACGGCAGAGACGCGCTTGAATCGAGGGGCCCCACTTCAACGTTTATAGAACCGCATTGCCCTAGTCCACGCGCGTTCCAAGCATAACGTGGAACCGACCTAGTGGGGCATTCGTAACTGTTTCCGCTTGATTTCTTAAAAGGCCGTTACAAGCTATAGCGGTACGGGCGACAGCAGGAAACAGTGTGAATTTTTTCTAGTGGATGGAGTATTTCGCTTCGCAAAAATCAAGCGTCTATGGTGTTTTTAATGAAACACTAAATATCCCTTGTGCATTATTTGCTGCCTTATATTTGCGTTATATCTTGTTCTTGTTCAACAATGTTGACAACTATGAACATACAAACCGTACTTAGACGTTTTGATTTGGCTGTGAGTATATAAGACAGACAGACTTCGCGCAGACTTTGCGCAGACTTCGTTTCCCTTTGGCCGGGTGGCTGAATCGAGTCACAGACAGACAGACAGACAGACAGACAGACAGACAGACAGACAGACAGACAGACAGACAGACAAACAGACAGACAGACAGACAGACCAAAATTTCTGCGTTTAAGGAGCCCAAGGAAGAGTGTAATCTTTAATAAACCTAACAACGAATTTAGGCGCCCATATCGTGCAAAAGCCATTCCATCTTGTCTTTCCAGGCCGCGTCGGGAGAGGGGAAGGCAAATGCGCACATGGTTATGGTAGGTGGTAAAAAAATAATAAATGAACGAAAAAAGCGATAACCTAACCTCCGAACTAAGCACAACCGAAAACAATAACAGGCCGCCGCCGTGTGAAACAAAAAATAAAAACCAGGGAAAAAAACCCTTCGCCTGGTTCGAATAAAAACTCGATACCTCACGCAATTAAACCGCATGAATCCAGTTGCTCTAGTATCACATTCGGGGTGCTTAGCCTTTCCTTTGGCTGAGTTGAAGTGCACTTTGGCATCGGATTTTGTACTTTAGGAGCGTGTGTTGTGGACTTTGATTTAACTCCACCTGCATGGAGAAAGCTTCGCTTATTAGGAATCTTTTTTTTTTTTCTGAAGGAGGGAGCAGACTCAAGTTAAATCTATGTTAAAGCACACTACCAGCTCCGCTGTTCCGTCATGAGGTATTCGCATCGCGATAGCGTATTTTTTTCTTGCTCAGGGGTTGAGACTTTGTCATTGGGAAACCTAATGATGGTGTTTCCCAGAGGCAGAGTGTGTTTTTTCTTGCGATAACGCACTCTTCCTGGTTTAAACACAATCATCTTGAGCGGGTATACAGGGAAGGCACCAGCGTCGGCGCCAAAATCATCGTGTTATAGGATTAGGTGACGTCAGATTGGAGGAGAGATGAGGAGGTATTTTAATCAAACTGACAGGCTTTTCGAGTCATCCCTAGGTTGTGGAAGAGACAGTACTTTACCAAGAAGGCTATTGGAAAGTTCATTTGTGATTTGATAGTCCGCTAGAAATTGAATTGGGCTCCAAACTCTCTTTAATGATGACGATGATTCTTGAATTTTTAGGGCTCTAGGCCAGCTACCGCAAAGAGGGCCAAACAAACGTCATTACCACAGAAAGTTAAGTATTAAAATTTAAGTCAGACAAGTTCTAAAATCAATTGAAGGCGATGGTGATGGCTGGTGTACCGGGCCAGTTATGACTGTGCATGAATGGAAATGAGGTTTGGAAACTAGAAACCTCAAAATGCTTTAAAACGCGTTTCACAGGAACCATGACATCGTGGCCCAAAAACAGCGATGGATATAATGGATTGTGTTGCCTGTAGAGTTCTCTGAAGCGTTTGTGTCGGGCTGTGTCAAGTGCCTTGCATGTGATTAGGATGTGGACTACCGACAGGCCCTCCCGGCACCTGCTACACACGGGTCTTGGAGACGCAGTGAGGAGATGCGAGTGCGTCACACGTGTGTGGCCTAACCGTAACCCAGCCAAGGCGGCTGTGTTTCTTTTGCGTGCGTCCGTAGAGTATGGTCCCAAGTATGGGTTTATTGAGTGTAACTTGTCTGTCTGTGTATTCCAGTCTGCTTGCCATGTATTGCGAAGGGGCTTTCTGATGTGTGGCTTGAGATTAGTGTATTGTACTGTTGGTATGTGCAGTGTATTTGAAGTACAGCAGCAGCGGCCATCTGATCCGTGGTCTCATTACCGGCCATCCCAGGGTGGCCAGGGACCCAACACAAAGCCAGTTGTAGATTTGAGGCATATGCAAGATAATTGCCTTTAGGACGAGATTGATGGCGTAGTTTTTGGATGACTGTGAATGACAATGCTTGTAATATACTCAGCGAATAGGAAAACTATAGACTTAGGGATATTATGTTCCATTATATGACTTGCAACAAGAAAACTGGCGAAAACTGGAAACTATATTCATAGTTGTACTTGCAGTAAAATTGGGACCGTTCGCTGTACAGGACACGGTGGAGAGTGTTTTGGACACATCACTAAAATTCTGCACAGTCATATTTATCCTGTAAAAAAAAGAAGTGCTGCAGAATTGCGCTTCTTGGAACTCGATTTTTCTCAAGTTTTACGAATGACAGGTCGCATAGCACAGCGCGAACTTGCCATAGGAGTAAGTACGTGCTACATGATGTTTTATATGTATCATAAAGGGGACAGCTGTTTCAGAAACCTGCTCTTTGACTCTGAGTGAAAAAGGTGCAGAAATTGTTAAGTGATTTAAAATTACGCCCATCTTCCCGCGAGGGAACCCTGGTGTGATGCGACGCATCGGGGGGTTCAGTTGGTGCTTCCGTTGGGTTGATTCTCTAAATCGGGTGAAACGTGTTGTGCACGCGTATGATGCATTTCCATCACATGCGAGTGTTCTCATACGCGGGAAGATGGGCGAACCACCGCAGCGCGATACCCGCTTTATATTTACAGCGCTTGAAGGAGAGGAGACAACGGAGGAGAGTCGCGCATGCGCGCACTTGCGCACACCGCGCGTCGCCGCGAGACGAGAGCGGAGCGAAGCGTGCGCACGCCGCTGTTGTTTATGATAATGAGACGGAGTGAGAGTGTTGCGCACAGCTGTTGCGCGCAACTGTCGGAGAGAAGAACGGAGGAGGGATGCGGAGGGACGGCGCGACAACGACGACGCAGGAGGGACATGCCTCAGAGCAGGAGATGCGTCGCATCTAAAAAGGTCTGGGATGTGGATGTATCATCAAAAACAGGTTTAAAGGGATGGTTATTCATTGACGAAATTTGAAAGGTGTATAACAATTCAGCATAGGTTCGCTGGTGTGATAAGCACCTTTGTAACACTCTGCGTAAAGACTCTGGACAGGGTAAGTACGGAATGCGCCCCAAGAAAGGTGAAGCCCCAAGTGCAGAACTGTGTCGAGCATTTTGAGGGCTGTTTTTGTTGCTGACCCATAGAGCACACTCGCATAGTCCAAACGAGATCCCACTAAACTGGTAAAAAACACCGAAGGAGTGGCTTATCCGCTCATGGTATTGGTGTGAGAGGTCCTTTAGAATGTTCATCATTTTGAGGCATTTATGCTGGTTGTTTGATGTGTGGAATGAATGTGAGTTTTTAATCTAGGACTACACCTAAAAATTGTGTTCCTTTTTTGCGGGAATTCAGACACCATGGAGCTTAATGTCATGGTCCACTTGCATGCTGCGTCTCTTTGAAAATACAACGCAGGTACTTTTATCAGGATTAAGTTTAAACCCATTTTCTTCTGCTCAGTGAGCAAGTTTGTTAACCCCAAGCAGGACCTGACGTTGACATATAGACATGTTACACGATTTTAAAGATATTTGGACGTCATTACATACATCAGGCAGGACATGGTGGGGGGCAACGCCTTTCGGAGACAGTTCGTGTTAATTATAAACAAGGTGAAGCTCAAAACTCCACGTTGAGGCACGCCATTCTCCTGCGCGTGAACGTTTCAATGTGCCGAACCAACTCTGACACGAAATGTTCGTTCAGACAGGTAACTGGAAAGAGTGTTCGGCATGTTACCTGATATACCAAAGGATTTTAGGTTGAAGCCTGAAGCCTGCCTGGCAGGTCTCAAGAAGACCGTTGTACTCTAAGTAAACGCTTTATTGCGGGCGGACCGATGCGACTCATTGAGAATACAAATGCCTAAAAGAAAGAGCTCGCACAGAAGACACGATAGAAGGTGGTCATGCTTCGTGCGTCTTTTGCTTCGTTCTTTTTCGCGTTCCTCGCTAGTGCGGGTTTCAGCTTGCCTGCAGTTTTCGAGTGCTACTTTTATAACAGTGAAATTTACATATGTTCTCGGGTATTAGACTCCACCAGACGCTAAAGGAATCTCTAGTTATCCCTTTCGATGCGCTCGTTGCCCAGGTCGTGCGCTCGTGTCTAACAGCGCGCTACAGCAAATAATCCTAACGCTAAAGCATGAGTTGACTTGGTATGTCTGAATCTGGCCACCCTGGCACAAAGAAAGCACATAAAATAGGCCACGTTACAATTCCACTTTTTGATAACGGGACCATCTCCCGTATTAGGCTCCGCTCGAATTCCAACGAATCCGGGAACCAAGACAGCTTTGAGGAGATACCATCCATTGAAGTTGACGACGATACAAGCTACCTTCCTGTCGAAACTGAAAACCAGCGCCAGCGTCACGTTTAAGTGGCCTAATAATTATGTAACAAACTAATTTATTTAATTTAGATATCTCGTATAACTTTCTAGTGGTGAACATGCGTTTGTTTACTTTCCTAATATTTTTAAATTAAAATGCTACTATTTTTACGAAACTGTGGCTTGAATTTGCTGACATGTCTGTCGCGAAGTTCTCGTCTGCGGTGGCGGCCGCTGCGCCGTTGCGATTCTCGTTGCTTCATCTATCTGATCAGACGGCTTCGTCAACTGTATATCATGCTGTCAACGAATTGGAACGCAGCCATAGCAGATCGCTCAAAGAATAAAAATCGGCTGAGTCTGAAAAATCTGAATTTGGTTCTGTGGGAGACCAAAGCCAGGTGCCTCTCGATTACAAGGCGAACACGCATCGCCAACGACGCCACAGCTCGGCGACTCCATCTGTCCAAAAGGGTACCTAAGGAACGCGGTGAGGCCTCCGATTTATACATACGTGCTAGAGACATATACTGCTGCCTGCGAGAGTAAATTGAGCAGGCTAAGTACATGCGTAGCAATTAGGGCAATAGCACAGTGCACGTTGCCGCGAATTTCCGCTTGGCTTGGCAACAACACTACGGGTATGTGCCGAACCATAGTAATAGTGAGGAGAAAGGAAGACGAAAAGGGAATAGTAGGCCTAGTGAATGTGTGGTCGAATTTGTATTAGAAACGTATGTTGTAGTCATGTGTTTAAGCCTACATAAATAATTTGAGCCCGCTAACCACCGAAGTAGTAATCAGCGGACTAGCGGAGTACGTGACTGTTTTAATGCCCGCTTTTTTAAAGACGATAGTCTTTCTTGGGCTACTTACACCCACAAATTTTCGTCTGTCTGTCTGTCTGTCTGTCTGTCTGTCTGTCTGTCTGTCTGTCTGTGACTCGATTCAGCCATCCGGCCTAAGTAAAACGAGGTCTGCTCAATATTCCTGTATACTCACGAAACTCCTAAACGTCTAAGCCCGGTTTTATGTTCTACTTGTCCACATTGTTGAGCAAGAACAAGACATTACGCAGATATAAGACAGATATTTATACATAAGTGATATTTACAGTGTTCCTTTATAAAAAACGTGCTTGATTTTAGCGAAATGAAATACTACATCCACTCCAGTAAAAAAATTAGTAGTGGCTTAGCCCTGCTATGCCAGGATATACGTAGCGTGAGCTAAGGTTCAGCAACAATACAGTCCAATCCAGTCCGGTCCATTCCAGTCCAGTTCAATTTAGTCTAATCCAGTACAGTCCAGTCCAGTCCAGTCCTGTCCAGTCACTACTCCTCGCGCATGCTCAGCACGGCTCTTCACGAGCCACGCGAAACGGCTATCAAGCGGCTCCAGTGCAGCGTGAGACTTGGCTACTGCGCAATTGAGGCGCACACCTGGGCACGCGCCGGCCCAGTGCGTCTGCCGCGGCTATGGCGCAACACAATCGAACACAATCCACTTTAATCCCATTCAATCCAAATCCAATCCAATACAAGCCAAGCCAATCCAATCCAATGCAATGTCCCTCGCGCTTGCGCAGAACGGCCCTTCCCGCCACACGCGAAACTGCTCAACCTCGGCCAGTGTAGCTTACCTTTCAAAAAAATTCACTCCATTGTCTGCAGTCGCCCGCGCCACTATAGCTTCTGGCGGCATTTTAAGAAATCAAGCGGCAACAGTTACGGAAGGTTCCACGAGATAGGTTTCACGTTCTGCTTGGAACGCACATGGAGTAAGGAAACGTGGTTCTGTAAAACTTGAAGGTGGGCGCCTCGATTCGCGCACGTCTCCACCGTGCGGCAGCGCTGACATCGAGGCACCCAGCCTGCAGCAGTGGAACGCGGTAAATTCAAAGACTTGAGCAAACCTTTAGAGTGTTTACCTTGCGAGGAGCGAGACGGAAGAGCCACAGGATGAGAGGTGGGCGGGAAAGGAAAGAGAGGCATTTACTAGGCAAATGTCGACAAATACTATTGTCTTTTGGCGACATTTGCAACGAAAGGCCGGTGCAGTGGTGGCGTAGAGGTGGAGCATCCGCCTCGCGTGCAGAAGGACCGTGGCTCGAATCCCGGTGCCGGACAATTCCTAGCGGATTTTTAAAAAAATCCGCGTATTGATGGAATTGCAGAATGGGGCTTTGGGTGTGGCATGAACCCGGCGACCATTGCCGGTAATGCACTCCCTCACCAAAGCCGGAGTGGCAACCTTGGTGTAGTAGCGGCCACAACCTCCCATGAATGCGCCAATTAACCCACGGCCCTCAGTCTCCAGTGGCTGCGAAGCGGCGGTCAGACCTGTGACGCAGCAGAGGGTGCTAAGAATACCTGGACCCGGACAGGCCGCCATTGGAATCTGAATTTGGCAACGTTTCACAGGAGAACCTTATCTAGTGAAGCGAGTCTAGAGCTGTTGTTCGAGGAATTAAAGGGCATTAAATGGGTTGTCATAGGGCTTAGTGAGGTTAGGAGGACAGGTGAAGCCCTTGCGGTGCTGAAAAATGGACACGTCCTATGTTACCGTGGTCTAGTGGACAGAAGAGAACTAGGAGTGGGATTTCTAGTCAATAAAAGCATAGCTGGCAACATAGAAGAATACTATAGCATTAACGAAAGTGCAGCAGGTCTTGCAATTAGGCTCAATAAGTGGTACAAGCTCACGGTGGAACAGGGCTATGCCCCCACATCCAACCATGACGACCATGTAGTGGAACGCTTCTATGAAGATGTGGAATGGGCAATGGCTAAAGTAAAAACACAGTATACCGTAATTATGGGAGATTTCAATGCTAAAGTAGGCAAGCATCAGGCTGGAGACAAGGCAGTTGGGAACTATGGTCTGGGGTGTAGAAATAGCAGGGGGGACCTCCTAGTTGAGTTTGCAGAACGGAATAACCTACGCATAATGAATACCTTCTTCCGTAAACGGGAGAGTCGGAAGTGGACCTGGAGGAACCCGGATGGGGAGCACAAAAATGAAATAGACCTCATATTATGCGATAACCCTGGCGTCGTGCAGGATGTGGAAGTGCTCGGAAGGGTAAGGTGTAGTGACCACCGTATGGTAAGATCTAGAATTAAGCTAGATTTGAGGACGGACCGTAACAAGCCAGTACGAAAGCAGCCGATTAATGAGCTAACAGTAAGACGTAAAGTAGAATAATTCAGGATCGCGCTGCAGAACCGATATTCAGCTTTTACCGAGGAAGCAGAATCTATGACACAGGAAGCCGGCGATAGCCTTACACGCATTATCACGGAGTGGGCAGTAGAAGTCCGGTCCACGATGGCCAGACAGGATACTGGCAAACGTTCCCAAGAGACGAAAGATTTAATCAGGAAACAGCAAATCATGGCCATCTCCACCCCAGCTGATAGAATAAAACTAGCGGAGCTTTCGAATTTAATCACTAAGCGTAAGACAGCTGACATACAGAAGTATAATATGGACAGGATCGAATACGCTGTAAAGAACGGAGGTAGCCTGAAAACAGTGAATAGGCGTCTTTGCGTGCAGGAAAAAACCAGATGTATGCACTCTAACACAAGCAAGCCAATGTCTTCACAAATAGTGATAAAATAGTCACAGTAGCCTTTTTTAGTATCTGGTATAGCAGCGAATAGTTGTTGCGCAGCCCTCGTTGCGTTTGCTGTATTTCCGTGTTGTTTAGAACTACTTCGGGCGTCAAGGCCCCTGTTTTACTAAGAAACGCATGTAGCCTGTGTTTGCGCGCCGACTGACCGGAGGACGCGGCTATTACGGGGTGAGGAGATCGTCCTGGCCGAGTGTCGCAGGTGATCGGGTATCCGCGTTGTAGAATATTCCGCACTCCCTGTGGTGTTCACTCCGGGCTCCGAGCCCTCTCTCTACTTCCAATGGCCGTTCCTGTTCTTTCCACTCTTTGATTCCCTGTTTTGTCTCAACTATATTGTCTACGTTAATAATTCTTTTGCTGGAGCGCGCGTTTTCGGGTTCAAACTTTGTGTCTGTTAGTGTTGGGTTCCTTTGTTGTTAGCGGGACCATGGTTGATTGACTGCGGAAAATGTGCCCAGAATGCGCTTTTCTTTTCAATGATCCGGTCGAAAAAAATCAAAGCCCTGTCCGCCGGGTTCACGGGGAGCAGCTGCCGGCGCCGGGGTCTCACTTAAGAAACGCTGCCGCCCGTCGTTGGTCCACACCCTCACCATCAGCTATGTTCCGTTTAGTACTTTTGCTCTTGTCGCGAAGCCCCCGTTCAATTTTCTTTTAAATGCAGAGCATTTCTTTAACTCACGATGTCACCCGTTCTAGGCGTCCGTAGTAGTCCGCATCGCTCGCAGGTGCGCCCTCTCGGCGCGATCGTGGCGTGATAAAGGCGGGTGTCGGCGAGGCTGGAACGCACTCATCGCCGCGCTCTCGTCAGCCCCGCTCCTCCTCGCCTACTCTCCGCTCGCATCGCGCGCTCTCTCCGCGGTCGGTTCGCGCCCAACAGGTGGGGGCGCGCGTCGCGGGATCAACAACATCTGTGGCGTGATCGTGACGTCAGCATCGCGCGCGCGTGGCGCGATCGTGGCGTGATAAAGGCGGGTGTCGGCGAGGCTGGAACGCACTCATCGCCGCGCTCTCTCGTCAGCAGTTGCCACAAGTGCAACCACATTAACGTAACGCAAACTACTTAACGTCGTGCGCCCCCGGAAATGCTCTGCATTTGATCATGCCCCTCGCGAGGGGGATGTTTCTTCCATCAGGAAAACGGCTACCGCTGGCGGGAATTTTCTTCTTTCAACTACTTCTTCGGCCGTCAAGGCCCAGGTTTTCTAAGAAATGCATGCGGAGTGTGTCTTTGCGCGCCGACCGACCGGAAGAAGCGGCTGTTACGGGGAGCCATCGGCCCAGCTTGGGTTACAACGCGGCAGCGGTGTTCCACACCCCCCGTGGCGTCGGCACTGGCCGGTTTCGGGCTCCGGGCACTCGGTCTAGTTCAAACAACCTTGCTGACTTTTCCACTGTTTACTTTGGTGCGTTTTGTCTGAACTACATTTTTCGCGTCAATAATTCTGCAAGTGCGCGTTTTCCAGTGCAAACTTCGTTTCTGCGTGTCATTGGTACTTTTCTCTTTGGCGGGAACATGGCTGATTGGTGTTCATAAGCGTCTGCCGGATTGGCTGCAGAAAGTGGGACCGGAATTCGCTTTTCTTCCACGGGTCCACTTGAAGTAACTATGAACCCGCTCCGCCGGCTGCAAGGGGCCCTGCAGCAGGAAATCATTCGAGAAACGCTTCCGCCCGCCGTCAGGCCCTTTCGCCAGGCGACCGCGATCCAGTCAGCCATACCCCGTTAAGTACTCTTGCTGTCTTTACTGGTATTCTCATTTAATGTAATAATTGTATTGTTTCAAATTTGTATGCGTTCATAATCAGACAAGGTCATCAGTAAGTTAACGTCTCGACTGCTTCACCGCTCGACCAACATTCTGCCGTAGCGGCAGTTATTGGCCAAATTTACACTCTCTTGACTATTTTCTCGTTTCATGTAATAAGTGTATTGTTTGAAATTTCTATGTGTTAATGATCTGCCAATGTTATTAGTATATTGAACCAGTTCACTTAAAAATACTGAAACTTCTCGACTGCTTCCCTGCCGATAACCATGCTACGGTAGCGGCAGAGAAGGGACAATATTCATCGTTACATAAGAGTCAACTGTACTGCGAAGTTTTTTCTCTGCATTTTTGTAAAAATAAATGTCACGAGGAGGCTGCACGTGCTTTACTCTTGGCTTTACTTCATGAGTGAAGAAGGCATTCAGGAATGCTTTAATTCTATTTCCTCCCCAACCTGACCTCCCGTCATCCCTTCCTTCCAATTCTACCTCCAAACCTGGGTCCGGGGCTTCGGGAAAGGCAAAAGGCTTCGCGTATCTTCTTTTTTTATGTGAAGGTGCGCCCATTATTATATTCCTCTTGCAGGCGAATTGTATAGGCTACGGCGGTTGATTTAATGCTTAATTTTTTGCAGTAAAAATAATAAAAACTCGCCTACTCATTATAGTTTTATATATGTTCTCCTTTATGGTTATTTATTTTTATTTATTATTATTACTTACATTTGTCTTTATATTTGTTCTTTTATATTTTTACATTTATATATTTTTATATTTTATATTCGTTGTCGAAATGCCAACCCCCCCAGACAAAAATCCTGGGTGCGGTGCGCTAATGCTACAACTGCACCCCACTCCATTACCACATGTTTAATAGTGCCTGTCTAACCACTCAAAATGCAGCCCGGGCGTCCCGAAGATCGCAGAGAGGACCGGGCCAGGACGACAATTAAATTGTATGGATATAAATCATCTACCGCCTACAGGTACACAAACTAGTACACCGGAAAAGAAGCCATGGCAGGCACTCTAATTTTAAATGAGCAACACAAGTGCAGCATCGCAGCACCCGGAGACTGCCCCCTAAAAGCGGAAGAAGCGGCGATAGCACTTGCGCGTAGCGAAAACGACGTCAAAGTTACAATCACATACTACCAGCAGGTGTTCTGTAACCTTGACAACGGTCGATGTTCTGTCCCAACACTTCAAATAATCAATCAGAAACCACCAACGAGACCAGTCAAAATTGTATGGGCACCAGCTCATAGCGGCATCCCCGGCATCGAGATCATCAACCTCGTGACTCAAGATTTAAGCCACGTAGCCAGCGCTGATCAAGCCGGTCCAGAGCACATGCATCGTGTAGTAGTATACCAGGAAATCACGCTGCACTATAGGCTGCCCCATAGAACGTACTCCTTCGCGCACAAATCGGTACAGAGGGACCAAGAAAGTTTATTCCGCGCACTGCGCCTTAACACATTTCCGCAGCCTACCAGACTTTGACCGACCGGACACAATTTTCTCGGCTTTGCCGCACCTGTGGAGTGCTTTCCCTCAGGCACATAGCGGTTGGCTGCGAGACATCTACCCTAGACAACCTCCGCCTTTCCACCGAGCTTTGGGAGAGAGCCCTGGCCTGCTCCGGCCTCAAAGATCAGCTGCGCCTGATCGAAAGGGCTGTCGACGCGGCTCGAGCTCAAGGCGTCCTGAAGCTGCTCTTATATTTATTTAAGTATATTCTCTCTCTCTCTCTCTCTCTCTCTCTCTCTCTCTCTCTCTCTCTCTCTCTCTCTCTCTCTCTCTCTCTTTCCCTCTCCCTCTCATCTGTGGCCAACCCCAGCATTACGTATGGACGGAAAGATAGTTCGCTATCATGTTCGACAGAAACCTTCCGGTGGCCCCAGAAGTGTTGAGACTACCGACGCGAGTTTTAACCGCATTGCAGATTGTTGGGTACCTTGCTTGCAGCCACTGGGGAGGGATTGTCGTTCCGTGGTTCTGCTGTTCAAGGCGTGCGTTGACGTCGTGTTGCGCTACAGCCTCCCAGTTCTGCACACCGTGTCACCTACAAGAAAAAGGCGCAGCAACTGTCACCTACAAACAATCAGGCCTTGGATTCCTCTTTTGCGCAATGGCGAAGGCTCACACCTTACACTTGCCTCCTTGTATTTCATAATTAGCTGAAAAGGGTCATTCGCCCGGGAAGTGTTAATACTTGTCAAGTGCTTTCCGCAGGAGTGGTTCAGTAGCTAAGCCGCTAGTAAGTATACATGTTCAATCACCGGTCCAGGAGGCTGCTTTTATGATGTAGACAAAAAACGATAACATTGATAACAAAAGAGGTCAGCGGTTCAGAAATAAGACACGACAGAAAACGGACAGAGCGGGCGCTACTGTAACGTTTATGGGTCGATATTCTGATGCTCGTCAAAGAGTCCCAGGTGGTCAAAAATGTTTTGACAACCTCCCATATCCCGTGGCGCAAATTGCAGACGCACAGCTAAACGGGCACAACTACAAACGGGCGAATATTTTTACAAGTGTTTTTTTTTAGGTAAACAGAATGTCAGGGCCAACCACCTAGTTTTAAATTAACCTGCAAAGATTCCATCATTGCTGCCCTTTTTCGCTGGCTCGAACCATCGAATACGTAGAAAATGAGCAGATAAAATTTTCTCCAGGCAACCCTTCCGATGTGGGTACCTGCGGATAAGCAAGCTTGCCTCATGAAAATGGATGTTGAGTTTTAATATACCCCCTATTGTATTTCTATAGAGTCCATAAAAGTTAAATTAAAACTTATCGTTTATAGACTGTGCTCGTTAAAAAGTCAACAAACTTTGTATTGAAAACCTCAACCAACATTTTATTGCCTACAAGACACTGAGTTTTAACACACTTCATATTGCGTTTTTATATAGTGAACCAAATCTCCCATCTTAAAAACTTCGGCCAATATAAAATCAGTGAACTTTTTATTGCAAAAATGCAACATGAATTTTATTTCCTTCACTCTATTGAGTTTTAACAAACTTTGAATTGCCTTTCTATAAAGTCGTTTGAATTCCGAATGTGTGAACTGTGGTCATTAAACAGGCAATAAACTATCTATAACGAACATGCAGCAAGAATCGTATTGCCTTCACTATGTTGAGTTTCAATAGATTCTGTATTGCGTTTCTATAGCCCACCCACGGAGGTCTGGTAGCTTATCGGTGCATATATATGGGGTGCTATATAATTGTCATCACTGCGAAGACAGGGAGTGCGGTCGTACCTGGTATAATGGTCAGTTTCTTAAGTGGCATAGAGGGACATGTTTCTACCGGCCATTTGTCGTCCGGTGTCCATGGCTAAGACAAGAATGGTCGTCGCGTGGTCCCCTGGACTAAGGAAGCACTCCCACATCACGAGGCTGAAAACAAACAACGACAATATCGTTAACGACACAAGTGTGTTGCAAAAAGTTAACCACTCTAAAATGTCACTACAATACGCATGTCGTGTTTTTAACGGCAAAAGCACAAAAATAATGCAGCGTGTTTTTTCGGCTGGTGACAAAGAACAACGTCGGTTTCAATTTGTGAAAGGGAAAATAATTAAATATGGCCTTTTTATATGTTTCAAATTGCAGAAAAATGCCCGACTTACCTGCTATGCAGTGCATTCTCCAAATAGACCATTTCTTCTACTTAAGCAGGACTTTGCACGAAGAATAATAAATGATGGGTGAATAATACTAAAAACTTTAGCTGCCTAGCTTGTTCATATGCAGAACAGGGACCTACATTTTAACAATTTGTGAAAATGTGTCTTGTTTGTTGTTTATTTGGAAAGTATTTCTTCTAACCCAAAGTAGCGCTATCTCATTTAAAGGGGTCCTGAAATGCCTTCCGCCGATGCATGGATGTACATGTAACCAAATAAAGCAATGTATTAGCAATCTCCTCCTGCAAGAATTTTGTTAAAGCGATGAGTATTAGCTGAGAAATCGTAAATCAAAAACCGCGCATTATCGTCGCGCCGTATTTCCTCCTCCTTTCAACTGTTTCTTCGCTGTTGGCCTCCCCTCCCATGATGCTCCGCTCCTCAGCGGTGACGAACTTCCGCTATTGCGCTCCCACAGACTGCCGTCTGCTACGGGCCAGCTCTTTCGGCTTTTTCATCTTTGTTTACCCCATGGACACTCCTCTAAAGGCTGGAAAAGTGAACGAAGGAACTGGCCGCATGTGTGCGGCCTGGCCTTGCCCTTTCGCGGTGTACGTAGCTGCCGTTGGTATCGGCGGCGAATTCGCAGCCGCGCGGGGAGAATCGTGCGCTCGTTCCCTTTGGTGCACCGCGCGCTGTTTATCCAAAAAGCGCGGTCTCAGATGTGACCCCGCTGGTGCCGGGTGTTATTTTGCGGCGGTTGTAATTCCTACTACCGGCGGCATGTGAAAAAGGACATTTTAAACCGACACAGAACCCGTGCACAAAACGCGCCGGATGGGATCGCTTTATCAGCGGCGATGAACGGGAAGGCGCAGAGCAAATTTAACCAACGCCGCACTCGATCAGCGAGAACCCGTGTTCTGACAAGCTGCACCCATGTGTTGCATTCAACACTGACGGGAAAGCGTATGTTTGCACTTGTTTGGATAGTCGAAAAATGTCCAAACACTCCGGCACTCCGATAGCAGATGAGCCGGCGAGACATTTCGGAAAACATTTGACAGATGGCGCCGTATGCATTAGTGTGTCGCTACGCAAAACTGATTAGACGCTCTACCGCTCTACTAAAACTCCCCTCGCAGTGTTTACGTAGCGGGA
This sequence comes from Haemaphysalis longicornis, assembly GCF_048455015.1. NCBI lineage: Eukaryota > Metazoa > Arthropoda > Arachnida > Ixodida > Ixodidae > Haemaphysalis > Haemaphysalis longicornis. The sequence continues at coordinate 1,786,666 of NW_027526225.1, read as the reverse complement.
TGCAAAAATTTAGCGTTTAGCGTATGCAAAGGCCACAAACGCTGTACTAAAACTCTATTAGCAGCAAAATAGCGTGCGTATGTGAGGCCGCTTGCGTTTACAAAGCTGCACGCCGAGCGCGTACGTTTCAAACCTAGTGACATCGTTTAAATACACTGGCAAGCACAGTGTAACGTAGTCAGATATAAACCGTATGCTCAGGCGATAAGCAAGAGCTTGTTTTATGTGATTGCGCATAAAGGCCCGTTCGCACTTGCGACGAAAGCGAGTGAAAGCGGCAGGAATTCCGTCGCTTTGTCGCGCGACGATCGTTTTTGTCGAATGGTCGTGACAAATTTTCGTCGCGCGACAGAATTTCCGTCGCATTCGCTCGCTTTCGTCGCAAGCGGGAATGGAAAGTTCTGCCGCTGCCGTCTGCGCCGCAGCTCGGAGGTAACCGCGCGATCTGCTCGGGCCGAACGAACGCGCACACTCCCGCACGGCAGCGCCCCAAGCTGCAGCCGGCCGCGTACATCGCTCCCGGCGCCCGCCTGGAGGCCGCCCTCGGCACACTAGCCAGTATATTTCAGGCACTATAATGGAGGACATATTTTTTGCTTCTGATTAACCTAGTTCTTTGCCCCTGTGTTTTTAAATACGTGAAGTGGTTAGCACGTCGTCCTCACGCAGCTCTGTATTGTCGTAGCATCGCTGATTGTCCGAACGAAGCTTGCAGCTAAGCCAATGCAGTGACCGAAGCTGTGTGTGTGTGTGCATCGCCTCCTGTGTGTTGTGGACGCGTTCGTTTCGCGATGAAATGCGGCATTGTACTTCTGCGGGTGGATTGTGCTTCCCATGGTCTGGATTATCTTTCTCGAACGACGTACGACTCAACCTCGCATGGGGTATGTGTAGTGTGCCTGGCTAAAAGCATTCTCGCTTGCGCGCCAGAGTTGTGACTTGCTGTTCGTCCACGCAAACCGGGTGTGAGGTGAGTGCCGAATTTACGACGGGCAGGAGGAGGCAACCCATCGTCTGTCAATCGCGGTTCAGACTTGCAACGCATGTTGTGACGTTGCGTTCGTTCGAAACGCATCTCTGGATTGTTTTGAAGTTGAATAAAATGTACGCATCAAACCCTGGCATTCGGCTCAGGGCGTTCTCTGCGATTGCACCAAATAAGTGTCACGGGGCTTTCTTTATGGTACGTACTCATGTAACATAAAATCCATGTCGTGCTATGGCCGTGTTGCATTCAATACAAACGGTTAAGCGTTTGTTTACACTTGTTTCGTTTGTCGTAACATGTCCAACACTCCGGCACTCCGCTGGCAGATCAGCGGGCGAGCCGATGCTGAGCAGACGACTCATCTCTTTGCCGGAAGTGCGTGAAAAAGCCGCCCAATAGCAGGATGTCTAGCTCATGACGAACATATGGGAATCGATGATGTAGACATGTGAAGATGGCGGCGTCCAAAAACACGAAGGAAAGGGTGAGAAAAAAGCAACAAACTTTGCAACAAAAGTGTGAGCTTTCCGCTGCGCGTAAAAGAGTAATACTTGGCACAGATGATGTTACCGACCCTATCTAACGATTGCGCTAGTTCATTTAGTGTGCTCAAAATGCCTTTCAGGGCCCCTTTAAAGGTATACAATGTTGGGACAGAAGAAAATATGCGGCAATAGCTGCAGTTTCTTGTGCGGTAGGATTTCTTTTTAAATTCTGCTCATTTCTTCAACGCACCTGTCGCTAGAGTCGGTGTTGTGATTTTTGCTTGAAAGGGCAAGTTCTATTTCCTGAAAACTGACTTCAGATATCCTACTTCCTGTGCACAAGAAACTACATATACATTTTTAGTACAAAACAAAAATGTCGAGAGGATACAGCTATCCCATCTCTCGTGAAAACACAACTAACTGTTGACTCTTAGGAAGCATAAAGGCTGGGTGCGAAAGCAACTGGTGAATCTTCGCTACTTCATCTTTTTCCCCCAATATCTGGACGAATTGCTTGACGCTTTGAAACTGCTCGGTTGTTATAAAAAAAAGCAATATTTCAAATTTCTGTTTAAATTTGTTTTTTTATAATTGCTTAAAAAATAAGCTTTTTCTTTCGACTTCGATTTTAATTTAAAAAAATCAAAATAGTTAGTGAACCAGTTCACAGCGTCTGAACCGGTTCGCGAACCGGTTTCGTATAGTATTTAGTGGAATATGGACTGAACCGGAACGAAATGATCTTACCCAAACCCGAACCATAACCACCCGTTGTTCAGGCTGGCCCTGACAACAGTCTGCTAATATTGTAGAGCAGGTTTCTCCGCAGCGCGAAACTGGTTACAAGTATAGACAAAAAATCATTCGAAATAAAAAGAGGTTCTTGGGCCTTCATAGTTTCATATGGGACGGCTTATACTGCCGCTGGAAAAATGTTTCCTCAGCAATACATTTGTGCTTAGAAGTGAAAGTGACTTTAAGTGATCGGTGTAAGCGTGGTCTTTGTAAGCCGACTTTTCCGCGTTATGTGTTGCACAGTGAAACATAGACGTCTACGAAATAAAAGCACGATTACAGGAAACGGCTCAAAGTCTGGTGTTATCGAAAGCATCCTACAGTCAATTATGTGACAATTAGCCGCTGAGACGACTCTACCATTCGGCGGAATTTTATTCGCTTGTCATAATGAATTCACGGTGAAGTCGTAAACGGTGAGACTTACGCCCTCAAGGCATTCTACGGAGGGAGTACGGTTACAGAAAACTGCTGTAACTATTGTTTTACCGGAACTATCTGAACAGGAATTATAAGACGACTAGCCAGAAGACGACTCTAACATTACACACAACAGCCTCGCTGGCCATCCTCCTTCATAGGGTGGAAGGGCACTGAATTTGTGTGGTTCGACATCCCGGTGATGACATACAACTTAAGTGTATTGAAATGGGGTCCACCAGTAGCAGGTGCGAACCGATTGTCAGTGCATTGAGAGCTGTGACGGTGCCGTGTATTTAGCTCAGGTGTGGTTGACTAGCGCCACCTTGTGGAGCCGAAGGAAAACAACCACGCTCGTTTTCGGAGCACGAGCAGGAGAGGCGCAGTTGGCTCCCCGCGCGCACAGATGAATCCAGTCGCACGGAGGCCTGTTGTAACTTTAAACGCTTCGTTGATTTTAAAGACGACAGCCTTTCTGGGGCTACTTGAACAGGACAATTTTGGTCTGTCTGTCTGTATGTGTCAACGTCTGACACTGGATTCAGCCAGCCGGCCAAAGTGAAATATCACGTGCGCAATAGTCTGATATATATACTCACAGCCAAATCTAAACCTCTAAATCAGGTGTTAATGTTCATATTTGTCAACAATGTTATTTATTTATTTATTACAATGCCCTCAGGGCCTTGAGGGCGTTGCAGAGAGGAGTGGGTCATACAAGTTTTTAAAACAGTTTGATATGGCAGTCTTGAATAATGAAGGTTCAGTGATGCTGGCGATCGAAGCGGGGAGGTGGTTCCATTCCGTCGCAGTTTTCGGTACAAATGAATTGAAGCACAAGTTTGTACGGCAGGATGGCACTTCAACCTTGAATTTGTGGTCAATGCGTGAAGAAACACGAAGGAGCTGCAAAAAGGTCGCGCTTGATGTCAGGGTTAGTGAAGTAAATTTTGTGAAAAAGGCACAACCGGGCTGTTTTCTTTTTTACTGAAAGGTCAGGAAGATGTAAATGCATTTTAATTGAAGATACGCTGGACGTTCGAGAGTAGTTGCATACAATAAATCGTGCAGCACGGTTATGAATGAATTCAACGGAGGTGGAAAGGAATAATAAATGCGGGTCCCAAATAGAAGAGGCATATTCTAGTTTTGATCTGACAAGCGGTTTGTACAACAGTAGTTTTAAACAAAGAGGGGCAAGAGAAAAGTTACGGCGCAGGAAGCCAAGCATGCGGTTAGCATTGCTGATTACGTAATGAACATGCGTTTGCCACGAGAGGTTATTACTTATATGAACACCAAGATATTTGTACGCATTAACAGCGTCGAGAGAGCTATTTTTTAATAGGTAAGGGTAGGGAATGCCGTTGCTGCGGTTAGGTGTAAATCTCATAGCTCTGCATTTACGAAGTGTCATTAACCAGTGTCATTCAGTGTCATTAACCAGTCATCACACCAAGAGAAAACGCTGTTTAGGTCACTCTGAAGTACTGAGCAGTCATTAGGATTAGTTATTTTACGGTAAATTACACAATCATCTGCGAATAGTTGGATTGAGGAAGAGATGTTGTTAGGTAGATCGTTAATGTATATTAGGAAAAGAAGGGGACCTAACAGAGAACCTTGTGGTACACCACAAGATACAGGTCATGGAGGTGAATTGTAGTTGTTAGTAGCAACGTACTGTGTTCGATTAAGCAGAAGTTTTCAATCCATCTTAGTATGTTATAATCAATATAAGGTTTGCTTAATTTTAATAATAGACGATGGTGCGAAACGGTATCAAAGGCTTTTTGGAAGTCGAGAAAGATACAGTCAACGAAAGAACCGTGGTACGTGACAGAAAATAGGTCATTAGTAAACAGTAGGAGTTGGGTTTCACAGGAGTGATACTTCCTAAAGCCATGCTGATGTTTGTTGAAGAAGTTGTTAGATTCAAGAAACGTTACAAGATGGGAATAGATGACATGCTCTAAAAGGTTACAAGGGATACTAGTTAGGGTGCTTGCTCGGTAGTTGGTGGGTTGTGTAGAGTTACCTTGCTTCGGTACTGGAGCCACTCTCCCCGCCTTCCAATCACCGGGTAGCGTCGAATATTCCAGGGACTGAGTGAAGATTTTAAACAGTAATATTGATGAATACGTGGCAGTATGTTTCAAAAACTGCGATGTGATTCCATCGATACCAGGAGATGAGGATGATTTCAAGTTTTGAATGAGCTTTGCTATGCCCTCCCAATCGACAAAGCCCGGGTCCATTGTAGGAAAGCACACATCGCTAAAAGTTGGTGTACTGCCGTTAACGTCCTTCAAAAAAGACTGCAGGAAGACACTTTGCAATGCTATACAGCATTCATTGGCCAGCATAACATTTCCTCGGCCATCGCAATGTGTGATCGCTTTTTCTTTATATCCATTGATCATCTCCCAAAATTTGCGCGGGATAGTTTTAAGTAGCGAAGGAAGTGTGGTGGAAAAGAACAGATGTTTGGCCTCTTTCAAAGCTTGTTTGTATTCCGAAACCGTGATGTTATAAAGAGACCACCTTTCGCTGTTGTTAGCTTTCAACGCCTTTCTGTACAACCTCTTTTTTTATTGCGAAGCCTATTTAAGGCAGATGTAAACCACGGGGAGCGATAGGCACGACGGACGGTAAGGAGAGGGACAAATCTAACTATAAGCGATATTACCTTATTTTTAAACATGATCCAGTTTTTATTGACGGAGAGTAGAGAAAAACCGCGTAAATATGAATCAAGAAAAAGTGAAAGTTCGTTATTAACGGAATCAAAGTCAGCCCATTTGTAATCGCGTATGACCTTAGTACGGTGCGCGTGACGGCAAAGCTTAAAGTTAGCGAGAAAAGGCAGAATGCACTGGTCGCTCAGTCCGGGTAGTTGTTCGATTGATTATATACTAGCAGGCATGGTAGTTAGAATCAAATCTAAGAGATTGGAAGAAATTGAATTAACACGTGTCTGATGTCGCACTATCTAGGTTAGATTAAAGTCGGCACAAATGTTAATAAATCCAGTGCTTTCGGATGAGCGCGACACAGATAATGTTTGGTCGGAACCCCAACAAATATCAGCGAAGTTGAAATCACCAAGCAGGAAAATCTGCGAACTCGGATAGCGTACCTTTAGGTTGTTTAGAGCATCGTGTAGGGAATCACAAATCGTAGCAGGAGAATTGGGTGGGCGATAGCACGTGCATACAACGACATCCTGATGACCAATTCTGACACATGCGCACACAAGTTCGAGGGAGCAAACAATGCGTATAACATGAGATTGTATTTCATGAGAGACAGCTATCAAGACACCGCCACCCGTTCGTGATTGGTGGTCGGATCGGTAAAGTTGAAATTGTTTAGCACAGTGAAAAATTTCAGAGTTACGAATTTTACTCGATAACCATGTTTCGGTTAACACAGTGATATCAGCATTGCAGTCATGAATAATTGTAGATAAATGGTCGCGTTTGTTAATTACACTACGGATATTAGTAAAATGGAAAGAAATTTCATTCTTAGCACAAGGTTGGTTTTTAGACTGGGATTGCTATTGCGGTCTGCTGGCGTTACAAAGGGATGCAGGGGGCGACTTAGGAACAGCTGAGCCGGGGGATTTGAGATCTGTGTTATCGGCTATTTTGCAAATGCTATCCGTTTGTCCTTTTCTCCAATTTAACTCTGCAGCCTAGCTTCCGCTGTACACGTCTTCCCACCAGATAAGGTGAGCCATGTGCAGATGTTTCTAATGTTAATTCCAATCTTCGTACCCACGAAACCTGTTTGGGCAAGGTTGATTAGTTTAAACTATCGCTCCAATGGCACATTTGCGTGCGGAATGATTTTTCAGTAGGTCTTTTACAGCGAAGGCGGAATTAAGCACTTCCGGACTTTTGTAAGAATGGTTACCGGTACTTTCCGTTTGCTACTGGCGTCAAGACCAGCAAGAAATTAGTTGCGTCATTATTGTTGTATTTTCAGCGAGAGGTGATAGCGTCTGAAATCGCTTTATACTTGCCCTCAAAGAAAACAAAAACTAAATAAAAATAATGGAAGACCATTTGGTGGATATTTAAAAGAGCACTGATGACACATTCGTTGGCTCCTTAATTTTGCTGCTTAAATCGACGTCTGGTGACCAGGAAGAAATGAGCCCTGTCTTGAGCCAACGATAAACGACTAATATTAGACCCACAGGTGAATCTTCAGGCGTGCGTCAGCAACTCCTCTGCCTTGAAGTGACCAAGTGGATCGCAGGGTTGCTCATAAAACAGGTCTGTCCCCATCTTGGAGGGTCCTGGATACGGGGAGTCATCCGACGACTTTTTAATAAAAGAAAAATTTTAGCGACAACACGGTCAGGGGAGGAGCATCAGGAACGCTTGTGTAGGATTTGGGCGAAACGCCGTACCATGCAAGCCAGCACAGCAGAACAGTAGAAGGGACAGCCAACGGTGGCACAAAGACCCGCCTCGCCTGTAGCAGCTACACCGCTGCACGACGAAGGTTGAACACGGCGAAGCCGGAAAGTTACAGCAGACAAAACAACGACCTTCTCGCTGCGTGTTTTCTTTTTATGATGGAAGAGGTGCAATGCATGGAGCTCCAGCGTTATGTCTAATGTGGATGGCTACCGCCATCTCATGGAGCCAGATGAAACCCGCCAAGGGCGTGATCGGAGCGCGGGTGGGAGCAGGTAAGAGAGGGGCAGTGCGCGGGCGGCCTTGGCAGAAGGCGCTCGCGTACCGACTAGCTGCAAACGTTATCCTCGACTTTAGAACCTCTTGGCCCAGAAGCACTTCCTGTTCATGAAGTAATCCTTTTGCGGGGCCCCAGCTAACGCTCTCGCAAAAAACACAAAAACTGGCATTGATCGTGGTGGAACGTTCTGCTCTAATGAGACTTCTCGTCTTATAAAAAGTTTTTTTCTCACCACTGCCAGCTGCCATTTTGAACTTGTTTGCAAGAAAAATAATGCCGCAAATGCCAGTTCTTTTTTGCTTTCATCCAAAGTAACTATAAGGTAAATGCCTGCGGCCCACGACAAGTTGACAAAGGAAGAAACCACCACCTACCGCCGCTTTCAAAACGTACCCGCACGGCACCCTCCTACACGCCATCCACCCACCTCCTACTCTGCCACCTGCAAGTACGTCCCCAACCCTGCACACTCTACCATATGATCTGGGCGTGCTCCCAAACACCATTCCTTCCCCCCTATCCCATCCCCCAACCCGGGCCCCGGCGATCATCTTCGGCTGGTTGAAAGGGCCCGGCTGGCAACGACCGCCCAGAAACGTCTCGACTGAGGACACCCCCTATTGCCATTACTCCAGAGCAAGTATAGAAATAAAGTATATTCCTCGTTTTCCTCCCTCGTCTCTATTCTTTTTGTAGTTAACACAACTCTACAGAAATTACCTAATTTATTTTCCTAACAGCAGAGTGTATGCTCAGAACAAATGTAGAAACCTGGACTTTGTTACATCATGACAAAAAATTACTTTCATCTTTGGACTTGCCTTTACTAAAGCATTCCTTTATATTCTAACGCATCTTAAACGACCAAAATTCGACACGAGAGAAATGTTGACCGTGACACTCTCTACTGGAATGTAGCTGCTTGGGACAACATCCCCTTTTTCAGAATATTTTCTTCCTTGTTCAGAAGTTCTTCTTCCTTGTTTAGCTAGCGAACTGTCACCAGGCAGTTACGAGGTATTTTAGATGCCTCTTACCGTTTCAGAGACCATAAAAAGCATCGAGTGATTTTGAGGCGAGACAATAAGATTTCGGGGCCCGAACCTCTCTGCGTGATTTTGTATAGTGGAACCTCGTTATAAACGAAACAGTATTGGGGCAGTCAATTACTTCATTATATCCGATAGTCGCTGTAACAGTAGAGGTAAAAATCGGCCGTAACAAACCGACAGTCTGGCTCACGCAAAAATCCTAGATAACAAACGCATTATTGAGGGCTTCGAACCCGCTCCGCTATACACGAGGTAATCATTTGTTGTCTCCGTTCGGCATTTCAAACTGAATGGACGGGAACATGGCAACGTGAAGCTACAACAGAACAAGTACGTTTGATAGGACTGCGTCCTACTTCATTCGAAGCAGGATGTGATCTTCGCCTAGCTGGTATTCCCAACACTGCCTGGTGATTTTTTCTACAGTGTCCGCGCACGAAAGTGCCTTTTCTACTTTTGTAGTTTTACCAACTGTTATGTTCTGTTTTATTATTTGCTTTTTTTAAAACTAGCTACTCAGTTTAACGCCTGGGTTGAAGAAATGTATTTTTTCGTTATAGCCAATTTCGCGCGCGGCTGGGGCGGTTTCTGTTTCGTTATAAAAAGAATAAATGTCTCTGAAATAAAGCGTGACAAACCAACGTTGGTATTTCGTTCACCACATCCGATAATTCGCTATATCAGTATTCGTTATAACGAGGTTCGACTGTATCAGTATTGTCGCTAGCATGTAACCCTTTCTGTTTTGGACGAGGCTTGTAGCAGTTGCCGGCTTTCAGTAACTGAAAGTACGCTCAACAGAATGCAGCCAAGTTTTATCGTAGGAGAATATCAGTAATGCCAACAGGCGTGCAAAATGTTACTTCTCTGCATTGAGTTATGTGTGTTTTCTGCCGTTTCCTTAGCAGGGAAATCAGAAAATGCGTTTGGCTGAAGCAAATTTATCTCGCCATACAGCCAATATAACAGGCGTCCTACGCGCGTCGCAAACGTCACCTATTTACGTCGAATAGTTTTTGGTGTGTGTTCGAAAATTCAGACGAAATAAAGAAGATAATCTCCTGTATTTTTACAATGCGGACTCATTTCCGTTGCAATATGCACTGCAATTCTATTCAGACATACCTCAAAAACTATACAGTGTTGTACTCCCCGTGTCCAATCTATCTCTCTCCACCTGCGGCCCACCCGTTTTTCTCGTTGTACTCTTCTGCGCCTCTCCAGTGTACAATTCATCAGAGCCCTTCCAAATCTCCCCCTCCTCTCATACCTCCGCTTACCTTGTCTTCCCGTTTCCTTTTTTAACACTCCCCTAATGTCCACTCCTTCCTTTTCTTGCCCTCTACCTCCCCCCTCCCCCAACATTGCCAATTCTCCCTTCTTACCCTTTTCGCTCTTCACCAGTTCCTTCCGAGTATCTCTACCGCTTCGCTTCTCTTCAACTGCGTCCTTCCCGTCTACCATCAGCTCCCCCTGTATCCTTCTCCAACCTTTCCTTCTCTTTCCCTACTTACCCCACCAGCGGGTTACTGCGAATAGGGCATTGATTGGTCATTACTGGCACGTAACCAGTGACCAACATATTGGCGGTTAGTCAATGACCCACTAGCGAGCAGACAAGACACTAACATTCCTGACTGATTTGGGTGACCGAGAGCCACACAGAGGGACCAAAAGTTTTAGCGTTTACCCAGCCCAAGAAGGACTGTGCTACTTGGAACTCGAACGGAATCCACTAAACCATCAGGCTGAAAGAAATGAAAAGTCAGTATCTGCGAGGTATAGATCAGAGTAAAAAATAGTGGAAGATTCATTGGCGTATCTATAAAAATGTGTGAGCGCCTTATTCCTCCCCCCTCTCGAATGGGAGGCTCGGCCTGATGCGAACGCCTTTTTCGGTCTTTGAAAAAGCCGTGCAGACAAAACACAAGTATGGTTCATTCGAAAGATTTCCTAGTTAGAATCATACTGACAGCACCTGTAAAGTAAACTTCGCTCAAATAAGCTACAGTTGAAACTCGATTTTACGAATTTTCCGATTTAACGAACAAATTCGGATTCCCCCCGCAGTTGCCCATTGTTTTAATGCTTTTGCGAAATCGAAATAACTAAACAAACTTCGCCGCAAAACCGAATCATTCAGGGAAAAAAAGATGCATAGAAAACGACTTTTTTTCGCAAATTTATGGCGTCTAGAATTTCTGGCAGTGCATGCTGCCAGGGCAGTGCAAGCGGACTGGCTGGCAGTGCGCCGTTAGCTCATGTTTTTTTTATTTTTTATTTTATTTACAAAATACTGCAGGCCTTTTTGAGGCCCAAGCAGGAGTGGGGTACAGATACAATATTCTGATACACATTAACATTGCAAGCAAAAAGTAAAGAATAACTAATAAAAGCAGCGCAAGGGAAAAAAGCAAGGGTATAGTAAAGCCGAGGTTTGGCATACAAGGCATGCATGAAAAACATGAAGAACAGGAGAAAAAAAAAAAAAAAAAAAAGACCATTTATAACGCCATACAACGAGCAACTGAAATGGGGAGAACAACAGACAGCTGAAATTTTTACATGTTAAGAAAATTTTCAATTGACCGGGGTACATCATTTGAAAGAAATATGTGGCCGGGGAGGGCATTCCAATCTATTATGGTTCTTGGAAAGAAGGAATGTTTAAACTTCTCTGTACGTGCAAAAATGGGAGTTAACCTACAGGAATGGTGATGTCGTGTGGGTCTAGTGGTTGAAGGCTGAAGGTAGGTAGAGGAGTCGAGCTTTAAGTCCTGATGCTAGAGATGAAAAAGAAATTTTAGCCTAGCAAGCTTTCTCCGAGATTCTAAGGAGCTAATTCCATTTGCGTTCATTAGTTCGGTAGGAGAATCAGACCTTTTATAACGATTATACGTAAAACGAACTGCAAGTCTGTTAATCTGTTCAAGTTTGTTAATATCTTTCTTATAGAAGGGGTCCCAAACAATACATGCATATTCTAGTCTAGACCTAATTAACGAGTTGTAAGCCAACAGTTTAACATGCGGGGGCGAGTATTTGAGCCTGTGTCTGACGAGACCAAGTTTGCGACGAGCAGATGCGCAGACAGCATCAATATGTTTGGACCATGTTAGGTGACTAGTGAGTGTTACGCCCAGGTACTTAAAGCTTTCAGTTTGAGCAATTGCAACGTCATTAATGCGGTATTGGAATTCAGCGGGACATTTTTTGTTGGTAACGCGCATGAACACTGTTTTCTCGAGATTAAGTTTCATGTGCCACTTATCGCACCAGTCAGAAATAGCCCTGATACTACCATTTAAAACAACCTGGTCATTGTTATTTTTAATTTCCTTGTAAACTAAGCAATCGTCGGCAAATAATCTAATAGTAACGCTCTCATCAATACAGGCTGTTAGATCATTTATGTAAATTAAAAAAAGCAACGGGCCTAGGACGCTTCCTTGCGGGACTCCAGAATTAACGGGAAGGAAGTCAGAGTAGTGGCCATCTACGTCGACGAACTGACGGCGCGTGTTTAAGTAGGACGATATCCATTTAACTAGGTTGGAAGGGAAGTGTAATCGGTTAAGTTTCAATATCAGACCAGAATGGGAAACCCGATCAAATGCTTTGCTGAAGTCCATAAATATTATATCCGTTTGACCAGATTTATCGAGAGTGGACGCGAGTGTATGAACGGTAGAAATGAGTTGGGTGGTGGTCGAGAAGCCTTTACGAAAGCCGTGTTGAAACGGAGTTAAAATATTATTGTCTTCTAGAAATGTAATCATAAAATTTGCAATACAGTGCTCCAACAGCTTGCAGGATGTACACGTGAGAGATATCGGACGATAGTTTTCAATTTTTGTCCGATCACCTTTTTTAAATACAGCGACAACACGAGCGATTAGCCAGTCCAGGGGCACAGTACCACTCGAAAAAGACAACCGAAAAAGGATTACAAGGAAACGTGCAAGTGATTCAGCATAGCGGCGAAGAAATGTGTTTGGAATGCAGTCAGGGCCGCATGACGATTTCGGCTTTAGATTCAACAGCATCGAAAAGATACCCTCATAGGTTATGAAATCAGAGCTAAGGTCGTTCGTTTTATTATGATATGTGTCACATGGGCTGGTTTTTGAAAATACGGAATGAAAGTAACGGTTAAAATGCGACGCAAGTTCTTTGCGGTCGTCAATTTTTTCTCCGTCGATCGAAACGTGATCAATCGATGTTTTGCCATTTTCTTTAAGATGGTTCCAAAACTTTGCAGGGTCAGCCTTTAAGAATTTAGTAACCGTTTCAGAATAATAGAATTGTTTACTGGCACGTATACTTGCTGTCAACCTTCGTCGCAAGGTCTGCAAGTTTACTTTGTTATTACTTTTATGTTTTCTAAGTCGCTTTATTTTGCGTATTTGGTGAATTATGTCGCGGTTTATCCAGGGATTTCTGCGGTGTACTATCTTGGCGCGGTTTGGAATAAAGTTATCGAGACAGAAATGACAGACTGATTTAAATTTGTCCCAAAGGATATTAACATCGGTATGAGTGAAACCATCCAATGCCAATTCAAGGTAGTCGAGAACAGACTCATCGTTTGCTCCAGAGTAATTTTTAACCAATTTTCGTTTTTCTGAAATGCGGGGGTGAGAATTACCCAAATGACATGAAAAATATACTAGTTTGTGGTCAGAGATGCCTTCTTCGACACTAACCTGAACATGAGATAATGACCGGCTGTGAAATACAAGATCGAGTGTAGTGGACGAAGTTCCCTGAACGCGCGTTGGAACGTTTACCGCTTGGCAAAGGTCGGAGGCGAGCATTATATCGAAGATAATATCGTCAGATGGAGAGGGAGATGATAACTTAGACCAGTCAATATGTGGAAGGTTAAAATCACCGGCAACGATTATGCAATTTTTAGAAAGCCTGACTGTGTGATCCTGAAGCTTTGTCAGAAAGTCCGGGTCAGCGGACGGTGAACGATAAACTGCAATAAGGTTAAACGCACATCCGTAGCAATATACTCTGAGGCACAAGCTTTCGTGGTCAGGTATCTGTTCAAGCAAAGTGACAGACAGGTTTCTGTCTACAATAACGGCTACGCCACCACCACGAGAAGCTCTGTCTCTTCTATAAACCTTGTAGAGAGGAGGAACTATATCGTCATCACTAATGCCTTCCCTAAGCCACGTTTCGGTTAGTACAACTACATGGGGGTTATGGCACAACAAAATGCTTTCTAATTCAACACTTTTGTTCAAAACGCTTCTGGCGTTTATATTTAAAAGGCGAAGTTGCTGTGGTGCAAAGCACGGAACCCGTCATGCGCTTTCCGTGGTGCTTTCAGTTGGAAGGGTTTCAAGGGTTTCGACGTCATGCATTTTTCGGGTGGGAGAAACGTTTACCCTCTCGTTGTTATCTTCATCCCATACAAACGTGTCGTCGTCAATGTGTAGTTTATCATGGATGAGGTAGACGTTCTTCCCATTGGCTTTATCAGTTTTTGCGCTTTCCCACAGCAACTTACGCCTTCGAAGTGTGCGCTGAGAGTAGTCATTTGAAATAAAGATGTTAGTTCCTTTAAGTTTTTTGGCATTTTTCAGAATTGTCTGTTTTTCATTAAAGTCCTGCAGGTATAGAATTGTAGGGCGGTTTCCGCCACCACGGCCAAGCCTATGAATTCTGCCAACCGATTTGCACGAGACTTTTAGTTTCTTTTCAAACACCTCATTCACCACTTTTTCTTTAAGTATGCTTTCGTTTTCATCAGCAGCCTCAGGTATACCATACACAATCAGATTTGAACGACGGCTACGATCCTCGAGATCGACTAGTTTCCCGGACTGCTGATTAATAGACGAGCGAATCAAACCCAAAGATGTGCCAAGGCCGTCAATTTTGCATGTTGCTTGCATCATTTCATTCATACGCCTGTGAACTTCGGAGACTGTGGCGCTTATTTCAGCTAATGCGGCGTTTGTAGCACCTAGTTGCAATTTCATTTCATCAATTGCCTTAAGAATTACAGCTTGACCATCGAAAATAGTTTTTAGCGTAACCTCGGGGCCAGGGTTTGACTCGATGTCTCCGCATAAGAGAAGTTTGAGAACTAACATACACTCGTACATAATACATAAACACGTGCGTGGGCATGGCAAGATGACAAGACACCTGTTACTAGATTTCACAGAGCAGTATGAATGACTAACCCGGATTACAAAGGGGACACGTGCATTTAGCATTGTTGGTGCGTTCTTTTCGCCATGCCCACTGATTCCGAAGCGTTGAAGCGGGTGCTTTATAGGTCCTCTTGAAGATGACGTCGGTGATCGGAGCGCCACGGCGGGCACCAGGGGATACGGCAGGCAAGGGAAAATTGCAGAGCAGCCGGATGAGGGCTGGGATGACGGGGCTTGGTCCGGGCAGAAAGGCAGCAACGATTGTCCCGAAGACGAGATCGTGCCAGCAAGCAGCAGAGCCTGGATTACAAAGGGGACACGTGTATTTAGCATTGTTGGTGCGTTCTTTTCGCCATGCCCACTCACCTGTTTCGCCTGTTGGGGGCTCCACAAGCCGGCAACACGAGCAGCAAGAGGCATCGCCCAGTTGTTGGGAAGAGCTTCATCGGCGTGACGAGGTGGCTGCAGATCAGAACTTTGACGACTTCGTGAACGCCGGTGCAGACGCGCACACTGACACAACAGAAGTTCTCGATGGCGAGGAGATAGTGGAGCTTGTTTCCGGCGCATAAGAGGAGTCCAAAATGCAAAATATCCGGATACTGTCGAAGCTCCCGTGCCCACAGCAAGCCAGTGATGGACGCCGTCAACCTTCTGCGGCGGTTTGCTGGGCCACACGAGGGTGTCGAGGACTCTGACTTCAGTGGCCAGCTACGAGAAGTGCCTGGCGAAATCACAGCGAAAACCACAATCGTTTTTTGAGGCCATAAATTTATCATTCCCTTTATTTTACGAAGTTCCCGATTTAACGAAATATTTGGCGGGTCTCGGTAACTTCGTTAAATCGAGGTTCAACTGTCTATAATTAGGAAAATATGCTAGGGCCATGCGACTCACAAGATCATTTCCCGTAGTAAAACATATGACCTCAAATGCACTGCCGTGCCATTTGGCCCGCGGAAGCAGATGGCAATAAGGCAGGGCTTATAAGCTTGCAGAACGAGCTGCTAACGCCTAAATGTAATGCATATTTATTTTCTAGCAGTAACAATGGTGGGGTAAACAATGGAAGTTACGAAAATTTAGAAGCACCACTGCGCAGTGCTGTTGGTGCAGCGCGCACTATGCTTGTTATGGTCCCGCAGCTGTGCGGCGCTTTGGGGTCTCACACGACACTGGCCGACTGGCGTTAGCGGCATTGCCTCACGTGACCATGTTGGTCGAGCATAACCCATGTTTCACGAAACGGTTACTTTTTACCGTAATAAACACAAGTCAAGTGTTAAATACGGTCAAAAACAAAGGAATGGCGAAGAGAGGCCAGCGCCGTATGGTGGCTCCATCTGGGAAGTCTGACGGTAAGCTGGGTTTTGCAATCCGCTGAAGACCACAACACCGCACAATTGCCGCTTGAAGACCTGTTCTTGTTACATCATCGCTCACGACGTCATGAAACACACGATTTGGCACGAGAATCAAAATTTTAACTCAAAGTGAATAATTTACCAGTGAATGAAGCATCGTTTACCGCAGGTGAAGCCCTGGGGGCACTCTAAAACACAAAATCTCTCGAATAAAACAAACTTGTTTTTGTCTGCATGGTCCCTTTATTCCCACCCTACATGGTGCGAATTTACCTGCGAATTTGCGCTATGTATAACGGACTTCAGGCGACGCAGCAAACTCATCATCCCACTTATTGAAAATGCTTTCGAGCATACTCCCAGCGACACCTTGCCCTGGTTGCAAATAAGGGGGGGGGGGGGGGGTGGAGTGCGAAGATTCACCCTGCCATCGATGGACCCATTTATTTTTTTGACGCTGACGGTCCCTCTCGCTTTTTGGGCTGAACATGGCGGGGGTCCCCCGCATCGGAACGGATTTTTATTAGCACCGGAACCCTGTTCCTCGCAGTCGCGGCTTTGCAGATGCAGCAAAGCTGTGCGGGGAAAAGTAAATGTAAATTCCGACTCCAAACAGCAGTTCCGGACCAGAATTTCTTGCAAGAGCAAAGCGCCCAGACGCGAGCATTTCGAAGGCATTTGACGCAGCCCTTGAGTGACTCAGCAGCTGCCGTTAGACGACAAGGTGTCTACTTCTGGTGTCTACTTGCTTCCCGGTGAAGAACACAAACAGAACACAAGGCAGAACACAACAGAACACAGAACAGAACAGAACGCAGAACACAACAGAACACAACACAAACAGAACACAAACAGAACACCAAAGAACACAAACACAACGCCTGTCGCACTACTTCTTTGTGACGTTGGAGTCGCAATAAACATTCTGGAAAATTTCTGCTCAGGTCGCGGGTTCGATTCCCGGCCGCGGCGGCCGCTTTTCTGATGGAGGCGAAAAGCAAAAACGCCCGTGTGTACGAGATTTCGGCGCACAATAAAGATCCCCAGGTGGTCAAAATTAATCCGGAGACCTCCACTACGGCGCGCCTCATCGCCTGCGTTGCGTCGGCGCGTATAACCCCTCAATCAATCAATCAAAATGTCTGCTCACGAACGGCTGCGGGAACTTATTTATTTATTTATTTATTTGAAGTGCTCACCAACAGCACAGGGCCTTCTCGGGTGATGCAGCGCACACATAGGTACAAAGAATACGAACAGGCAACATACTTAGATGCATGGGTACAAGGAATACAAACAGTACAAATATGGGCAGCGTATAAATCAAAAATTGGTAAATGTGGAAGTGCAGATAGATATATACAAAAGTGTAGTGTTGTCGAAGGAGACACAAACATTTTTGAACGCTAAAGGCTCGGAGGAGATGTCTGGAGTATGCACAGGAGAACACGTATGAACATGGGCAAGGTAGCGCTGTATGTGAGGAAACACGAGAGCAGGGAGAGAAGTGCAGGAGCGACCTCTCCACAGCATGCGTATTCAAAATATCATACATTTCATAGAGCGCTTAAACAGTACCAAATCGCTACAAAAAACTTCTATAGGAGATAGAAACAGACTGTTATAGGTGAGCTGGCACCGGCTGGCTGGTGCCAAACTCATTGATCTGTCTACATCAAAGCATCCATGCGGCCGTAGTGGTCTGCTTGGCACTCGCAGATGGACAGAGCTTACGAGGCAAGGGCAGTCGAACTTCGAGTGAATACAATTAAACAGAAAAGCCAGGTCGCGCCTGGAGCGCCTCGCTGATAGCTCATCTAAATTCAAGATCTTCAGAAGCCCACCGTGCTCATATCGGCTCATAGGTGAGTGGCGAGAAAATACGGTTCTAGTAAAGCGCTTCTGAATCCTTTCTAGTCGAAGGGACGACGAAGGGCTTAAACAATTCCAAATTACACTAGCAAAGTCGAGCTTTGGGCAAAATGAGAGCACGATACAGTGAAACAAAGCATGATCGGTCTCGGTGAAATCCCTGGTCGCGCGGGAAATTACGCCAAGCGTACGGAGACAGGAGATGCGAGCGTGAGTGGAGCAGAGGAGCTGAGGAAGGGTGCGGAAAGGCGGGAAGGGGGGGGGGGGGGGAGGGGGGGTGGCAAGGGCCCCTTTTGCGCCCCCTTGCCGACGCCCATGTCTGAAACCCTTCTGATAAAAGTTTTCGCCCACTGCACCGCGTATGCAACCGATGCCAAAGGTACAGTTATCCACAGAACGGAGCGACGCTGCGTGATTTGCTCCCCGCAGCAGTCCGCCTTCCGTATCTGGTTAACTTTGCGCCCTTTTTAACCCCTTCAGTCACGGCGTACACATATGTGTACGCAATTTTTTTTATTTTTTTTCTTCCTTCTGATTCGAATTTCGCGCGCGGTATTTGTTGTCAAGAGTTATATGGGCTCCGTGCAGTACTACTAGCGCCATCTCTTCTCGCTGACAAGAAATAAAGCAGTAACCAGCCACTTCCAAAATGAATGCCGCCACATTCTACGGTGACGCCGGTAAGTCCCTTACAAATTTGAATTTTTCTGTAGTATTGATACTCTTAGAAGGCAAGTGTCCGGGTTTTTTATGCTGCTTAGTACCTAAGGAACACAGAAAAACCGCAGGATGTATTAAAAGTACTATTCCGAGCTAGAAAATTGAATGTGAAATCTTGCGTACACAATTGTGTACGGCGTGCCCCAAGCGGCACAAACCGACTGCTGGAGTTTCTCGTAGTTGGCAATTTCCTGATAAATATTTTGGTGTTTCTTCATTTCAGACTTGAGAAATCATGCGAGAAATCGAGGGAGGCTTGATTCTGAGAGGGCCGAAAGGCTGCTGTCCCGAATTGCCCATGGCAGCACGTCGGACATTGGTCTCTCTGACGACGACGATGAGGAGGAAGGACATACAAATCAACTGGTGAGTGTGGAACTGCTGTGGCTTCTTTTTTTTTCTTTCCGAATTCATTACTTACCTTACTTTACGTTATCTTGCTTTTGTATTGGGCTGCGTAGTTGGGTTTCAAAATAAGTATTTGTTTTTTTCGGCCAGTAACCCTAGAGCAGCTATGCGTTATTCTTTTGTAGACCAGTGGCAAAATGATAGGCGCAGATGGGATTGCATCCCATTTTTCAGCGCAGTAATGAAATAAATTGTCTTTTGCAGGCCGGCTCCGCTGCCAGTGACGCTCATCCGTCCGGAGTAGCGAACGGTCTCCCTCTTCAGCCAAACAGTGATGACCAAGCAGAAGCCGTCGGTCAACAAAAACACCCGCATTTCCCCGAAGGGGAGCATGGGGAAGTGCGAATGCACGGGTGATGCTATGAGGGGGAGTTATGTTGAACTGTGTTGGCATTCGCCCGTTAGTTGCATTTAACACCCCCGCGTGATCAAGTGGGGATTCACACACCCCGTTAGTCGTTCTCTGGAAATCTTGGTGAATTAAAGTGTATGTTCGAGGAGATCACACACACACCACGACCGGGTCCGAGGGCTTTGCGCGCCTGGCCACACTCTCCATCGCCGCGTCCACGTATTCGACGACGTCGTCGCGCGAGATGTTTGGCGCGAGGTAGAGGGTGACGACCACGATTCCGTCGCCCGAGTACGCGTCGGTGTAGACGGCACTGTACGGCGACTCGTCCCTGACCGGCGAGGTGGACACGGCGTGCGACACGAGGTTCGCGTAGACGTGACCGACGAGGTAGACGCCGCAGTACTCGCCCCGACTTCCGCTCCTGGCGAAGCAGCAGTCGTCGATGGGGAAGTGGGAATGCACGGGTGATGCGAAAGAGTTCTTCTTGGCCAATCGCCCTAAGTGGGTATGTGCTAAAGAAATTAGGAACTCTTCTTGGCCAATCGCCCTAAGTGGGTATGTGGTGCGGACGGACGGACGGCGGTGGACGCGTGATTTAGGGTCGCTTAAGAAGTGCATTCGCACTGGACCACTACGGAATTTGACCGGCCCGACACCACATTTCATCGCTCCAGTGACAATGATGTCAATCTTAGCTCCTGCCGAACAAGCTGATGCGGACCACCTAATATGGGCGTGTCCTTCACTGAACTTAGCCAGAAAGCGACACTTGAGAAACAAGGCCTCCATCCTGGAAGACCCCCCGACCTCCAGCGGTGGCTCTGGGGGCCCCACTACCACTCCCTTCTTGACTTCCTTCGTGAGACGGGTGCCAATCTCTACTTGTAAATAAGTTATTTTTATGACAACGGGCATTCTATCGGAAAAAATTCCCCGCATTTCCCCGAGGGGAAGAATGTGAAAGTGCGAATGCACGAGTTGAATTTGCGCGGTTCGGTAATGTTCGCGAAAGTGAGATCACACACACACACACAACTACAAAGAAAGAAAGATGCATTTATTCACAGACAACTATTTGTGTTGTCGTTGTACTTGATTGCTAGAGCGGATCTCAGCTTTGAAATTTCGTGTCAGTACTCCTTTAAGCAGGTGCATTAGCCCTTCTCACGCCCGATTCTTGGCCAATCCCCCACGTGGGTATGTGCCATGTCAGCGGCCAGGCAGCGCGCGCCCATCTCCCCCCCGTTGCCAAGGAAGACGAGGAGATTCCTGGCCAATCCCCCACGTGGGTATGTGCTATGTCAGCGGCCAGGCTGCGCGCGCCCATCGCCACGTGCGCGGACATCGCTGGTGGACGCAGGTTCAGGGTCGCTTAAGAAGTGCATTGCACTTAAAAATCTACTTCTGCAATCATAAGGCACCATCACTGCTTGGCATATGTGCTTTCTTTCTGGCTCTTCTGCGGGTACCTTAGTGGTACGCGCTCTGTAGCCCATTTAATAACAATTTGGCTCCTCAAAGTTGGTGGTTGACCCAAATATCCTATAAAGGGGGCAGGCTCATTGAATTCAATCTCCAATAAAAAGTTTATTCGCTCTTTCTCTTTCTCCACTTGTGTTCGGCTACTAACGAAGATCTCTTTTTACAACGCTCACTTACCATTCCGTAACCGTCAACTTGAGTCCTATCCGTCTTGGTGGTGGAATGGCTGCGTTCTACCGCTCCAGAAAACGAAGTCGCAGATTCCAACTACCGCATGTGGCAATCGCATGTGGCAATCGCAAAATCCTGGCGCATTGAGGCTTTTTCATCTTTATATCCTTATTCAGTTCTAAGCACACACGTCACAGAATCGGTAGGGCTACCCTAACAAACCCTCCCGCAATAAAGAAGGATCTGTGGATAGCACAAGCTCATTACCAAAACAAATGCTAGCAATATTCGGATGTACCACAAAAGATTGGCTGACAGAACTATGAATAGAGTAGGAAGTAAAGAGAAGCAACGATAATTGAAGCCCACCGCTATCATGAAAATGAAAATCGTAAACTATATGTCTTAAATTCTGAAAGGCGGAAGCGGCATATGCGACTACAGAAATGCCTGTCGAGGTCAGTGGGCCAGGAAGCTTCCGCGCACAATTCAATGGTTTAAATACCACTGCCACTATTTCATGGTGTCAGGCTGCTGTGGCCACGGCCGATATAAATCGGTTTTTATACCAGAACCGTTCACAATTCTTGCCGATGCTGATGTTGGGCTACTTGGTAGTGAGATACAAAAGAAGGGAGAGTCCACATTTTGACGAAGGGCGTACAGAAACACACGCCACAAGCGCTGAACACCATAGGAGACATTGCCCTTCCGGACAACGTGCAGCCTGTTCTGGAGATCGGGCCGAAAGTCGCAGTGGAGCCAGTTAGAAAGGCGCGAGAGCTGCTGGGACTCGTTGGAAAGGTGACGACACTTTCCCCTGAAGATGAAAGTGACAGTTTCGTGGCGCATGGAGTGGACATGCTCGAGGGTTCCACATTTTCCGGGAAAGTAGTGCCTATCAAGCGTGTTGCCAATTTTCTGGCGAAAGAAGAGTTACGTGTTCTACCTGCAGATGAGGAGGGTGGATTTTCAGTGCTGCCTCACGATGGGTTTAGGCAGAAAGCCTCTGATGCCGTTCTGTCGTGCTTCGACCACCTTAACAATGTGTCGTTGCGGAAGGGTAAATCGGGAGCCAGGAATCGTTGCAGAGACTTAGAGCTAACCAG
The DNA here is from genome assembly GCF_048455015.1 of Haemaphysalis longicornis. Taxonomy (NCBI): domain Eukaryota; kingdom Metazoa; phylum Arthropoda; class Arachnida; order Ixodida; family Ixodidae; genus Haemaphysalis; species Haemaphysalis longicornis. The sequence continues at coordinate 1,764,553 of NW_027526225.1, read as the reverse complement.
CTTATTCAAGTCCATTGAACATGGCAAGAAATCGAGGCTGTACATTTTCTTTTCTGTTAAGACCCACAAAGTAGAGCAGCCGCAATTGGTCGGACAGAATTTAGAAAAACCACAATGTAAGAAAAATACAAACAATAGCAAAAATGGCGAACTTTGTGACGCGCTGCATTTCCACAAAAATGCAGATTTCGTGGAGGTTCAGCATTTAATCATTGTAATAGCGTAAATTGAATCCGAGTCCGACTCCGCGAGTGGGGGCAGACCAGTGGGGAAAACACCCTGTATTTCCACAATAACGCGGATTTCGCGGAAGTCCCACATCTAATCATTATATTAGCGTAAGTGGGCGGACAGAATTTTGAAAAAACAAAAATCAGAAAATAAGAAATAGAAAAAATAGTGAAAATAGCGAACAGTGTAGCGCTCTGCATTTCCACAGAAATGCAGGTTTAGCGGAAGTAACACCTTTATTCGTTATAATAGCGAAAATGGCGGTAATTGGTCGGGCAGAATTTACAAAAACTAAAAAAAAAATACCTGTGAGAACTTACACTCTAGGCAAGCGGTATAAGAATGATACGTACTAGTAGACAATTCTCTGAATTTCTGCATATTTTATTGTATAAACTAAAAAAAAAATACCTGTGAGAACTTACACTCTAGGCAAGCGGTATAAGAATGATACGTACTAGTAGACAATTCTCTGAATTTCTGCATATTTTGTTGTATATTTATGATAAATATTTGTAACAAGCCTGCGTTATATATACGAGAATCATTTTGTGGAAGTGGTTCAGTTCTCAACTTACTACATTTACAGCATGTGAAAGTGCTCCGACCACATTCTACCATAGATGGGCGACTTCATAATGTTTGGACCTCATGAGGTGGCTTTTAAACATACCATGAAGGGAAAACGAGGTTTACTTGTTTGGTTCACCAAAAAACTTAATTGCTCAGGTAGCAATTCTGCCAATCTTATCCCCAACCTACAACGAATAATTATGATAATATGAAAACTGGTCAAGCAGCGGTAACTCACCGGGCAACTTCTCATCAAATATTTATGATGCCACAGGATCTGCTTGTGTGATTGGCGGTCACGGTTCGAAGGCAACACACAAAAAAAAATAGCTGTGCAATTGTAGTGGGGCCTCCACTTTTATTTGATACCATCACTTGATTCCAGCCTAGCAGTTACGCTCTAACATTATGGTAATATAGTCGCCAGCACCCTCCCCTCACTGGAACAGGGCGCAGGCGAACCTAGTCTAACCTTTTAAACCGTAAATCAATCCCTCGTGGAATCCTCATCAAACCAAATGCCTGACCCTTAACAAACCATAACCCAACCCTCGACTAATCCCAACCCCACGCTTTTTTTTTTGCTTTGCGGGTCTCGTTGCGTGGACGAGTGCGCTGGCATGTTTGCCTACGTGCTCGTTCGCGTGACGCCATCTGTGGCCTTCGGCGGGAGGCACGTGGCGGCGGCCTGACGGCGGGTGTTTCAAATTTACAATTAAGTTTTTTTTTGTTAATTATGCCCTTTTTACGCAAATTCTATTTTGTCTGTCAAATAGCTTCGTCCCAGTGATTGAGTGATGCTAGTTACTGGCTTTTGTTTACTTTAATTATGAGCCATTTTTCATTTTTTTTGTCCGAAGGGTAAACGTGAACCGGACGTCAACTGCGGGTGAAAAGGGAGAAGAGGGGGTGGGAGGGAGTTTTGGCGTGCGCTGCCAATACCAACACCGACAGCCACACCAGTCAGCCAATACAAGTTTCTCTTGAAAAATGTTCTCCGTGGCCGGAATGGACACCAGCGGTTTACCATAGGATAATTCTACCATACTACGCATGGTTTTAGTCTATCTTCACGGCCAATTTAACGTCGACAAGACCTCTGCTTTATTATCGGAGGCTAGTATGAAGTAAGCTTAGAAGTTTTAAGCTTCTACGAGTAATGTAAAAAATACGGTCGTTAGCCGCAGTCGAAATATTTTAAGAGTAATCAAATGAGGCCCAAAATCAGCGCATTGGGAATATTTCTTTATTTATTTATTTATTTACAAGTACCCCCAGGGCCGAGGCGTTATCGAGGACAGTGGTACGTACAAGGAATAACAATAAAAATGGTGAGCAGGGAAAAATACATGCACATTTCAAGTAGGCTCAAAAACAATGACATTCAACATCGAAGAGGATTTACACAGTACTAGTCCAAAAAATACAACAGGGGTAATTGGCAAAAAAAAAAAAACGTTATACAAGGCTAGGTGTTTCAATTTCACTGGTGATAGCAGACCTGAATTTATTAACGTTATCTGTAGCAGCTGTGGTGGCGGGAAGGCGGTTCCAGTCAGTTGAAGTCCTTGGAAGAAATGAAGCAGCGTAAAAACGAGAGTGACACGAGGGGACAGCAACTTTGTGCGCATGGTCAAGTCGTTCAGACACGCAAGCGGGGGCAGGAATGAATGTTTTCAAGAGCGGGTGATGATAAATTTTATGGAAGAGACACAGACGAGAAAATTTTCTACAGAGCGCTGAGGTTTGTAAATTAAGTGTTGATTTCATAGAAATTATGCTGGCAGCTCTAGTGTAGTTGCAAAGAATGAAACGGGTAGAATTGTTTTGAACCATTTCCAGTTTATGAATAAAAAAAGCGGGGTCAGGATCCCAAATGGAGGCGGCATATTCAAGCTTTCATCTTATAAGCGTTTTGTACAGAAGAAGTTTTATGGATGATGGGACTTGGGAAAAGTTACGTCTTATAAAGCCCAAAGTACGATTTGCGGTAATGGGATCGATGTGCATAACCCACTTCAAATTATTAGTGATATGGACTCCTAGATATTTATATGACGGAACTGGTTCTAATGGCATCGTTTTAACAAAGTACATAGGAGTTAGCGTTTAAGTACGAGTTATTCTCATTGTCTTGCATTTAGAAATGTTGAGTTCCATTCGCCAGTTATCACACCATGTAGCTATATTACCAGGTCTGCCTGCAGGGTAGTTACATCGGCGCCATTTTTAATTTCTCGAAATACAACACAATCATCAGCAAACAGAAGAATAGGGAATGAGACACAATTAGGAAAGTCGTTAATATTTATCAAAAATAATAACGGGCCTAAATCTGAACCCTGTGGGACTCCAGATGTTACTATTGCAGGGGAAGAGTTGAAATTATTAGCTGAAACAAATTGTTGCCGGTTAATAACAAAACATTCTATCCATTTGAGTAAACTACTGTCGAGGTTTAGGCTACGGAGCTTTAACATTAGTAATCGGTGATATACCTTGTAAAATGCCTTCGATAAGTCCAAAAATATGCAATCTGCGGATGAACGCGCGTCAAGAATAACATGAATTTTCTGGGTGAATGATACGAGTTGCGTTTCAAAGGAATGGTGTTTACAAAAGCCATGTTGAGCAGGATGAAAGAAAGAATTGGATTCGAGAAATCGGACAAGGTTAGAGTAAATGATGTGTTCGAGAATTTTACAGGGGATGCTGGTGAGCGATATCGGACGATAGTTGCTAGGTGATACAATGCTACCGGATTTAAAGACTGGGACCACCTTTCCATCTTCCACTCAAAAGGCAAAAATCCTGATTGTAAGCATTGTTGAAAGAGCTTAGCAAGGAACATCGAAGGGTACTGGCATGTGCTTTTTAAAAACTTCACATTGATTTCGTCAATGCCAGCAGAGGAACACATTTTCAAAGAATTAATTATGTGCGCAATGCCTGCTGGGTCTATCAAGAGGGGCAGCGTAGGAGAGTATTCGTAAACGGGGATCTCTGGAAGTTGATAGGCATTAGTAAAAGTGGAGTGAGAGACATTGTTTATGAAAGTTAAATTTAAGAGTGTAGGACAATCCTCGTCTGCAACCTTGTTGCCGTCACCATCTATTAGCGAGATCGCTTTACTGTCACGAGGATTTATACAATTCCAAAACTTTCTAGGGTTTTCTAACAACATAGAGGGTAACGTGTTTTGTAAGAAGTTAACTTTGGCGGTCTTAACAGCAGAAATGTATGACTTAGATGCATCATCATACGCCAGCCATCGCTCATCGGTTGGGGCTTTTTTTGCGGAACGGTGAAGACGTTTTTTTTCGGTTAGCTAACCTTTTGATATTCCGGTTGTACCAGGGGGCATTGGGATTTGAAAATATTTTTCTTAGGGGTATATATTTATTCGTTAGTTCGTGCACCTTTTCTTTAAACATATCCCAGTTGTCTTGAACGGAGCGTGCTTCAAAGCCAGCGATAAAGATATCAAGAAATGAGCAAAGGTTGGCGTTAATTGCATCAAATTCAGGTGCGTGGTAGTCGCTAATAAACTTAGTGGTATCTTTGGGAGGTTTAACATTGGCACTAGCAGTAAAGTTCAAGAAACAATGGTCACTAAGGCCAGAAATGTATCTTATGTCTGAAGAAAGGTCAGGGGCAGTGGTCAACACTAAATCCAGAATGTTGCAAGCAGACGCGGATGTCCTGGTAGGCTCAGTGACAATTTGAGAGAAATTGAATATTGAGCACATATGAAAGAAGTCTTTGGCCTGTGAAAGACATCATGGGGGAATGGCTACATTGCTGGCCCATTGAATCTGGGGAAAATTAAAATCTCCTAGAAGAAAAGCTGGAGTCGAAAAAAAAAAGTCGGAAAGCGGGTGATGACCGTATTAATTACGTCATGTAGCTCGTCAGTAAACTCGGAGGGGGGGGGGGGGGGGCACTGTGGGGGCCTATAACATACTCCAAATATTATTGTTCTGCTGGCCAGTTTCAATGAGCACCCAATTTGTTTCGAGAGACGAGCAAATGTGTATCGGTGATGACGTAATGTTACTTTTTACGGCGATAAGTGCTCCCCCTCCATGCCTTTGCGTGCGGTCACATCTATGTAATCTGTAACTGCTAGGTCGATAGAAGATCTCGGTATCAAGAATGTTACGGTTCAGCCAGGTTTCCTTTAGAACTACGATATCAGGATCGCATGTGTCAATGATAGAATTGAGAGCGATAGGCTTGTTTGTTACGCTACGTATGTTAGTGTAAAGAACAGGTAAGTTTGACGAGCACGCACCACGACGCTTCGGTGTTTGCTATGAAGATGGCCGCCCTGATTTTGGAGATGTATTTTGTGCCGAGTCGTTAGTAATGGAAAATTGAGGCTTGTCGTCGAGTTCTTTGGTCGTGGCAGTAAGCGTGTCGTAAGCATATCGCTTCTTATTCATATGCAACTGTTTTTATTTGAGCTGGAAAGCGGGAGAATTAGGCTGTGACTTAGCGAATTCTATTAGCTTTTTACGGGCCAATCTTGTACCAGCGGAAAAGTCCTCAGATATGGTTATTTCTTGGTCTTTCAGTTGAGTGCGCAGTGAAAAAACTTTTTCTCTTGTCTTGTAGTGATTAAATTTAACAATCACGGGACGGCGTCGAGATTAAGAGTATGCGTCAAGCCGGTGCGCACGTTCAATGCTGTCTGTGTGAAAAGGTTCCTCTGTGCAGCTGGAAAAGATTGCCACAACCTTGTTTTCGGTTTCCGCCCATGTTTCTTTACAGTCGAGGATACCATGAAAAATCACATTATTTCTGCCGGAACGGTCTTCAAGGTCGTTTGTGGCGGAGGCCAGAGAATCGTACTGTGCAGCGAGGTTTGAAATCTCAGTTCGTGCCTCAGACACTTCAGCTGAAAGACTGTCGATTTCCCGCGATTTTTTTTTCAACGTTGGTGAGTCTTTCACTCATGTGGTCTAATTTCAGCCTAATATCATTCTGGCAGTCTTTTATCTCGCGAAAATTTTGAGCCAGTTCGTCATGCCTTGCCGCCTGATCAAGCGAACGAGCCTGAATGTATTTCAGTAGCCGTAAAATTTCGCGGAATTCCGAGGAACTTCCAGCATTTTCCGTTACTTCAGTGGTGTCGTCGGTCGGGACTACCTCTGTTCCAGAGACGGCATCGGAAACTGCATTAGCGCGAGTTTTAAGGCCGGGATTGGACTCTACATCTCCCGAGCGTAACAGAAGAAAATCCACATCGGTACACTCGCATACCAAGTCAAAAAGCGCTTGTGAGCACGGGAGCAACGCTAGACAAACATTGTTGTTCTTTTTAGCGTACAAGGAATGCCTTTCACTAACCTGCAAGACGTGAAATTGCAGAACGTGAGCCAGGCTGAACGCACGGTAGCCCACTCACTTAGACGGCTTAGGCATCATACTCTCGCCACGTTTATTCTCGATCACTAAAATAATATGTTTAACGCCCCTATTTTCTCGTACTTGGATACGGTATGTCGGGTAACTGCAGTTACCACGCTGCAAATTCTAGACACTTGGCAGCCCAGCCCTTATTTCTATATTCTATTTCGTGCTCGTGAATTGCACCAAGAAGGCTGCGGGAAATTGCTATAAAAAGCGTGTCAAGCACTTCTTTATATACGTGGTGGGTCTCGTATACGTGACAGGCGTCGTATATGAGGTATAAATTTGACACGAGGAAAAGTAAACATTCACCAAACCGGCCAAAGTATCAATGACCGCTGCAAAGAATGGCGTTGTAAATGGTCCAGTTGGGCTTGTGAGTGCCGAAACGAAACTCGTTGAAAGTAGCGCGAATGCAACGGCATGTGAAGTTGCCGAGATGTTTTTGCATGAGCACTCGGCGTTTGTGCGATTGTTTTAACTCCCGGGCGGTAGCCGAAATCTTGGCCAATCTCCCTAAGTGGGTATGCTTGGCTTGACAGATGTGCGCCGGGGACGCTGGGTGGTCCCCAGGGTGCACGCACAGACAAGAGCTCGGCATTTTCTTAATTTTTGTAACTGCCGGGTGGTCGCCGTACTATTCCCTATTGGCTAGGGAGAATTCCCTATTGCCTAGCCAATCTCCCTATTGGCTAGGGAGATGCTTGCTTTGACAAACGTGCTTGCCTTGACAAACGTGCGCAGCGGACGCTGAGCGGTCGCCGCGACGCCCGCGCTCACGTACACGCGCTGGGAATCTCTTGGTATTTTTAGCTGCGGACACGAAGGAAGGAAGGAAGGCAGGAAGGAAGGGTGTAGAAGGAAGGCAGGAAAGTTAACCTGGCTGGAGCCTAGTTTGCTATCCTGCACGTGGGAAAGGGGAAATGGGCAAAAAGAGAGAAGAGAGAATGAAAAGAAGTTGGAGTAGACACGTATGCCCACTGCTGAAGCACTGACACTGATAGACAGTGGAGGCGTTTAGTCTATAGTCTGGTGTTTAAGTTCGTCGCCCGTAGAAAGCGTAAAAGTTCCTTAGTCACGAGAAATTACGATTTGCTAAGCAGCTTCGCCGTTCAAACACGTTTTGGAATAGCCACCTTTAGTATCACCAATGCTAAGCAGCAAATGGCTTAAATTCTCTTTGTCTACATTTACTAAAAAAATTATATGACATTTCGGGCTAAGACTAGTAGATGACCACGGCGAGTTTCGTTTACTCGTCGTAGTTGGTCTATGGGAACATTATAAACAAAAATGCATAACAATTGGCTGTTAGAACCACTTTGTCATTATTCCGAGTTCATTCACCTGTAACAAGTAGGTAGTTTACAGTGATGTTGAGTACTTTAGAGAAGTTGCATCAGCTGTCGACAACAGAGCATCTTGAGCAGGATTGTGCTCCCACACAAGGGATGTTCACTTGTGTCATCAAACCTTCCCAATATAACTTATACGACAATTTTGCCGATAAAACGACTCCGTCATTTATTAGATTTCATTTAGTTTCCATGTTTAGCTAGTTCACAGTTAAGTCCTAAGCGTTACAAAATTCTCTTTGTCTGTCAAAACATAAGCATGTACGGGAAGTTACTTTCGCGTTATGCAGTGTCTACGTGTATTAGCAGGACCACCAGCGCCACCATTTCAGGTTGCTTTTGCCTATTTATAAGTCGTGAATTAGTGTTTATGGTCCTTTTTAAGGCGGAAGTGCTTTTGGCAACGATCTACAGTCACCAGAAACTTGGGGAGGGAAATTAACAAGAAACTACGCCAACAAACCAACTCGAGAAATCTTCCTGCGGTTTTCCAAGGAGTGCAGAGCACGAAAGAGGTAGCTTCTTACCATACCCGTACTGGCAGTGATATAGCCGTCCTTCCTCTATATCGCTATTGGGAGGAAACATCCTTCTTGCTTATTCTTGCGCTTCGCTTAGTAATCGCCACAATCCCACTAGTTTTGCCTAGCTTAGGGCTAGGGTGTCCCAAGGAATTTTTTTCATTCCGGTTTCTGTTTCATTCCACTAATCAACTTTACGCCCCGGCTCAGCTCCAGAACAGTAAAAAATAATGGTTCGTATGGTTAATAGCAGTTCGTGTTCGCGCACGCAAAAAAATTAGGATTGATGATACTATGTTAAAAGCATTAAGAATTATTAAATAATTTTAAAAAAGCAAAGGCGATGTTTAAATATCTTTTGTAAAAATGTCCGTTAAGTAGCAAAACTGCACACAAACAATCCGAGGACACGCAAACACTTTTCGTCGTATACGTTTTGGTGGCGCAGCTGCAAATAAAACTACAGGTTCCTACCCTTGTTCCCAGAAACTACAAGCCGGCAGTCCTAAACCTGGCACCCATGTTTGATTGCGTGAGACGCTGTCGGAGATGAAAATTCCACGAGCGCTATTTGTTTTGGGGCGCCCAATTGTGGTGAAGTATACAAATGTGAGGTGTCAACACTCCGATATTCGAGAACAGCAGCGTGCTGCGCACGTACGCTCAATTCTTGGGTATGCTGCCTTAGTCTGGGGCCCGAACACTGAAGTTTTAATAAATAAATTTGAGGCCATTCAAAATCTTGGTGTGTGCCATGGAGGACAGAAAACTCAGGAGAGGCCCCGCTTGTCACGGGCTCATTGGGAGGAGTGCGGAAGAAATGACGCAACTTTTTTGCGGCCATCGTAGGCCGACGGCAACCGCGTCCTAGGAACCTCGTCTGAACCTCGCAGATGGCAATCGTCCCCCTCCACCCCGCCTGCACAAGGTTTTGGTCCCGTGCTTCAGCTTACTTAATCTCTGAGATTTCTTTCTTAGCTTTTAGCAGGGACCGGAAACTTCGGCTTGTTTCGGTATCGCAAAATAAAGTGCCGCCATGACGCTGGTAGTCAAGGGAAAATTCAGCAACGTTTACATACGTGGCGTTATCTTTCGAACATACGCAGCAATTAAGTGAAGGGATGCTATTCTGCGTAGAAATAAAATGTGTTCTTGGCTATTTCATTTCATTAACACCCTATTTATTTGTTTAGCCGCTTCATTCTCTGTGCCGACGGGCGGCGCTTTTGCTCTTATCTCTTATCTTATCTCTGCCATCCTGTCGTCTGCTCCTGCCGCTTTCACTGTGTGCAGGCGTATAAGTTTTGTAGTATGTTTTGAAGGTGAAAATTTTGTTGTCTGCGAGTGCGAACGGGCTCAAAATCTCAGAGAAACTGCGAAAAGGACACAACGAGTGCTTCGATGCTGTGCGGTGCGACAACTCGGGAAGGAATAGCACAGCAAAATTTTTTCGCTTCTCAGCGGGCGGTAGGTCAGCACACTTTTTATTCAGTCAAACTTATGAAGAAGCAAGCGCTATCCTTATCGAAGAAGCTGCGGGAGTACCGAAAAATCTTCTGCACTTCATTTACAGTGAATTTATTTTTGCTTGGTACAACGATTTGTCTGTAATGTTGTAAGCATGTGAAGCTACTTGTCGACAGTTTCTCATGAGCCACTTAATGCCAGCAGACACGCAGACGGAAATTTTGCTTCGGTATCGGTTTGGTGAGCGGTTGCTTTTCATTTTCTACCCACCAAAGAAAAGCTTGGAAATTATGTTCACCTAATGTACTTACATGCTTCTTCGACGAACTGGTTTGGCTTTAAAGCGTTCCGACGATCAGTTTCTTATAGTGACATTACCACCTTTGAATGCTTATCAACACTAAAGAAGCCCCCAGAATTATTTACGTGGCAGCTGACCGCTTGCATTCCGTGTTACGAGAAGTTCGAGTTACCTACGCGACGGCCGATCTGCGCTTCGCTTTTCAACCTGTGCTAGGACACATTTTTGTACCTTGTTTGCACTCTCAATATTTGTTTCACTTTTACGTGTTGTTTATTGATATATTGATATCCATAGTGGTATTTCTTCCATTTACTAGGTGTGGCGTATAGCGAAATTACGCAGAAAATTCGCTAGCTATAGAAGGTGTTTTGGGCTAGCAAGCTTACGAGAATGAGAAAATGGAGCGGTAGTTAATGGTGGCGAAATGAGCTGGTCATCTCACTTCATAATAATTTTATTATTCACAAACGCGTGTTTTTATAAAACGTCGTTTCTGTAGAGTTGTATTATGCACATCAAATGAACGTGGTGAACTCTGCAGCAATTTTCTGTATACGATGAATTGTACGAAGATGTCTCTTATGTTTGTGTAAACGACACAGAATGCGGACTTTTGTATTTACTATACGCGATAAACAGCTTTGTGCTATTGTGGCATGTATTGAACTTCGATTGCGATACGTTGCTAATAAAAATCAGTGACTAAACCACATTACCCGCCTACTACTTTTTTTGCCCCAAGCAAAATTGTCACGCTTCAGGGCGTGCTGGCTCGGGCGTATTCAACTAAGAACAAAATCCAAACAAAAGTTTTGTGCACGTGCTGAGAGTCCAAGCAAATCAGCAACTGAAAGCTATCGAAAACAAGATGTGCAGCAGCAACACAATCTGAAAAGCAAAATGCAAGCATTGCTTGTACACGCTTGCTGCACACAAGGGCAGTCGCGCTCGTTCAGCCCATAGCAGACGATAAGCGGCACGGCGTTTCCTCCTCGCGCATCAACGACAGCGTTGGCATAGCAGCATCGGTGATTTTTTCGTTGTTTTTTTTTTTTTTGGTTTGACAGTTTGGCCTACCAAGCACCAGGGGACAGATTGGCGCTAGCGGCGCAATTATCGGTTACCTGGGGGGTATGCCAGTTGACCTAGCTGTGCTTTTAGTGTGAAGAAAGCTCCCGTTCGGGGGCCGAAACTTCATTGTTTTATTTTCTCTTTTGGTCGGCGTCTTCTTTATCATGTCTACTATGATGATTCCCGACCAGACAAGTGTCTGTCAAAGCCTCGATTTCATAACATTTGTTAGCCAACTCACTCGTGCTGGTGTTAGCAACCGCATATTCGCTAGTGAGGTTCCAAATAAATGGTAGCAGCTACGGGAAGACGGTTGATCTGTCCTGATCGAGCCGTAATATAGGCATGATAGCGGTTGTTACAGCAGTACCTACATTTGCAACAGATCTCACATATGCTAATTGGAAGGAGGAGAAGGAGGAGCAAAACTTTATTAACAGTGCAATCCAGCGAAATCGTCGGCGGGCTCCTCAGTTCAGGTCTCCGTGGGTGCGGCCTGCAGTCTTCGCCTTTCAGCGAGCCAAAGCTGCTTACTCAGGTATGAGTTGGCAAGCTCACTCTTCCACTGCTCGTGAGTTGCATTAGGGATTGGATAAAGGTCTGGGTTTGACTGGCAATCAAGTGGACGTGTCGCCGAGGGCAGGTGGTGAAGATATTACAAATGCAAATTAGGACACGGTACAAGCGCTTATAATTCCTGTTAGGAAAATGCATCGTGAAATTCAATACCACAGATTAGCATCCACCCAACGGCGAAGTCGTGACAAATATTGATCATTTTAGCCCTAGTAGCGAATCTTTAAACCCTAAGAAAACGCCTCTACAGCTTAGCGCTTATAGTATTCGATGGTTAATGTTATAACCAGTCGAGCAAAAAATATGCAGAAATTCAGAGCATTGTCTACTGATGCGAAGCATTCTTATGGCTCTTGTCTAGAGTGTAAGTTCTTTAAAACCAAATATGGTTATGAGTAGCGAAATATATTGAAATATTTTATTCTTTCAAAGTTTTCTCCAGTTTATTTCGACAATGATGTACATACATATCAAGATAGCGATGAGGAGTCTTTTCTCTACTAATTACGTTTTTCAGAAGATGCTCGGCGTACTGCAGAATTGGTCTATTTCCGCCATTTTTAGACGTAATTACACTGTTGTTTTTACGTCATTTTTTTTTGCATTCTTCTTCTTTTAAGCGAGGTTTATCAGGTGCATTTTTGTTTTTATTTCGACACATCAGGTTCATGAATTATTTTTTCTATTTTTCTTATTTTCTAGTTTTTCAAACTTCTGACCGACCAGTTATCTCTATTTACGGTATTACAACGGTTGCAGGTGTTACTCTCCCGAGATCTGCATTGTTAGGGAAATGCAGGGCGTTACACGGTCCTGGGCGCGGGGGTACTCGCAAAGAAAGCTGCGCATTAAAAATTAGCCAACAGATACCACGCAGTGTGTAGGATTGTTTGTGCTAACTACTGCCACGTAGCGAAGGACGATGAAGGTTTCTTGATGGAATAAAGTATATTGGAGTGAACTTGTGCTTTGCAATGAACCTGAAGTATACGCAAACGTCTACAGAGCAATCAACCAAGCAGAGACGATCGTGGGCAAATCGAATGCCACGGCGTTTATTTTCATGCATGTATCTGTGCTGCTCTGAATTGTTTCTAGAAACATCGGATTATATCAAGAACATTGTCGTTCAGACAAAAACAGTGTACGATAGTTAAAGCACAGCTTCACCCTTGCCTGTCTAAACGAGCTAGAAACCGACATAAACACCGGCATGCGTGTTTTTTGGCGAAATTGCCGCCAAATTTGTTGCCTTCCGTTCCGGTCGAGGCAGTCGAGGCATGGAATGCCATAACGGGGAAGCCGCGGGTTGCGCTCTCGCTTTGCCGGACGACCGACCATTCATTTCAAGGTGGTGGCAATCAGGTATTGATACTGTGTACACACATGACATGCCTGACGAAGCCTTAAAACTCTTTATAAAACGCACGAGAAGCCCAGTGATTAAAGCACGGCTTCGGTGACTCCCTTCAATGACTGCACCAAGTCAGAACAAAACGCATTTCTAAGCACTCGTCGGCAAGGATGACGCTATCCGAGGGCACAGATGGTGATTTCACTCGCATTAGGCGTTGCTCAACAGTGAGAAGAGGATTTATTATAAAACCATATATCAGCACGCAGCGACTAGTGGTAACAGCACTGCCCTCAAAAAAACAGAAAAAAAATTGCACCATCTTCCCGTGGGGAAACATGAGGAGGATGCAAAGCATCATAAGGGTTCTGTGTAGGTTCCATTGTGTTGCCGTTATGTTGTTTCATTTATTGGAGCAAGAATGGGAACGTAGTGTGAACCCCCATGTAGAGTCAGAGAGAGAGAGACAAACATTTATTATACTGGTGAGCAGGAGGATGTTCGTAGGGCCTCCACCCAGTGAGAGGCATCCTTATTCCAATGTAGAGAAATGTAGAGACAGCGAAGAGACCGAGACCGGCGTTACCTGATCGAACACTTCCTCGTTCTCGTCTTTCTTTATTGCGTGCTCACGCTCCTACGCCGCTGCCCGCCCTCTCCGTACTCTTCTCTGCTTGAGCTGCAAGGCGCTTGGCGCTTCCCGCCACAGCTTTCCCACGGGAAATTCAACATCCTCCTCTAAAGTTTTCAGTTCGTCGTTTCCGTTGACGTTCAGCTTCACGTGCCTTCGTTGTATCAGTAGCTTCTTGACGTAGTTTGAATGATCGAGTCAAGGACATATGCGCGTTCGTAACACTTGCTCCTGTCCCAGTTTTGTAGCGCAGTGGGAAGAGCGCCACGTACCTCCCGTTGCTGCCAGAGAGTCGTGGGATCGAAACTGGGCGCCGCTAACTATTTCTTTTTTTCGTAGTGTAGGGGGTGAGGTGCGGACGCCGGACGACAGAGGGTCGACTAAGAGATGCTTTGTATCTAAAAATTCAATCAGTTTCCAAGTACTCCGGGCAGCCTACAATTGTCTATGGTGGTGGAACAATTAGGCTACTCTGAAATCAATCCACAAAAAGTTCACATGTGTCAAAGAAAGAGTTCAGAAACTCGTTGAAAGTCAATACTGCACAGTAGTGATGCTCAGGATGCTATTCCTTACTACTATGAAACGCGTGGACCAGCGTAACGGGAAGGCTTCGCCTAGAACTGCCAACTCATTGTCTAAGTGATCCTCAACTAGTGCTAAGTGTTTTCTCTGAGGTAGCGAACGATGGGCGCTTCAGGTGTATTTGCTAACCTTTTTTTTATTTCTCTGGGACATGGTATACAATCGCGGGGGCATTAGAGTACCCTTCTGGAAAAAAAAATTACACCATCTTCCCGTAGGGGAACCATGAGTAGTATGCGAAGCAGGCATGGGGTCGATTCAAGTGTCCATTAGTTTTCAGTTCGTCGTTTCGGTGAGGTTGAGGTACGTAGCTACCGTTATATTTACCCTTTGGTTTGCATGGTAACTACCACACTTTTCGCTTACCGGAACTACGAAATGGAGAATTGCGTTGACCCCATGGCTGTTTGGCATACTACTCAGGGTTCCCCTACGCAATGATGATGTAATTTTATTGGAGGGAGGGGGGGGGTGTGTTAGAGTGGAGAGGCATTAAAGAGAGAGAGAGAGAGACGTTGTACGTGGTATGAGTTTGTCTTTATTTAGGCATTATCATCATCATGATCAACGTAAAAGACGTCGAGCTGTGGTTGGCGTACCGCTTTGATTATGACCGCCTTATGCATGGTCTGTGAAATTTAAAGTCAAGGGCTGTTGTAGTGGATGAACCCTGAAGTTGCTGAAGATGAGGTCGATGCACGTTCCCCGGATGGTTGTGGGCTGCTTGTAATAACGGCCCGCCGAGACTCCCCGACGCACGCCGCCGCCGACGACGATGAAACGTTGAATGCGCGTGAAGCGTGCTCGTCTCGTGCCGGCCCAGGAAGACACCGGCAACACTGTCGCTCCAGGAGCCATAGAAGGGACTGGGCGTTCAGCAAGCCGAGCATGCGCAGTGGGGGTGTGGACGGAGCAATAACAACGACAACGACAAGGGATTGACATAGCCCCGACCATGCGATGCTTCGCATCTAAAATTGCAAATATTGAAAAAAAACGAGAGGTGTAACACCGGGGTCTTTCAACGTTCACGGTAGGGTACGATTGTGATCCTTTTTGAGTGCAGTGGAGGCTACGGGTGGAATATTTTTCTTGACAATACAAAATTGTAAAGAAAAATATTTTCCCCGCTACCTCCTAAATTATTTACTACTACCTCCTATTGAAACTTCCAAGCAATACGACAGGTTTCCGACTTTTTAGGCGGCTGGCTCCTTCAAGTTGTTTTAGAACGCCAATAATTCGAACAAACCATGGTGGACAAAACTTAGGGCCCCGAATTGCCAGCATTCTTAACAACAACATAGCTATTCTACAATTGCTACAAAAAACTACGTCATGGTTTGCGATAAATAGAGACATTAAAGCTTACTTTCTGTCTTCAATTGTGGAGCGTTACTGTGCGTAGTTTGTTATTTTATGGATTGTACGCAATGTTCCGATTGCTACTATATTGCTTTTGAAAATGTATATTTTTCTTACTTCTTCAGTAACAAAAGCTTGATGTTGGCGAGTTGGTATACATACTGCTAAAAAATTCCCCGCATTTCCCCGAGGGGAAGAATGTGAAAGTGCGAATGCACGAGTTGAATTTGCGCGGTTCGGTAATGTTCGCGAAAGAGAGATCACACACACACACACAACTACAAAGAAAGAAAGATGCATTTATTCACAGACACCTATTTGTGTTGTCGTTGTACTTGATTGCTAGAGCGGATCTCAGCTTTGAAATTTCGTGTCAGTACTCCTTTAAGCAGGTGCATTAGCCCTTCTCACGCCCGATTCTTGGCCAATCCCCCACGTGGGTATGTGCCATGTCAGCGGCCAGGCAGCGCGCGCCCATCTCCCCCCGTTGCCAAGGAAGACGAGGAGATTCCTGGCCAATCCCCCACGTGGGTATGTGCCATGTCAGCGGCCAGGCTGCGCGCGCCCATCTCCACGTGCGCGGACATCGCCGGTGGACGCAGGTTCAGGGTCGCTTAAGAATTGCATTGCACTTAAAAAATTCATCGGCGCTAAAACAGGGACGAAGAAGAAACACGTAACACGTAACGTGTTTCTTCTTCGTCTTTGTTTTAGCGCCGATTAATTTTTTAGACGTCTTATTTCTTGCATAGACTTTTTATTTTATGGATTGTCGGCATTGTTTGGATTGCTGCTATAATGCTTTTGAAAATGTAAATTTTTGGTATTTCTTGCATAGGCTTAAATTTGTATAGGACGATCTCGCGTTTCTTATCTTTTCTCTCTCACCTTTTGTTTCACACCGTTGATGTGCAATGTCGCTTGTACGGGGGAGGTGGCTGCCGCCAGAAAGCTTTTTTGCCTGTCCACGCGAGGCCTCGTTTGTATGAATAAAATGAAATTAAATGAAGCCTTACCCTTCCGTCAAGTGGGGACGATGGGCTGTTGTTAGGACATTTAAAGCCGCTAGTTTCATCCAGTCTTCTGCATTACCATATGAATCTGAGAAATGAAGAAATCCGGCATAAAGGCCAACTGCACCCAAAATTTTCACCTCTTGAAAACACTATTTCCGTATAGTCTCCTGAAAAAGAAATCGAGATTCAAAATACAACAGCTGAGGTACAGGTGTGGACGCTGCAAGCGGTCAGCAAAAATCGGCGATTTTAAAACCGAAACCGAGGAGAGTGCGGCCATTAAAATGACGTCATCGAGCGAGTGGCTGGACGGTCAGTAGCTAGGGGGCAAGCCTGCGCGCAAGCTGTACGCGCGCACGGGGCAGCCAATAGGTGAAGCGTGCGCAGCAGAACTCTGCCGGTTCTCCCGCTGTGTGGCTGGGCAGGGGAGGAATTCCCCGTCGGCTGGAGCGCCACAGGCGCGTTCACACTTTCATACGGCCTGCACACCCAACAAGAAAACGATACAGCAGATTCTTGACTGAGTGAGGGCGCTTCGAACCAACCCTCTACCCTCCCAACCCTCTTTTTCCTTTGTCGACGCATCGCCTCTGGCCGAGTGAGCCGACAACGCTTGCCGCACGTGTTCTGGATCTCCCGCGGAATATCACCGGTACCAATGAATGCCTTCGCTGCTATATCTCACCAAAAAGAAGACTCGTTGTGCACTTCAGTTACATGATTAAGAGTTTTAGCTGTATGTTTTTGACAGTGCGCTCGCTGCCAGCGGTCCGCTCAGCCCGACCGGAGCGTGAGCAGCAGAAACACGTTTAGCTAAGCGATAACCGTATCTCCCTCTGCGGGAAATCATTCGCGTCACTGGTCGTGCCCTGTGCGCGGGCAAACCAAGGCATCATCCGAAAGGAAAAATAAGAACTGATATTTCAGTCACGGAAAATGTTGCGTTCATTGCCTGCCTCACCATTTTCATGTAATACAGTCGCTGATAAGATGTGAAGGCCTCGCATCTTTTTCTTCATGTGCCCTGAGTTAAAATTTTCATTTCAATTTTTTCATTAGGCGCTTCCGAGTGATAATGTTAGGCTGTTTGACCCTATTACACCGAAAATTCGGAAGGGGGGAAGAAATCACCTATTTTAATGGCGCACATGTAAATTTACACGGACAGGTATCACGTGTAGCCACGGCAGGGCTAGGGCAGTGGCAAATGCGCGCGCGCCGCCGCGCGCATTGGCCCCACCCGTGTACCCCACCCGTGTTGTAGGTCAACCGGCGAGGGTTTGTCCGCAGCGCCACGAACTAGGGGCGGTGAAAGGTGGGAACTATACCCGAAGCGCAGGCCGTATGAAAGTGCGGCCCAGCCGCTCCTTCAGCCCGGCTGTGGCGCGTTATGGCTGTTTACGCGATCCACCGCTAGGTGCTGCGTGGTCCTCAGCCGTGATATTTTAAACGTTTCTGACTGATTAACGAGGCGTTTCACGGGGCTACCACTCGTGTCCCAGCTCATTTGGTGGTACTAACTACACATTAAAAATAAATGCGGTGGAGGTGAAATTGGAGAGCAGTTGGCCTTTAAAATCCCAGTGAAATTGGAGTGCAGTTGGCCTTTAAAATACCAGTGGCGTACACTCAACGGCAACGACATTGTACTACCGTAAAGCCCGCTTGTATCGAACACGGATATATCGAATTATTGCCTATATCGAACCTTTGTATAATTCTGGCAAAAAGTACATGCATTTAAAACTTTTTATATCGAACGCGATTTTGCTCACAATGGATATATGGAAATCTCCAGCGCGGGATTTTTCGCTCTCCTTAGGCATACGGCAGGCTTTCCCGCAATACATCAGCGCGCAGTGGTGGCGAAGGTGTCGCTTGCGACTCCCGCGCGAGCTCGGGCGCGTCCAAATCGGCCGTGACAGAGTGGACCAGCTCCACGCATGCATGCCGTTGAAGCCCAAAACGCCACATTTGGCGCTGCACGCTGCGGTGTCACCGAACTTCAAGTCCGCGCCACTCGCTGCGTGCACATGCTCGGTTCGCTGGGTTCGCCGTTATTCGCTTGTATCCATGCTTGTCTCCGCTCTGTCGAAGACGCCGAGGACTCCGTACCGCTTCAGAGCACGAGTGAAGCCGTCGCTGCCGTGGCCCTGCTACAGTGATACTGCAGTGCCATTGAGGGAACAGGTCTTGTCCTTGTCGACTGTTTAGGTACCGTAGAGCAAGCAGTCACCGGCAACGCGTTGCGCTCCAAGAAGCAGGCTACACTCACGCCATTCTTCCGCCCCGATAAATTATTGTTTTCTTTCCGTGAAAGTGTCGTATCAATAGTGAACTGCAGGGTGGTAAGAGCTCAGCGTTTCCTCATGGCTCCTTCGGCAAGATTGCTCTCATATAAGTTTTTTTGCTTCACTTTCTATATCGAATTTTTCCTATATCGA
The DNA here is from genome assembly GCF_048455015.1 of Haemaphysalis longicornis. Classification (NCBI taxonomy): domain Eukaryota; kingdom Metazoa; phylum Arthropoda; class Arachnida; order Ixodida; family Ixodidae; genus Haemaphysalis; species Haemaphysalis longicornis. The sequence goes on along the minus strand of NW_027526225.1, from coordinate 1,745,645 downwards.
ACTATTTTACAATCCTTGCGCTGTTCGATATAAGCGGGCTTTACTGTAATTCCAAGTCGACTCTTGTGGAGCATGACGTGCCCCACACCCTTCATGTGACGTACGCTTGCTACGAAGGCCCATAATGCCGCTCTGACTAGCGCACACGCCATGCAGTGTAGCCTGTTTCTTCGAGCCATGTGTAGCCAATGCCAAATCCAAAGAGTCTCTCCGAGATAAATGCTTGCACATCGCTCTCATTTTAACAGCGGTACTGTTGTAGGTCGAGTCAGTTCGTAAGACTGCAGGAGGTCGTGCGACACCCATGAGTAGGAGTGGGTACCGAAACCCACCGATAGACGGCGCAGCGGTTTCGCCGCCGGTGGCCTCGCAAAAATCGGTTCCAAAATCCAGTGATAGAGGGCGCAGTGGTCTTGCAGGGGTTTGCTTTTTGAGGCCAGAGCAGGTTGCTTGCGAACTAAGAGCGTTGTGGGGAAGTACTCACAAAATGATGGGGTATGCGTGGTCTGCGGAAAAGAAACAGAAACTATGCGGCACATAGTGCTAGAATGCGAGGGTATCCATCCAAATCTACGTAAGGTAAATATTCCGCTTCCAGACGCCCAAGGATTCCGGGGTAGCACAGAGGGAGCTAACTTCAAGGCTCTCGAGATGACGAAAAGAAGATTAGAATGCTGGTCGACGAAAAGGAGAGAGGGGAATATACCCAAGGACAGTTGCCACCTGTAACAGGAAAAAAACGTATTTTGTGCCGAATAAGTTTTTCTCTGCCTGCCCTCAGCAGCGCTAGTATTAAACCAAGAGTATTAGTCCTTTTTGGTAAGATGAGGAGTCATCGCCCCGGTACAAAGAGGAAACCACTAACAATCATCATCATCATCATCGGTAGCTTCTTCTTAGTTCCGCTGGGGAAGAGAAATAAGAAGGAGTCTCTCACCGCTCAGGTTTAGCTGCCGATTCTTTGCGCGAACCGTAGGATTAGCGCGGCAACGGCGCGGCCGTTCTTGGGCGAGCTTTCGTTGACGCTCGAGCCTACAAAAGACAATCACAGCTTCACTGTTTCAGTAGGATTTACACTGTTTACACTGTGTGGGACTGGGTTTCATCTGTTCGGTGCGAAAACGTTAAACGGCCCATTCTGCGAAAAATCCGGTGTCGGCCGTGCAAAAGTGTCGGAGAAAGCCATGAGATGGTTGCTAGCCTAGGAAGACTTCCGTAGCACAAGGCGTTCCATAGCGCCATCTAAAACTAGGAGTGGGGAAAGGTGGTCGCCCACACCACTACACAGAGAGAGAGAGAGAGAGAGAGAGAGAGAGAGAGAGAGAGAGAGAGAGAGAGAGAGAGAGAGAGAGAGAGAGAGAGAGAGAGAGAAAGTGTTTAATAACCTGATAATATTTACATGGCGAAGTTTTGCCTCTCAACAGAGTCCACAAGTCTCGCCGGGGGCGGGATGAGAGCTATGAAAGGATGGGCAGTGAAAGGGCAATGAAATAATAGGAAAGACTATGAAATAACGGGCGATGAAAAAGGCAATGGGCACACTGTATACACTGTATACACTGTAAAGCCTGACCATGGATAGTTGGTTGAACATACCGAAAAAAAATTGAGGCGCTAAACATTGGGGACCAGAAGAAACACGTACACACCGACGAGACGCCACCACCAACGACGTGTGCAAACCTACACGTGTTCTTAGATGGACACGTGTGTGGGTTTGCACTCGTTGTTGGTGGTGGCGTTTTCACGACGTCAAAACAATGTATTTAACTTACGGTTTCTCACTTTAGTATGAAGTGGCGCCTCTTCTGTGCCTACGTGTTTCTTCTGGTCAACCATGTTTAGCGCCTGAAATTTTTTCGGGCATTATGCAGACTATTTTGAACACCAGACACGAAGAAACGGAGCAGATACGTGAAGTTAGCAACCTGTAGTGCCCGTTACATATATGAGTACATGCTGTATGAATGTGTTTTGCATGTACCCATCACTCATGGTGTGCAACGCCGTGAAACTTTGACCTGAACATCCTGCAATACCTTTCCGGTCGAAGCACCCTTTGTGAAGTTACATTTTTTGGAATGAAATAGTCTTAAATTGCGCCTTAGGTTTCCCCAAAACGCACCACCAAACATTTTTACATACTTATTTCGCAATAAGGGCGTAAATATATTTTCCCCGGGTGACCAGCCAGCCTTAAAGGAGCCTTAAGAGAAAATACAACTTCTTTTTATTTGAAAGAACTAGGAATCAGTATATCACTCAGCTCCATTACAGCCCCAAAAGATCTTTTTTAACGAAAAAAATCAAGAAGTATTTAAAAATTTCAAATTTTGCGACACAGTGACGTGTGTTATGAGCAAGAATGACGTCATACGGGCCAACAATAAAACATAATTTTCAGTCCGTTAACTGCACGTTAGCATTCAAGTGATGCCGTCAAATGGAACTAGAGGCCCCATTACAGACGTCCAGTCATGTGTCGTCTCGACAGGTGAGTTAGGCGGCCGCCAATCGCACAAACAAGGTTCCGTGATGTCATAGAAAAGTTGCGGGAAATTCGCTAGGGGGTCGCTACTGCTTCACACGTTTTCTTGAATATCTCCGTTATTTTTTCGAAGATTGCGGTGGTATTGCTATCATTGTTATCGGGACTAAGCAGTCTTTCTAATAAACCCAACTTGTATTTTGTCTTCATGGCTCCTTTAAAGGTGTCTTTTTCAGCAAAGCGTTCTTCGATAGAGGGTGTTAGCGGTGTTACATGCCATGAATAATGGGTGCGTGGCAACGCATTCGCAAAATCCGTACACATACATTTATCACGCGCAAGAGGTTAGTAACTCCTTTCCATATCAGGTAATCAAGCGAATGAACATAAGAGAGACTGGGAAAGGTATTATATACTCACGCTACCAGTTTAGGCTTTGTTTGGTTTTGAAGCCGAACAAATGCATGTGCGACACGGCAAATTTCGTTTAGCAGTTCAATGCTCACTCACAAGTTTGCCAAACGTATTTTTACTGGAGTACTCGATAGACAGTTCGAAGGCCTTTGGAATCCATTTGAAACGGCCTTGTAGCACAGGCATAAGACGATCAGTTACCAGAGTACGTTGGCTCGTTGGAAAAGGTAAAGATTTTGGTGCTGATATTGATACTAGATATACAATACTATTGGTACCAAGTATACTATAGAATTGATACTAGGTACACTATACTATTGCTACTAGATACTAGGCTAATATTCATACTAAATAATAATACTGAGCAGTATATACAAGTCCGTATACATGCCTCAGAAAACTGAATAGTAAAGAATGATCATCAATTTATTTATTTTGCAAATGCATCATTCATGACATATTTTCAATCTACTTAACACCGAGTCTACATAATTTCCGCACTTCAAAAAATGTCAGAAGTGTTCTGCGTGTTACCAGCCTTTTTTTATAGCAGGGTTGGTTCAGAACTGCACATACGATTGTTGAAACTCAAACATATCGGTGTAATGACCTTGCAACATATTATTCTGACACATTCCACCCACTCCTGAGATCAGGGGTCGGCAATCTGCGGCCTGCAGGCCGTATGCGCGCCGCGGGGCAATATTGTAGCGTGTGGATAAAACAAGGGGGCACTTTTAATTACTGAGCACACGGAGAGTGAAAATGGCGACCCAGCTGGAGCAAGAGCACCGGCAAGAGACCTTCGTCCTTTTCTTCGTTCAGTCCAGTCTCGTGCTACCATTAGCGGGATTGACCGCGTCGCCACTGTTATAGACACCGCTACACTACCCTCCTCTTCTGCGAGCATCGTCCTGATGCCGTGGTATATTACGAGGCGAGGATGGCTTCGGATCCGGATGGCGACGATGCGGCGGCTCACTGCCCAAGTACATAGAGTCGTCAGCGGAGAGTTCAGCTGCAACACTGGCCTTGGCTTGGGGCGTGGACGGGGTGCCGTTATGAGCGGGAACAGTCTCTGTCGTAATACGGCTTCATTCGTACGACGTGCACGACCTCAGTAGTTGACTTGCGCCGTGAGGAGTGCGCCCTACTATCCGGCGTGACTTCACAGTTGACGTCACTAATCCGACGCACCACCTTGTAGGGCCTGAAGTACCGGCGAAGCAGTTTTTCGGATCGGCCTCGCTGACGTACTGGCATCCATACCCAAACCGCGTCTCTGGGGTTGTAGAACACAGTACGTCGGCGCTGATTGTAATGGCTCACGTCGACACGCTGTTGATTTTCTATTCGTTGTCGTGCCAGCTGTCGAGCTTCCTCCGCCTTCTGTACGAAGTCGTCGACATCACCATTGTACTCGTCCTCTTGAATGGGTAGCATAGAATCTAGTGTCGTGGTGACCGTGCGACCGTAAACCAATTGGAAAGGGGTCAGTCCTGTAGTTTCTTGAAGTGCCGTGTTGTAGGCGAATGTTACGTAAGCTAGAATATCATCCCATGTTTTGTGTTCGACGTCGACATATATGGAAAGCATGTCGGCGAGGGTTCTGTTCAATCTCTCGGTCAAGCCGTTGGTCTATGGGTGGTATGCTGTCGTTCGCCTATGGGTGCTCTGAGACTGCATGATAGACTGCATGAGATTGGCTGTAAAGGCTGTCCCTCTGTCTGTTATTACGACCTGCGGGGCCCCGTGCCGTAACACGACGCTGTTCATAAAGAAATCCGCAACCTCACCCGACGTTGCCCGCACTACAGACGCTGTCTCCGCATAGCGCGTAAGGTAGTCTGTCGCTACCACTATCCATCTGTTTCCCTTTGTTGACGTCGGAAACGGGCCAAGAAGGTCCATACCGACTAGCTGGAATGGTGCTATAGGCGGTTTTATCGGCTGAAGAAGCTCTGCCGGTTTCAAAGGTGGAGTCTTCCTTCTCTGGCACTCACGGCAGCTTCTGACGTACTGCTGGACCGTTTGCCAAAGTTTCGGCCAGAAGTACTTTTGCCGAATCCTGGATACTGTACGGCTGACACCCAAATGGCCGGCTGAAGGTTCGTCGTGACAGGCATACAAGATTTCTGCACGCATGGCCGACGGCACAACGAGAAGAAACGCCTCCTTTGTGTTTCCTAAATTGCGTTTGTAGAGCACGCTATTCCGGAGCCTGAAGGAGGCGATGTTGCAGATAAAAGCTGGCGGTATGCGAACTTCACGACCGTCCAGATGCAGGATAACGAGTAGCAGCTCTGGGTCAGCTCGTTGCAGTTGGGCCATTTCGGACGCGCTGACGCTTCCAAGAAACGGTATATCGTCCTCTATTTCTTGGCCTGGTGAGTCGACAGGCGCTCGGGACAAGCAGTCGGCATCGTTATGGATGCGTGCGTCCGGACTTGTAGACGACCTTCATGTCGTACTCCTGCAGCCGAAGGCTCCATCTAGCAAGGCGCCCAGATGGGCCCTTAAGTTTGCCAGCCAGCACAACGAGTGGTGGTCGCTGACGAAATAAACGGCCTACCGTAGAGGTATGGCCGGAACTTGCTGATGGCCCAGACTGCGGCGAGGCACTCTTTCTCGGTTGTGGAGTAATTTGCCTCCGCTCTGGAGAGTGTGCGACTTGCGTACGCTAGGACTCTTTCAGCACCGTCCTGCCACTGCACGAGAACCGCGCCTAGACCGACATTACTGGCGTCTGTGTGTACTTCGGTATCAGCATGTTCGTCAAAATGAGCAAGAACCGGAGCTGTCTGTAGCCGGTTTCTCAGGTCGTTGAAAGCGACTTCTTGCTCTTCTTGCCACACAAATGGTTCATTGTCTTTTATCACGCGTGTCAAGGGTTCGGCGATGTCCGAAAAATTCTCAACAAAGCGTCTGTAATAAGCCGACAGTCCCAGGAAACGCCGAACAGCTTTTTTGTCAGCTGGTTTCGGGAAGCCTGCTACAGCCGCCGTCTTCTCAGGGTCTGGGGCCACTCCTTCCGCGCTGATAACGTGGCCAAGAAAACGCAGCTGTTTGTACCCAAAGTGGCAGTTTTCCGGCTTTATAGTTAAACCAGCCGAATGAATAGCCTCCAGGACCAGCCGCAGTCTGTGTAGGTGTTCTTCGAAGGATGCGGAGAAAACAACGACATCGTCGAGGTACACCAGACATGACTGCCATTTTAACCCGGCTAAGACAGTATCCACCATTCGCTGGAATGTCGCGGGTGCTGAGCAAAGGCCGAACGGGAGCACTTTAAATTCATACAGTCCGTCAGGTGTGACGAACGCCGTTTTCTCCCGGTCTCGCTCATCGACCTCAATCTGCCAATATCCTCTTTTGAGGTGTAATGACGAGAAATACCTTGCGTTGCACAGCCGATCCAGGGCGTCGTCTATGCGCGGAAGAGGGTACACGTCTCGTTTTGTCACGCTGTTTAGCTTCCTGTAATCCACACAGAAGCGCAGGGTCTTGTCCTTCTTTTCTACCAGCACCACGGGTGATGCCCACGGACTTTTCGACGGCTGAATTACGTCGTCTTGAAGCATTTCCTGTACTTGGCTCCGGATGGCTTCCCTTTCTTTGTAGGACACGCGATATGGTTGCTGGTGCACGGGCTTTGTGGTTTCTTCCACGATGATGCGATGTTTCGCAACGGGTGTTTGTCGGACCTTTGACGACGTGGAAAAACAATCGCAGAAGTTCGCCAGGAGGTCTGTTAGCTGCTGTTTGTGGGTCGGTGGCCAATCTGGACTGATGTGCACCAACTCCAAAACGGCCTTGGGATCCGAAGCTTCAGGTCCTTCTGTCCCCACGGTGCACAGATCTGTCAACTGATCGAATTCATGCAGGGAAGCAATAGCAGTTCCTTTTGCAACGTGTTGGACCTCGTTCCCGAAGTTCGTCAGAAGGACGTGGGCGCAACCATCCTGCAGGTGTACAAGGCCTCTTGCTACGCAATTTTTTTTCCAACAGCAAATCGGTGTTCCCTTCGGCTAGGCGCTCACAGTTTTCAGATGCGTCTCCCCTTACGAAGACCACGACACTGCTTCGCGGCGGTACAGAGACATCGTCGTCAACCACCCGGAGGGCACAGACTTCTGCAGGGCCATTCGTGGCGATGGCGCCTCTCGTCGAGAACGTTACTGTGGATGACTGCAGGTCGATGACAGCTTCGTTCGCTCGCAGGAAGTCCATACCCAGTATGACATCTCTTGAACATCGTGGAAGTACGAGGAATTCGCCGACGTAACAGTAGCCCCGGATGCCAATCCTAGCTGTGCAGCGGCCTGTTGGAGCAATCAGATGCCCTCCCGCTGTGCGAACGTGAGGCCCTGTACACTCCGTCAGTACTTTCTTGAGCTCCTGCGCCAGGTTGCTGCTAATGACTGAGTAGTCCGCCCCTGTATCAATAAGCGCAGTAACGTCGCAGTCGTCGATCGTCACAGCCATGTCGGAGGTGGCTGCTTGTTAAGAACTGGTCGGCGGTGTCTGTTCAGCGGAATGTCGTCGAGAGCAGGTTGGAGGATCTCCGCTGGAAGCCCGTTCAGCGACCGCACCTCCAGAGGTCGCTGATCTTAGTTTTCCCGTCGCGGGCTGGGCGAGCGACGCCCAGGTGAGCTGGATAGGCGATGAGGGCTTGGAGACCGGTAGCGGAACGACGACGCTGATCCGACGTCCTGACGGTTAGAGACAGGGGAATATTGCCGTCTGGAGAGGTACTCTCTGATTTCGCTGGGGCGCTCGCCGTTCCTGGGACATGGAGCATCAGGATGAAAACCGCGAAGGCCGGCACGGCGATATGGGCACACCATGTAGAGATGGCCGGCCTCTCCACAGTGGTAACACAGTGGAGTGCGATCCGATGCACGCCATACATCCGTCTTGCGAAGCGTGCCCTGGTACGCAAGTTGAGGGCGCCGGAATCCAGGCTGGCGGGGACCAACGGCGCCATTTACGTGGGCATAAGTCGGGGTGCACACGGGCGGTGCTACACTCGCAGCGGCACACGCACTGGGTTGTTGCAGAGCTTGAGCGTATGTAGTGGAGTAGAGCGGAGGCGGCTGCAGATTCAGTTCCACGGGTTCTGGTACAGCTTGCCTTACTTCATCTCTAACAACTTGAGCAAGAGAGGCACAAGCTGGCGAAGCCGTAGGCACTTGGGACATACGGAGTTCTTCCCGCACTACAGAACGAATTAGCTCCCGTAGGGCATCCTGGCTAGTGGCCAAGGCAGCAGACAGCACATCCGCTGGTGTGCACCTGAAATTGCGGTCATACTGTCTGGCGCGCTGCTCCGGTGTCCTCTCCATTGCTGTGGCTTCTGCCATAAATTCTGCGACGGCGTGCGGAGGGTGGCGTACAAGCCCGGCAAAGAGCTCCTGTTTCACACCCCGCATGAGGTGTCGCAGCTTCTTATCTTCAGCCATAGTAGGGTCGGCGCGTGTGAAAAGGCGGTACATGTTCTCGCAGTACATTGCCACGCTCTCATTGGGACGCTGATTTCTGGTGTGTAGCGCAGCCTCGGCCTTTTCCCTGCGGTCGCCTCTTGCATAGGCAGCCAGAAACCTACTGCGAAATTCGTCCCAGATTGGGAACTCCCTTTCGTGGTTCTCAAACCACGTTCTCGCGTGGTGGTCGAGCGAGAAATACACTTGTCGCCGTTTCATCAGTGCATCCCATCCATTAAAGCTCGCGACGCGCTCATAGAGGTCAAGCCAGTCCTCAGCGTCCTCAAAGACATCGCCGTTAAATATTGGTGGCGTTCGCGGCTGATGGATCACGAACTGACCTGGGGCGGCATAGTCAGTCTGCGTCGTAGTTGAGGTCATTATGCGTGTTCTCGCTGACCTGGATGTCACTGGCAGCAGTCCGAACTCGGGTGAAGCACGTTGGAGACGACAACTGGTGCGTTGGTGAACAGGAGTCAGCTCCGTGCGAGGCGCTTCGTCTCCAGCAACGCTATCTTCTTGACGCATACGGGGTCACAACCCGCACCCTCCACCAAAAATGTAGGGTGTGGATAAAACAAGGGGGCACTTTTAATTACTGGGCACACGGAGAGTGAAAATGGCGACCCAGCTGGAGCAAGAGCACCGGCAAGAGGCCTTCGTCCTTCTCTTCGTTCAGTCCAGTCTCGTGCTACCATTAGCGGGATTGACCGCGTCGCCACTGTAATAGACACCGCTACAATATTATGCGGCCCTGGGAACGACGTCAGAACGGTCCTTCTTCCTCTTGTCACCTCCTAACTCAAGGTAGAGATGACAGTTTCGACCTCAAATGCGTTAGACACGAACAAAGAAAGATCGCCTCCTGTTGGCGTTGTCCTCCACCTTCACACTTCGCCAGCAAACTTCTTTACTTCGTTTCTTAACACAGGGACAAAAAATTAGCAGTGGCTTAGCTTGGCTATGCCAGGATATGCGTAGCGTGAGCTAAGGTTCAGCAATCCAATCTAATCTAATCCGATCCGATTACAGTCCAGTCAAATACAGTCCAGTTCAGACCAATCCAATCCAGTCCGGTCCAGTCCGGTCCGGTCCGGTCCGGTCCGGTCCGGTCCGGTCCGGTCCGGTCCGGTCCGGTCCGGTCCGGTCCGGTCCGGTCCGGTCCGGTTTGGTCCGGTCCGGTCACTGCTCCTCACGGAAGCGCAGCACGGCTCTCCAGGAGCCACGCGAAACGGCTATCAAGGGCCTCCGGCGCAGCGTTAGACTTGGCTACTGCGCTACGGAGGCATACAGCTGGGCATGCGGTGGCGCCAGTGCGTCTGCCGTGGCTATGACGTCATTCCTATGGAATGCGCAGACCGGCGAATGTGCAGAACCAATTCTCTGCACACCCGTACTGCAACTGGATCAATCCACTTTAATCCAATCCAAATCCAATTCTATCTAATCCAATGCTCCTCGCGCTTGCGCAGCAGAGCCCTTCAGGGTGCATGCGAAACTGCTCAACCTCGGCCAGTTTAGCTTACGCTACAAAAAGTGCTCACACTTCCAAAAAGGGATCACACTACCAAAAAAAAAACTCCAGGAAATTTAATTCCTATTCCAATTTTGCACATAATTCTTAATTCGTCGATTTTTTTTCTCTTTGCTAGAAAAGCCCCCATTTTCTTCCCCTCCCACCCACCCCCGTTCACTGTTTGGCCCCTTCCGGGACGGCTTTATGCACCTCGGCCCTCTGCCGCGAAAAGTTGCCCACACCTGCTTAGTTAATTAGCGCGTAAAAACTTCGGGAGTGTGCCGTAGGCGCCGGGCAACTTTTCTGTCAAATTCTTTGGAGTAGAGGGGGACAAATGAAGGGAAAAAATGTAATGGAAATTACAGAGGCATGCCTCGTCATTCCACGTCTTGCTTGCTTGCTTGCTTGATTGATTGATTGATTGTAGGGTTTAACGCGCCGTCTCAATGCAAACAATCATGCCCGCTGTAGTGGAGGGCTCCGGATTAATTTTGACAACCTGGGGGTCTTGAACGTGCGCCAGAATCTCGTACACACGGGCGTTTTTTCTTTTCGCTTCCATCATAAAAGCGATCGCCGTGGTCGGGAATCGAACCCGCGACCTCGTGCTCAGCAGCGCAACGCCTTAGCCACTGAGCCACCGCAGCGGGTCCAAGCCTTGTTTAACGCCTGCCCTATAGTACAGCTAGGAGGTATGAATAATGCACCACAAAACTTACCGAAAATGTCCTAAAAGTTTTCTAATTTCACGTTATCTTGTACAGGAGCCGTGTTCTCATTTTGAACATATTATTACCGTTAATCGGTATACTCATGTGGTGTCATTCTGGTGAATCGATATTTTCTTCCACGTTGCCGCAACAACTTCTATATTTGAACTGTCAGCAAAGATCAACGCAATTGGGAACGCACGTGCCCGTCGATATAGCCGATATATTTAAAGGAAGTCGATATAGCATTGCACCGGTGCCGAGACAGCGGAGTGAGAGTGGTACGCGAAGCCTACTATGCAAAGAATAAGGGATATGGTTGTGACAGTGATACATCAATTTTTCGGCGCAACGTGTCATGTTGAGAATTTCCGTAAATGGAATCAATTTTTGTCGAGTGTGCGCAATGATGCAACTTTGTTACGCACTACGTTAAGTGTATTCTGATATTCAGTAAAGGCCAATCGCAAATATGCGCCTGTCTTCGTTTTCCGCTCTTTTTGTGGCCGTACTCGTCAATATTTGTGGCAATTGACACTCTGCGTAAATGGGTCAGTGTGAACCTGAAACAACGTTAGAGAATGTTCGTTAACACCGCTATGTGCGTGAACACAACTAACTAGCATTTCAAATAATTTGTCTGAAAAATATCTCACCATTTCGAGCCATTACACAACTACAACTTTCTCAAGTTTCGTTTCTGCTGCTACCACAAATGATGCAAAATCGCAGTTCCACTTCGAATTGCTAGGCGTCGTCGTTACCACAGCATAAGAAGGGTGGGCAGCTCCGAAGGTCTCAAACAAGCCAAATATCTCAATCCAAGTTCAGTCAGTTTTTAATTTTTTACACAGCGCGAAATTACAACCACACTAAGTTCATTTACACCCCACAAGACATTTACTCAGTGGTGCTAGATCTCTATATGAGAACGAACACAATTGAATATCTCGCATTAGCTCAGCCGCTACTGATATTAGTTGCGTGTATATTATACAAGACAATATTAGGCAGTGAGCACGCATGCGCGCCCAACCAACATAGGCGCAGGCACACACATGCACACATTTGCGCGCACACGAATGTCATCGCGTATGTGTAAGTATACTATTAATTACCACTTTAACTCCACTTCAATCGTATTTTTAAAGCAAAATTCTCAATAACGGATTCGTGCCTCCGTATAAAGCTGGAAAAAAAAAGCGATGTGGAACAGGACGTACGAGCAACACATCGCGACAAGGGCTTACGTAATTATTTGGCACGTGCTCATCACAGTGGTGTGCTTAAAGGTGCACTGAAGTTTAGAAACAAGTTTGCCTCCACCGGTAGACTACCGTGCCGTGAATGCAAATGGGCCACACAAGTGGCTACAGCAGTTCCTTATTAACGCATCACATCAAACTAGCGCGAAAACAAGTATTCCCGCCCGGTACACTTTCCTGCACTGAAATTTGTGCTACTGCCGATTCGAAATTATGAGGTGGGCTTGGTGGAGTGTGTCTGGGCCGTTTCTTGAAACATACACCCGACGTCAAAGTTTTGCGGACGCGATTTAGAAAATGGAAGCCAATTTCTCCCCTCCCTGGTGGAGCAGAGAAATTGGCCATCTTTATACTCACCATACTCATCACCCTACCATCATCACCACCCTCGCCATACTCACACCAGGAGCTTATAAGCTCCTGGTGTGAGTATGGTGATGATGCTACGAAGTGCGATGCTTCGCTTAGGAAGGCAAGTTAGGCGCTTAACCATCAGGCAGCAGAGAAATTGACTTGGCTTTTTGAAATCACGTCCAGGAAACTGTTGACGCCGGGTGTACATAAAAGCAAGTAGACAGTGATGAAAAAAAAAAAAACAAAAAAAAATCCCAACACACAGAAAAGATGAACTTGGTCCGTGGAGACCACGGAATGGCACGGTTATGGTATAGTTGGAGAGTCACGTTTGCAAACTTTGCTGCTGTTGTGGAGTGATGCAGCGATCGGACGTGCATAAAAAGTTATTGTGATATTTGTGTGTTCCTGTTCATATTAGCCTGTTGGCATTCCATTTATTCATGACTGCGCATGATAAGGTGAAATCGATATATGCGGGAACTTCTCCATGCAAACAATCGTCCCAAATAGACACGAACGTACTGTCTTAAACATGATTAAGCAGGTTTTCTTAGTATAGCTGTTGTAAAATGTTCACATAAGTTTAGATTTATTTGAAACATGACGAAACCGCCAGCTCAGGAAAGCCCTTAATAAGTTAAACAAAATGCACAACACACGCGTTCAGAGAAGCAGAACAAACAAATCAGCAAGTCTGTTGCAACCCTCTCTTTTACGCGCCTTGTAAGGTCTTGTTTTGTTGTTTTTTACAAGCGTGTGCTAAAAGACCCTTTTATATTTCTGTCAAACGATTCGCATAGTCGACAGTGGTGCTAGAAAACTTACGCGGAAAACAGGAGAGCTGTTACCACTTTTCACGGTCCTTGTTCATTTATAAGCAGCAGCAGCCGCGGTAAAAACTTCGAAAAAACTGGCGCAATCGGCTGAACGATGTTTTCTGTCCTGAGCCGCAGTCCTGAGAAATCGGCCAAGTAGTTTCTACAGTTTCCCAAGGAAGCAGCTCCTTCCATGAATAAAATGTTTTGAATAACTTTAAGGCTTACATTCTTTTGGGATGTGTGGCTGAATCATTTGTGTAGGGTATACATTTAGGGAAAACAATAGCGAAGAGGTGCAACATTAATAATTTATTAAGGAGGAATCTTTATATGTCTTAACAAATACCAAAAGTGGCCGCTGTCGTCTTCGGCGGCGTTGGCAATAACAGCACCGCAGAAGCCGCCGCCGTAAAGGCAAAATAACTAATTAAAACTCACTTGGGTTCGTGTGACGCTAGAACCAGAGTGTCCGCAACAGAAACAAAGTTGCTTACCACTGCGCTAACTTGCCACCCTGTCTGAGGGGGGCAGGAAGTAGCTCAGGGCGTGCCACGTGACAGGTGAACACGCGATGGTACGTGCATAGAACAGGCGCACGAGGAGCGCGCATTTTGAAGTGAGATTGCTATAAATGCGCGATATCTGCTGCTTTCTCTCAAGTAGCTTGTTTGTCGTCGCTGAAACAGTTTATAAGCGTATTAAGTCCAAACAATCACGAAAACGGCTCGTGTCATGTTAAAAATATTATTTATTTATTATTTATTTTATTTAAGACATACTGCAGTCCGAAGACCAAGCAGGTGGGCAGGGATTAATTACATAAAAAAGCATCAATCCGCATGGTAAATTGGTACATATTACTGAAAACAGTCAAACAAGTGTGAAAAACAGAAACAAAAAATAAGAAACTGACAAAAAAAAACAGGAATGATAGCCGTACACAAAGAAAAGTAGCGGCACAGTGAATGTTTAAAATATTGCAGAAAGTACACGCTTTTCAAAATCCGACACATCACGCGCCGAAAACACATCAACAGGCAATCTATTCCACTGCTCGATTGTGCGGGGTAAGAAGGAGTGCTTAAAAAGATTAGTGCGTGCAAAAATTGGAGTTAGATTGTGCTCATGGGTGCTTCGAGTTGACGCCCTACTCCCAGTAACGCCCTACTTACGCCGTGTGGAGTAAAAACCAGCGGCGGTGATGAGTCACAGTGGCAGCTTCCATCGCCGTTCTTAAGTTGTACGCGAGTAGAATAGTAAAGATTCTTGTAAAATGGCTAGTGTTTGCTTGCAGGCCACGTAAGCAGTCCTCTCCTCAGTGCCCGAGAATGTTTTTTAATAAGAAGCAGCGTTGACGTTGAACAAGAGTCCAAATGTCCTTGAAGAGCCTCATCTTTCATTTAAAACAAACAGACCTTCCCTTTTAATACCCCTTTAGACGTGTTCCCGTATTACGCTGGCGATCCTCCACTGTAACGCAATGATCACGGCCATTTCGGGGGTGGGGGAAAGAGTGCCTGACAGATGTGCGAGCGCATTTTTGGGTATAGCGCGTGCACTGATTTTCTGAGTGGTGTCAACAAGAAAGGTGCTCGGGGCCTACTTACCCAGTCCAGGCGAGTCATTGCGGTCCTCTGATTTGGCTGGACTCGCGTCCATCTCTTCCACGGGCCGTCATTTTCAGGATTGCTGCCGTCGTGTTCCATCACTTGAGCGTCCGTGTCTTCAGGGGTACTAGTTGCAGGGGTAGCTTGCGATAGCGCCAACGGTGGCGAAGCGAGCACCAGTTGAGCGGGGGCCAGCAAGGTGCCACTGGGGGCATAAAGCACCGATTTTTGAAGTTGTGGAAGCTCTAAGGGAAGCGGGGGTGCTGCCGCCGACATCATGCGCGAGCACGCAGTAGGAGCAAGCGCGAAGAGTCCGAGCACATGCGAAGGAGCGCCGTCGCAGCCGGCCGCCTCGCTGCCGTGCAAGAGGCTTAGCTGGCGGGTACAGTTCTAGTGGCCAGGAATGCGTCACCGCGTGTTCAGATCTGCTGGAGACGAGCACAAACGAAAAGCTCGTCAATTCACGATACTTTAGAGCACGCACTCAAGGGGATAACACCAACTAGTCCGGCACTACCAGAGGCTGAAGACGGAGCCTATGGAACACATGTCTACCTTCTTCACCACAGGGGGCTGCGCTCTCCGCATGGGACTTGCGCATTCTTCCAACGCTTCCCTCGGCCTAACCACCGCCACCCTCTTGGTCCCTCCCGCCTGTCACAGTGGCCGATCAGCGAACTGGTATCCCCCGTACCCGACCAGTTGCCCGTGAGAAAGCCCTTCAGCGCGTCCTTGCGACAAAATTGCCAGATGAAGTGGACATTTACACGGACGCCAGCCTTTCGCCTTCCCATATGGGTCTGGTCTGGCGCTGCCCAGCTCCACCGGACCTGGACGGCTCTGTCATTCGGCCAGGGCGCCACTCGTCTCCCTTGGAAGCAGAACTTCAGAGCATCTTCAGCGCATTGAATCACCTGGCCTACGGTATTGCAACGCCGCCCCCTCCACGTTTTCGGATCCTCACGGACTCCCATCAAGCACTTCAAGAACTCCGCAAGCCCTTCAGAGATCACCAAACTGCGCATGCAATCCAGCACGTGATCGCCGTTCTGGCTCGCAATGGGACCACTGCCCGATTGGCATGGGTGCCGGGTCACACGTACTCGGATGGGGGCACACGAGGCAGCAAGGGACTGTCTCACTGGCACCCCTCCCCTGGACGAGGACGCGTCGCGCCCCTCTCTTGACCCTCGCCTTCAACTTGACCGCGCACGCCATGCTCGGAAAGGACGCCTTGCGTCCATTACTCCCGCTGGCCACCTGGCTCTGGCTACTCCGATACCTCGCTCTGCGGAAATCTTCATCAACAAAACTATTGCTAACGCAGCCCTCACACCCCACATAATGAGAAAATGGATTCACCCGGCAAGATCTCCACCTCCTTATTGCCCCTGTTTAGAAACGTCAGTGTTCGCCACCCTCAACCACTTAATCTGGCACTGCGCCGCATTTTCCTTGTACCGCCCAATACTTGTCAACGCTTTGCCACGTGAATCCTCTCAAGACGACCCCCTTTGGAAGACGGTAATTTTCTTGCAGCCTTCGGGGTGTTCTGACTAGAGAGTGGTCTCTCGAGATTAGTGTAAACCGGGGCCTACCCCAGTCGTAACAGTCCACTTGACTGCACTCACACGATCCCAATAACCCTAGCCTGGCTCTGCTGACAGCAGTGATCGCTTCTATGGCGTTCAAGGACCCACCATTTGTGCTACTCGGCTACTCCTCCCTGCCTCTTCCCCCTCTTCCCTTATTATGGCCGCATTGCCTTCCCTTTAAAATATAGGTGTGGCGAAACGGTTCGACACCGCTTTTACGCCTGCGCGTCGCGTCGATGCCTCTAAACACGGGCGCCAGCGATAAGAACACTCTCGCCCGAGAGAAGCAAAAAAACTGTGTGTGGGCCCCGATTCGGGGTTGTTGTTGTAGACGCTTCACTGCGGAAACATTAAAGCTATGTGATCCCACATGGGATTCCAACAACAACAACAACAGCAACAAAAACAACAACAACAATAATCACGTGCAATTCACGTGACGCCGAAATTGATTGGGGAAAAGTCCCGCATTACGTTTTTACGTATTTGAGTGTGTCCCCTTGCGACGCAAAAAAAAACACTTTGGGTAAGAACATCCAAGTTTTTTTTAAATCAAGGTAACCGGCCGGAGCACGTTTTCTGCAACTCCACCTTATTCATTGCGCTTTTCAAAATTCAAGTCAAAGGCAAGCGCTTCAGCCTCGGTGACGATTCCATTGAACGAAATGTTATTTGTTTACCTTGTTATGTTTGATATTTTTCGTAGAAATTGAATTCGGTAAGGTGACACTCTTTGGTGACTTTTAACGAAGCCAGTTAGGTAACTTGACCGGCCTATAAGGTATTGACGAACCTGTGAATGCACATTCAACATTTTGACCCCTTCACCACACGAGAAGAAAAATACCTAGACATCCGAAATTACGGTTACAAACATTTGAACGAGTTTTTTACGTGGTAATTTTAGTCTGATAATTTCACGGTTTTAACAACAATTGATATTTAGTACTGGTTTAATTAATCTCTGGTGTGATTGATTTAACGGATTGGTAGGTGTCGAGTTTTTTGACTGGTTTCTAGCCGGGATCCGGTTTTAGTGGGGCCACAAAGACGAAATGCAACTTAGGTTCATTGAAAACTTTGCTATGCCACGCAATCAATTACAACTATATTAACGTAAGCTTTGAAGCATTTCTAGATTACGAGGAAACCGAAGTAAGAGACGGAAATTCCTTTCATAAGTAAAAATATTCCTTGAAAACATAGCAAGGGGGAGCCGTTATGCTTTCGTCTTTTATGCCCGCCAGAAAATGAATGTTGCCCATGAGATGCTTCCCATACTGGCTCCCGGAACACAAAATGGCTCTTCGCACTTAAAAACCTGGTATTCTTCGCGCATAGCAGAATCTAACCATAGGCGCGCACAGGCTGCAGTGGGAGAGGCGGGGGGGGGGGGGGATATAGCGCCTTGTACGGGAAATCTCCCTTTTAGAAAAGTGTGACTCGAACAAGCAATTTTTTACCGTAATGCAGAAGTAATTTTCAAGGGTGCCGGATGTGTGCTTGGGCTACTCTGATGGGGATTGGTCGTATTCCAGGCGGGACCCTACACACGCCCATGAAATTCGTTTGTAC
Source organism: Haemaphysalis longicornis (assembly GCF_048455015.1). NCBI lineage: Eukaryota > Metazoa > Arthropoda > Arachnida > Ixodida > Ixodidae > Haemaphysalis > Haemaphysalis longicornis. The sequence continues at coordinate 1,727,817 of NW_027526225.1, read as the reverse complement.
CAGCCCTCATGTGCTGTATTCTAGTCTACGTTTCATGTTTTCATTGCTTCTGGAAATTTACTTGTTTCCAAACCACCAAAAGCACAGCTGATGGGGACTCCGATGCAGTACTAAGTTTGCATTCTACGGTATGTGGACCTTCAGAATATAAGCTAATGTTGTTCGAAGAGAGCGCTTTGTACAACAAAAAAAAAACCTTTTCTATCACGTTTTCCGAAATGAATATATAATGTCGTTACTGAATGTATTGTGGAGAACCTGGGACCTGAATCCAGGCTCTGAATCACGGTGTAAGCTTAGCTTTACGTGACGAGTGTGCGGGAATGAGGCTGGCTCTGAAGTTTAAACGCGCACATCATGCCGGTCCTCTCCCTTAGCTGCAGAGCTGAGCTTGCCAGGGTTTTTAAAACGTCATAGCCCTTTGTGGCAGGGCTTGTACACGAGGTCCGTTTTGTACCCTATAACAAGTTCGCCACAAGTGCGGAGTACGAGGCACACGCTGTTCATGAGTTAAAGCACTCGTGATGCAGGGACGCACGTGCCACCAAATTTTTGAGAAAGGCGGTATAGATAACAGGCTTTGATGAAAACGCATTACATAAGCCCTCTGTTCGGTTGGTTATCTCCAAGGCATGCTTGAATATCATCTAATACATGTATTTCTTCCTTCTGTTCCTTCTGAGAGAACAAAGCTGAGCATTTTTCTCTCGACGGCTCGAAAGTCTATTGGCATAAAGCAAGAAACACGACACCCTTGTATCATACTGGCTGCGTTTGTCACTTCCTGCTGGCTACGTAAAAGACCCAGACTTCGTTCCCACAAGTCGCTTCCAAGCAAGTTTCGTCGGAGGTCCTCGCGAAGCCCCCATGGCTCAAATCATTCCTGTGGTAAGCCTGTCTGGGCCAGACACGATACTAACATTCCACATGCAAGAAAAGACAGTACCCAATGCCGAGAATAATGAAGCCGTTTATGTAAAACAAATCTAGAGAAAAATATAATTTGCATTTGACTAAATCGTTGCACACACCAATAGCACAAAGAACCTGTAGATACATCACAGACGTATACCATTTTTGCCGGCTAACGACAAATTCCTCCCCTTACAGCCCTTTGCTGTTCATCATGTGCCCTACTCTCTGAGAGACATGCATTTTTATGGTGAAAGGTCTGTTTCACATGGTATGGAACGCCTCTCAAACCTCAGTCAAAAGCAGTGGGTGGCGCGGATTACCTGTTCAGAACCCCCTAAACAGCGGACAAGGTGGCTGTCACAAAGGCTGCTGGCGGAGCCATGGTATTCCCTACTTTGAAGACTTCCTGCGCAGCAGCTGTTTCTACTATCTTGCTAAATTGCATCTTTTGAATAAACCTTCCCTCAGTAAACCCAAAAAACACTCACGTCCTCTTTCTAATTTTGTTGATTGATTGATTGTAGTGTTTAACGCGCCGACGCAACGCAGGCGATGAGGCGCGCCGTAGTGGAGGGCTCCTGATTAATTTTGACCACCTGGGGATCTTTAATGTGCGCCGACATATCGTACACACGGGCGTTTCTGCTTTTCGCCTCCATCAGAAAAGCGGCCGCCGTGGCCAGTTATCGAACTTGCGTCCTCGTACTCAGCTGCACAACGCCTTAAACACTGAGCCACAGCGGCGGGTCCTTTCTAATTCTAGGGAGCATATTCGAAAGCTCAAACCTACTACAGCATGTGCTTCCGTGAAAGAATGAAATAAACGTTTCTTTCTTGAGAAAAATACTAAGGACCTGGTTCTTTCCTGTCCGAGGGGGTAGGTCTCTTCTGTCCAAGAAACATCTGGCGGTGGCTGCCGTATTCGCCTAGTTCACCAGAATCGTCTGGGTATCCGGATCCTCGTCGACTAGCAGTGCTTTCTCCTTTTTAGCGTTGTCATGTTCAGTGGTTGTATGAGCCCCTGACAGATGTTGTCATGTTGTGGAGCAGCTATCAGGATTGTTAAGGAGGCTTGGTTATCGTGGGTCTGGACCGTCTGGGTAGCGGCTCTCGCAAGGCCACTCTAAGATCACGGGTTGCAGAGCGTCGGGTCCGTGGCAGTAAGGGCAAAGATGCGGAAATTGTGCGAAATAGATGCGGTTCATTATTCCGTGTATGTACGAAAAAACTCTCAACGCACTAATATCGTAAAGCGGTTTTCTCTCGTTAGTTTTTTCTTGATATAAAAACTCTGGATGCATTTTCTTGACTTCCTCTGGGTTTTTAAATGTGATTATTTGCAATAGATTGATGACTTAAAAATGATTAGCAATTCTTTATGAATATTCGCGCTCCCCGCTGGAGTAATAACGTTGTTGTGATATAGACATTATAGCAATGAAATGAATTTTGTGTTCTATGATGAATGTTTCTGTGAGCATACCACTACAGCCCATTTTTTAAATGCTATGCACAAGCATTACAAAGTTGATTCTACTCTTGCTTCAGGTAATGAGAGCAGGAATATCATAATTCATAGTAAAATCAACGATAGTGTGTTATGGTCGTAACCACAATAAACGGTGCTAAATTGTAGAAATCTTGTGGTTGAAAATACCCCTTACATTTTTACAGGAGGTATACAGACACCCCAAGTAATTGGGGAGCGTGCTCTTGCATTTCCAACGTGTGCAACGTACTCCTGAGCACACCTGAACCGTGACAACACACCGAGTAAGTGCCATACGGAGGTCGTGAATCTGGTGTGTCTCCATGATCAAGTTCTACGACCACACTGGTACTCATACATGGCTTTTTCTCTTGAAAACCCCCGTTCGTGCACCCACAATACCTTTTGAAAATGTATTCTCACAAGACATCGCCCTAAGGGTTAAAAAACGATCAGTTGTCTTGAAATATCAATAGCACCCAACGACTTTGAATATCATTGTACGCGTGAGAAACGTCGTTTGCAATTTACGAGACCGCATATGCCTTTCATACGTTTTGCATGAATAAAACCTTGGTCTTTTAATTTCAACTCAATAGCGGCTCTGTCGGGTGCCATTGATCACAACTTGTGGAAAAAAAATCAATTTTTGTAGATAAATATTTTGATCAGAGGGCCGTACCCCTTCGGTGAAAAAAATTCGAGCAAGGTTATTGATTGGCTGAGTCAGAACAAACTGTTGACAGTGTGCAGGAAGACAGGTTACACGGACAGGCGCTTTCTTTTTTAGGTGCCACAGGTGCTGCGATTATCGTTTTGTCAACTGTTTCTGTGAATCGGTTTTGATTCTGCAAATATTTTGTTGCGCAATGCAGCACTAACAAGACCCAAATGTCCCGTTAATGTTATTTAGGTTCTGTAAACGTTCTTTCATATAAAGCTAGTTTCAAAATGATTATGAAGTACAAACTCAGCAAAAGTTTCACCTTACCCAGCTATTTTAAACGTTGTTTCGAAAAACCCAATCTCAAAATTATTTCCAAGCAAACCAAAGCAACTCACTTGTCCAAACCCAATTTTGCAATGGTGTTGCTCTTTCCTTACGTGTTACCGCTAAAAGCTTTACGCATAAAGTTTTCCGAGAAACCGACTGTTTCGCCATCAACATTTTCACGGCAGCCGGAACTCGCCATATGCTCAAAGCAGAGAGAAGGTGACTGTGAAACAAAACGACCGCAAGCAAACTCCGCCATCTTTCTTTTCATATCCTGAAACATCGCTCGATTTGTCCGACTTTGCAGAAACAATCTTTCATAATTCTTTGAGTTGCTCCGGCTGGTTGCTCCGCAGCCTACATACTAATCGAAAGGAGAAGCCACGTTCGAAAAGAGCAGACGAAAGGATAGAATATTCTCCAAGCAAATGAGCCACGATGAACGAAAAAATAAAGACTGACTAGTCCTCCACGCCGCACGTTGTGAATTTGAATGATACGGAGATGGTGAGTTCGTTATAAGTAAATAAAAAACCCGCTCATCCGGCAGTACATTCAAGCCTTAATCGCGCATACGGATTCGCAGGCAGGAGTGAAAGAGAAAATTGACTGCGGGGATGACTCCTCGGCAATTACGCAACACTAGCGCCCACAAATTGACAGCGAAGCCGGCTTTTAAAGTGCAAGGAAACACCTTGAGCAATTTCTTAGAATGTCCTGCTCTATCACGCAAAACTGTTCACGGACAGCGAAAAAGGAGCTCGGTCTGGGTGTTGGCGAGCGCGAAGCGTGCAATACCGATTCCGGCGGCGAGGCACGGCCAGCCTTTTAAATGGAGAGGAGGAAACCCCGGTAGCAGAAAGCTGCTGATAGGTGCGTAGTGGCCTGGAAAATGTTTGGACAGGTTCAACCCGGCCGGATTTCATTGCCGGTGGAAACAGTCGCCTATAAAAGGGTGCACCGCTCAACGCCTTCTGTGCATTCGGCTTGGCGGAGTAAGAAAGCCTGCGCAAAGATGGTGTCCCTCAAGGCGGTTCTCTTTGTCTGTGCCCTTTCTTTTATCGCCTGCGCTGGATCAGCAGCAGCGGCTGAGCCAAAACCGCCGGTAAGGTGTTTGTGTTATTCTACCTGCGCTTGTGTCCTGCAGGTAGTTAACAGCAGTTTGCCTTCCTCACAGGATAACTAATTATAGTTTGCAATAACGTGTAAGCTGCCCTTCTTACAAGATTATACATATTAACAGGCAAGTTCCTTAGTATTATACATCCCTTTCTTCTAAACAAAACTCACGTGGTTCTGGCGGCGCCCATGTTATTCATAGCCTATTTTGGGACCAGCTGCACCATCACCGGCGAAAAGGATATGCTGTACTTTCTGGTCAGGAATACCTACAGGCTTACTTATTAAATAGGTATTTTGTTCGATGCCTAGATTTTCAGTGGTGGGAACCATTATTATTCCATGATGCTATTCCTGAAAAGCAAAATCAAAATTCCTGTTGTGCGGCATAACGTTACCTGGCGCTTCCACCCACGGCGGTGCTCATTTGTAGCACTACCACGGCACCATTCAAATTTCGTATGCAAGTTCTTTCCTTTTCCAATGGAACGTTTATTTGAAATGCGCATTTTTGAAGTGACGTGACTTGGCTTGTTGCACGGTCGCCCACTACTCCATATCTCGTCACCTTGGCACACTAAATTCCATTCGCTGGTTTCCGCGGAAAGTCATAAAATCTAGCCTATGGCATAGGTGACTTGGCGCAGTGGACAGTGGGCTTACCTCAGCTTTTTGATATGAGTGTGGTGCTGCATGCCAGAATTTATGGTGCTGCATTGCTCGAACCATGATAAACAGACCCTCATAGCGCATTCTGGGGAGAGAGCCGATGGGAGCTTTGTGGTGACTTCCCGTGCTCTCGAACATAGTGACTACACTTGGCTCATGTAAAAGAGAAAAAATCCATAGTTTGTTCCAACTACGGGTGTGCTATATGTAGTCCTGTGAGGATCTATTTTGCAGCAACGCAAGCCACGTTGGCACCGGTTTAAGGGCTTGAAAATATTTCTATAGACAAATCATTCACGTTTCTCTCTGCCTATGCTCAGGCGGTATACTTTGCACCCTAACCGTTGGGTTCAAAAGTGCTTAGAGATACTTGCTATACGCAAACGAAAAACGATTCTTCAGCCCCCAAGATGGCAATCTGGGCGAGTTTGTTGGTTTTCTATCTTCAGCCCCCTTTTGGTTAAGATGAAATGGGGACGCACAAAAAATGTCGTAAACAGGATAACGCACCTGCGGCTAAAGCTCCATCTCATTTTTTACAAACATGACTTGTTTTTCTGGAATTTCTGCCTAACTATTACGTCATTGTATTTTCTCCACACCGGCCAACGTATTAAACTTTCGCGCACAGATATTTGGTGGCCTTCTCCGCTGTACCCACATATTTGTTTGTTCAGAATCGTTCTGCCATAACCTTTTTTCCTGCACGAATTTGTTTTGTGCCTCAGGACAATCTGGTACAATGATGGCGACTTTCTACGAAATAGAAGCACATAAAGGTTGTGCTTGTTTCTAAAGGCTGCGTCATAAAAATTCACCAATATTGTGCAGTATGTTGACACCTATTCGCGAAAATGTTTATAAAAAATCGTATAAAATGTGCAAGTTAGTTGTTTAAGATTTTCCGCTGAGCCCGTGCTTGCGCTGCAATCTTGCAGGAGGTCAACTGGGGCAAGTGCCCACAGCTGAAGCCCTCGGAGGCCGAGAAGGTAGGTGGAAACGTTTGGTGTTCATTACATTTATTGCTGAATTAAATATACGTTAGCGTACGTGTCATGTGAACCCCACGCAAAGACCACAGTGCAGTATACTTGTACAGAAATGCATAATTGCCGAAGGGAAGACATAGTAATAGGTGCGAAGTAAATATCTGTAAAAAACTAAACAGCAAAAATAAAAGCAAATGGAATAATAATCCTCCAAGCTGGCAATATATATAGGATCTCAAATGCATCATTTTCTACAAAAGCAAAAAGAAACAGAAAGTTCGAACTAAAAATGAAATCACAAAATCGCGAAGGTCTACCTATTCTCGTGGAATCAAGACTTAAAATAACAACAAAATAAATGGATGGCAAACTCAAAATGAACTTTTGGAGTCACAAAGATGTATCCGATTCAGTCTCTTCAAAATCAAACAGAAACGAGTAATTGGGAAGACAAAATCTTGAATGGTCGCTTAAAAAATCAGGAATTTTAAAGAAAAGAGCCTCCCGCAATTAACTAAAAAACAAGCCCGAGAGAAAAAGCTGCTGCGGGGGATCGCGTTTTCCGTAAATACCACCAGAAAAACGTAAGGTTGATAAAAAAGAACAGTGAAGTAAGCAAGCTTACGCGTTGGAGACACTCCTCAAAGTTTGGGTAGCTTTTTCTCTTCGTTTAACGAATATGTTGTCTGCGCGAAAGAAAGTTGAGAGAGATTTAGGTGAATGATGTATACAAATCACACAGGGTTTCTGGCTCTTTTGTAATTACCTGACAATGTTTTTTGATGAGACTCTTGAATCCGAAATACCTGTTGTAGGGTCGAGCTGTCGTTAATTCGAGAATTCCATGCCAACTTTTGTGCAGCTTCGGGGAAATGAGAAAAAATAAAAGAACTAGTCCAAAGGTCCGTTTATGACTTATGCGATTAAAGGCATTACAAACCTTCATTTCTATGATAACAAAGAGGTTTAGTTTCATAGCTGAAGCCTGAAACGTAAGTGTTTTGGATGTCTCAAGAAGGAGACTACACTGGAGCATGCATGGAGAAACGGATTACCATTACGTTCCGTGAACCACCGCATACCAGTAGTGAGATGATATTGAACTTTTAGCTATAGGATCTACGTCTGTAGTTATTTATAGGAATCTGGCATATATTCAAGGACAAGTAACCCCTAATAAAATCTTTTTCGGAAGCGTGAAATTTTTTTCATTAGTTCCCGCAAAAAGACTGCTGTATTATTCACTTCGACTATTAGGAGAACTTTACATCCCAGAACGTTTTGTGAGTCCGTAGTATTTCAAAAATGATTCCCTAGAAACTCTCTCGTGGTTTTTACTTCATTGACGCATTTAGGCATGCGTGCGATACGTTGAACCACGAAAACACTATGGCTCTCTCACGATAATAATCGTGTCGTAAGACCCCAATTTTCAATGGCATTTACGAACATTAGACATTAAACAAATTAGCATGTGTCTGTAAGAACTGATTAGAAAGAGAGAAAGAGTGGCCTTGTTGCAAGGTAACATTATTATCCTTAATTTGTGCTCCCATTAGCGCAACTTCATCCCCAACTACATCCTCACAAGAGGATGGAGTTTCCATATTTTGCGTAGTTTTCCGCATTGAAAACGAAGGACTTCGCTCCTTCAGCCTAATCGTTGTGTTTCCCTTTGAACAGAAAGAAAAGGCCAAGGTCGTCGACCAGTGCTTGCAGAAGATTCCTCTTCCCAACCCTGACCACGCCAACGAGGTGGGTTTAGCTGGTCAATAGTCTTATTGATGGGCTGGCACTTTGTAGCTGTGTTTGGCCTTTGATAATGAGCTAAATCATTACAGATAAAATCATACCAGACTTAATCACTGACGCAATACCTTGTGTCATAACGGATGCTCTGAGTACATCAAGACATGTATGCGCAGTGCCACAAAGACACTTTAAAATGTCGGCGTCACAAAGACATTTCAAAATTTCACGACGACGTTGCTGAGAAAAAGCATGGGAAACAACCAGGTTGCACGTGGTATCTCCTCGTAAGAAGGCAGACGTGAACTTTGCAGTACTACGAACTTCCTGAATTTGTGCTTGTTTTGCAGACTGCGATCCTGAAGCACCGCGAAGACATCACCACCTGCGCCCTCAAGACCGAGGGATGGGTAAGGGAACCTCTTCTTGATACATGACCGGACCTTCATGCCCCACGAAAGTGACATGTCATGCAATCGACGTATTCTTCAGGATTGCTGTGAAATATGGTACCGTAAAAATGACTTTGACAAAGTATGAGAAGTGTCAGTGTCCGTGCACCTTTTTACCAGTCGTGGAAAGAGGCAAAATTCGCTTTGCGATCACATTTAGTACTTGCGAAAGGTAAACACAAAAACTGCGGAAGCGTTGACCCACAGCAGAAGGTTGAACATGGTAAACATGAAGAAATGTTCTGACCTTCAGGGTTACAAAGATTAGCTACTAGCCGTTTCAGACAGAATTCAGGCAGGTGAGGAATATATCTGACCTGCCTAGCGGATGAATGTATTGTTTTTGTTACTTTATCAACAACCCTTAATACCCTGCACCCGCCGTGGTGGCTCAGTGGCTAAGGCGTTGCGCTACTGAGCACGAGGTCGCGGGTTCGATTCCCGGCCGCGGCGGCCGCTTTTCTGATGGAGGCGAAAAGCAAAAACGCCCGTGTGTACGAGATTTCGGCGCACGTTAAAGATCCCCAGGTGGTCAAAATTAATCCGGAGCCCTCCACTACGGCGCGCCTCATCGCCTGCGTTGCGTCGGCGCGTTAAAACCCTACAATCAATCAATTAATACCCTGCAAAAACTGAAATCTGGTTTGCTAGTCGGCTTTACAAACATATTTGATTCCCCAAGAGCATCTTTAGTTACGGTTTCTGCCGGTCACCCCCCCATCACTTAAAATGAGCACTTTTAAACCCCACAGTTCAACAAGAACGGCCAGTACAAGTTCGACCGTGCCAAGACTGAGATCATGAACAAGAAGCTGCCATCTGACATCCAGCCCCAGGTCCTCGCCAAGCACGAGGAGTGCAAGAAAGAGGCCGAGGAGAAGTTCCCCAAGAACTACATCACCCAAATTCAGCTCTACCAGGCCTGCATGGATCACCACATCTCCCAGCTTTGCGGAGTCAAGATTGAAGGCGACTCTCACGGCGGATTCGCCGGCGGAAAGAAGGCCTCCGCCTAAGTTGACGAGGTTAGGCTGATCATCGTGTGAGCAACGACTCAAAGGTGAGAGTCAGTGCCCGTACTTCGTTCGACCCCCAATGTACTCACATCAGGGTACGAACTTTGTCCATATATCTAGAAACTAGCCAAGTAGCGTACCTCACTGAATGGAGAAAATCTGTTGACGACACTAATAATGTGCCCACATTGCTGCCGGTCGTAATATTTTTCCAAATGTGCCGAAGAATAGTTGTCATTCTTGTTCGCGCATTGCGTTCGTGCGGTTAACAAGAGAAAACGACGAATGTGGGATTTTGTACAACACAGGAATACTCGTTGTGTTACTTGGCTTAAACACTGCATTATGGCCATCCAGTAACCTGAATGATCTACTATTAAAACGGTATTTATAACCATCCGCACGCATACTTATTCATTTCTATCCTTGCTAACCTGCCTGCGCGTTGCTCCTATTGCAATACCTGTACACCTGCAACATCGCAATTAAAACTGGACTTGTTTTACTTTCGCCGCTGATAAAAATGTTACCGCACGATCGATCGATCATGGAAACTATTCCAACATAGATCCCTCATGACTGGGTCCAGCCTCACTTTCTAAAAAAGCCATTTATTTTCTTAGAAACGGCCTAGCACGGGCACTATTAATACTGGCTTTGTATTCTTCGCTGTGTCCTAACGACCAAACCATTAGCGAAAGGGGAAAATTCTCTACGCCAATGAAGAACTCTCACGGTAGCAGCTAATATTCTTGTCTGTGTTGATCTTAGCCCCCGTTCGTGATCCCCCAATCCTCCTACTTGGACCAGGCTCCGCCTGTTGCCTATTAAAAGCGGTTCTACTACTACTACTGCTTATCAATAAACTATGGAGGTGCAGATTCTCCCGCTGCCTTGACGCGGCTTGAAGCAGGAGCATCGATAGGAGACGAAGAAACACTGAATGAGGTTGTACACATAAATGAAAACAGCAGCTAGCATTTTTCACTATGGCTAGGTGGGTGAGCGTAGAAAAAACCTCTACAACTGGTCCGCAAGTGTCAAAGCATGTGTTTGTAGTTATACGCAGTGATGTGTAACACTACTGCTTAATCACTGAGAGCCGTGTATTATTTCATAAAGAGTGTCCGACCAGATTTTGCAGCTTTTCTTGGAGCTTTCGTTGTAAAGTTTCTGTTTAGGTACCCATCTTTGTGTGTTGTGCTTTCGGAGTAAATACATTCAGGCATGGTGTAAGTGCGTATTTATTTCAGTGAACTTTTTCGCAATAATTTACCGCGGAATGAACAGCGTCATTTTTATTTTTATTTCAGTTGCACGTGCAGTTCGTGAACACAGATGTGGAACCTTTGGGCCATCCTTTCGTCGTCAGAAGATTCACACTGCGTTAACGCCCTCCTACAGATTTTGTAAAAAGTTATTCCAATTTTCTTCTGGTTTATGCTTCTCCATTTCTTCACCTGACAGCTCGTTGGAATCGTTTTTGTCTTAGATGATAAATATGTACACCTGCTAGCAATGTTACTCATATCCACGCCGCCAAAACTATAAAATCAGGCGTGAAAAAGGCAGCTTTGTAAATTAAACCGCAATACCGTACTTGAATAAAAAAAAACTCAAGATGAAACGCTCGGACTTGCCTATTTTCTTTGCTTTGTGTGAATAAAATATTTCCTCCGTCGATGTTGTGTCTCGTTCGTTTCTGGTGGGTGGGCTGTTTCCCCCCAAGGTTAGCGCACCTGGAGATTAGCGCACCTGGCTCTCACTGGTATGCTATATAATAGGGGCTACGTAAACAGCGTTGTCTAGTGGTTAGCGCGCCTGGCTCTTACCCAGGAATCCCACGTTCAGTTACTGGCATCAGAATTTTTTACTCCAGAATTTGGAGTGTAGCATGGCTGGATAAGAAATAATATCCTCGCGTACCAGTACGGCCACTCCAGATAGGTGAAAGCATATTATAAGGGCTCTCTGGGCCTCCCTCACCATGCCAGAAATTGGCTAGTAACCAAGAAGTAAACTCTTGGGTACGTCTCCAGCAGTTGCAGAGCAAAGGTTAGGTAAGCTCTACACCAGAGGGTGCTAAGAATATCTGTGTGCGGACAGGCCGCCACTAGAATTTGAACCTGGAGATGTTTAACCCCTGACCGCTATCGGGAGAGACCAGATTACCTGCGCCTTTACTTGGGGCTGGGCGTCGGCTAATAATTTATTCAGATTTATTCGAGTATCTTTTTTTGGGTAATCGATCGATTAGAGTAAGGCGGGCAAAATTCGACAAAAACTTGGAAAATAGTGAATATATTTTTTACTTCACTCGATACCACAGAACGTCAATACAGAACTTTTTTGGGGTATAAGGTATGCGCAATATAAATATGGCCATGTTTCCACGGTTCAAAAAATAACTTAAAAATAAACAAAAATGCTCCAAATGGCTCATTTTGCCCCAACGTGCGAGAAAAACCGAGATGTTGCGTGGGGCAGAACAAGATAGGGTGAAAAAATTTCAGCTCTCCAGTTCTTGCAGTAAAAAAAATTGAAAGATACTCCTTGGCCCCCACGCAGTCTTCATGAGCCCACTATCCGCACACTGAAACCCGGCGCTGGGCTGCTCCAAAAATCCTTGCTGATCAAGCTTTGCCAGTCTTTCTTTGTGCTATTGCTGGCGTTTGTTGAATGCTTGCACTTCATTGGCTTATTGAACGAAATGAAATTAGATACGTTCTCAGCATCTTCTCCTTCTTCACCTTTCTGCCATTTTGATTCAGAACTGCACGGACGTTTTTTGGCTGTGAACTCCGTGAGCCTGGTTTTGTAAGGAGATGACGTTAACAATCTGCTAGCTTCGGATTTTCTAGCGCTTGGTTTTGTTTAAACTTCAATAGCGGAGAATTGTCATGAAAACCATCTCCTTTCGCCGTAGTTTTCTCATTCTTAGTGTTGCTCGATGAGGCTAAGTCGGAGTTCTTGCTTACAACTTTCTCCAGTTCCTCTTCTTCACGGCCACACGCCGGCTCATTGATCTCTGCGTCATCTAAAATAGCGCGTGAAGATGGCCCAACACCACACTTTCGAAATCTAGTAGTAATGTTGAGGATGTGTCCGAATCTTTTGAGAGCCTTTGCCACTAATACACCAATATGATCCATTGTGATTCGGTTGCCTGGGTGGCTAACCAACCGTTCATGGCAGGCGTTGTTGTATGCTGTCTTGCATGCCTTTAAAAAACTGATTTCAAGTGGTTGCAGCTTTTGCGTCGCATGCAGAAACAGGGGGACCATACTGATCTCGCTGTACTGGGCATATTGGAATAGCATCCAAATTTTTCGTATTCCTGGAATGACCATCCATAATAGTCAGTACCTTGTGTTCTCGGCAACATCTGACAACTTCCACAAAGTTCTTCAAAAAGCGGAGAAAAATACCTTCGTTCTAGGCATTGTCTCACACGCATAGTATTGTACCAGGGGAGACACGTGGTGTCAGTGACGGTTTAAGGTACTTGCGAGGGAATACCATTGCTGCAGGAAGAACAAACCCCATTGCACTGGCGCAGCAAATGACTGTAACCGTGGGCCCTCTCTCACCACTTGTCATTGCCGACACAGTCCTCTACCTCTTGAGGGAATTGTTTTAGAATGTCAGTGTATGTTTTGGGCACCAGTCTCGTCTAAATTGAAAATTCGAGAAGGTTTCAGCTTCTCTTCAGTTGTGATGTGTTGCAATGCGTCGAAGTGCTCAGTTGCTGGTGATGTGGAATGTGACAGACGGCTCAGAATTGTAAGCCCGTCTGGTTTCGGAAACGACAGAATTCTTTTCTGGCTCTTCAGTAATGAAAAGACCCAGTCTTTGCGTGCTGCTTTCTTTTCCTCGTTGAATGGGTGGTCGATGTTGTTCGCTTCCCAAAAATTATTAACTAGTTTTTGCGCACCTTTGCACGTAAGCCTTAACAAAGCCCCCTCCATACATTTGATGTGCTCGACGAGCTGCTTCTCTTGTTCTTATGACAAAACTCTTATTTTCTATCCCAACACGAGTTTCTGAACGGCTTCGCTTTGAAATCGTTCCTTTCTTTTTACGCGTCTCTGGAGAACACCATTGGAAACACGGAACAACCTATGCATGCAGCCCGAATGGAGGGAGTCTTGTGCTTAAGAGAATTCAGTGCTGTTTCCATGTCGTTTTACTCCCAGGAAGCTCTTGATGGTATTCTCCTGTACAATCACATCATCCTAAACAAAACATATAATTGTATAGTCAGCGTAAATAAATTATTCACTTTATACGATACTCTTGAAATCAATTCAATGCTTGTTGGTCGCGTTTTGCTCTTGTCACACGCCCGAATTTGAAAAACAATTCCACATTGGCCTAGGGCACTAAACTGACTAAACTTTTGGTGGCATGTACTTAGCAGTATTAAGTAGCAACACAAATACTTACATTGTTGCACTGACACCGGAGTACCTTTGCGCAAAGATCCAAAAATTTTGCCGAGCCGAATTTCGCCCCTTTTTGGTGGGTCATGAACACACTGACTTTAGCGGCGCGATTTTTCCCTTGTGATCGCTGCGAAGAATGACTAACTTTTATACCCAGAAATATTGGCAACTTCTGGCACTTATCGCTGAAAGAGAGAAACAAAGAAAACGTAGTCTTGTATTAACTTAGAGGGCGGCAAAGTCAAAATGTATCGTTTCAGCCCGCGTCTCATTTTTGCCCGTCTTACCCTAGTCCGTTGCAATGGTTTAGGAAGAAACATTACCAAACGTAATATTTTATTAGTATTCATAACAAACAACAAAAATAACATCAATGTGCTCGTCGGTTTGTTCACAGGTATTTCAAAGAGGTAAGCATGTCATCATCGTGACGCTGATTCGGGCGAGAACCTTTTTCCTGTTCTCATCATTTGCATTGCATAATAAATCAGGATCATATAAACTCGCCATAATAATGAGGAGACTGATTAATGGAGCTTTACTTACGCCACAGAGCGTTTATGCAACGGCCAAATGGTGCGAATGCCTGCTCGCCGATTTTCGTTCCGTGTAAATTTGTATTAAGAGTACCTGCTTTCTTGTCTGTCTTGGCTTAGGCTTTCGTTGTTGATCCCTATCACCTCTAAGCGTACTTGCATCGTTTTCTGTTGTTCAGTCACGCGGGTTATTTGAACACATATATGATCCTCGAAAGGCTTGCACATAATTTCAACACGGCACTTAAGTTTTAGCTTAATGCACACACGACTTTAAGCCCATCAACTGGTGGAGTAAATGGTGGAGTAATTTCTGACGTGCAACTTTAGCGCTGTTTTTAATTTCTAAGATACCTGCTTTCTTCAAAAGTTCTGCGGGGTGTCTATTGTTCTGTACTTGTTACAGAAATATCTAATCGCTTGTCTTTACATTTGTTCTACTTCGATCATGACGTTGGTTGCAAAGGGAACCCAAGATTTATTTGATAACTGCGAACAAAACGTAATTGCACAGTTATGAAAACATAATTTAAAATTACCAGGACAACAGACCAGGCTTTGCATGAACCTGCACCTGTATTTGGAAATGTGCGCCGACAATCGGCATATAAAGGGTCACCGACGGACAGAAAATGGAAGAGCGTTTGCGCAGAGTGAAGTGTCCAACCAAGCCCCGACCCGGTGGCGCTGCAATCGCACGGATGCCTCTCTATGACGCGTCCGTCTTCCAGCTTCTCAAATTGTCCTCTCACCACTAGTATATATTTTAAAATTGAGTGTGACGTAGGTGTTGGCAGTGGAGCTACGCGTGACGGTTTGGATGGGCCAAGAGTGCAGCATGACGTACAGACACATTCAACACGCACAATCCCACTTGACCCTCAAATAAATTGAGCAAGAAAACCAACGGGATGCATGGTGACAGCGAGTGCATAGAAATACATCTGCTCGTGTTGCTTTTATACCCAACAGAGGAAAGTCCTCCAAAAGAGTCGGTTGGCTTGCCGAAAAAATAAGATATTTTGGCGCTAATTTTGAAATTATGCATTTTAATGTGAGCACGTACAAATCGGGATGCGGACTCGCAAAAAACGCTTTAATCGCGTGGGAGTTATTTTGTTCAATAAGTCATAAAATTTAGTTAAATACCAACCACCTATTCTTAATTATTCCAACACCGATTAAAAACGGTGTTCAATATTAAACACCTTTTTTCTCAAAAGGGTGTGAAGCTACAAATTAGTGTGTTGCAAACTAAGAAAAAGAGTTAAAAAAAAGGGTCAAGAAAAGTTGTAAGAAGAGACCGCCAACAGAGAAAAAGATTGTAAGAGACCTCCAACTTTTGAGATATTTTATACCCGTTTGCACGAGTGAACAGAACATTTTCTACGAGCGGGGTATACTGTGTACCTCGCGATGTTTAACACAATATAAATTGGAATAATTTATTACCAGTGAAACTGAAGCTGTTTAAGCTTGAACTAGGTTAGGTAGCGTTAGCAATAAAAAAGAGAGAAAACGAACTGCGTTCCCTTTAAAGGGTGCACCACCGCAGATAATGTATTATAACAGTGAAGCGGCTTTACAGCCTGTTCGAGTGTGATCACAGAAGGCGCAAGCATATGCGCGCCTCTAAGTATACCATTTCAAAGGGACTAGTCTTCTTGGGCAAGTAAAACACAAAAAATTGGTGCAGCTTGCACAAATGGTGCAAGGCTGGAGGAACAGCGCAGTGGGGGGGGGGGGGGGGGGGGGGGTCGACCTAGCTTGTTTTCCCCTTGGAACAGCTGTCAGTGGGGAGGGGGACACACTGGAACAGCCTTGTAGAATCCGGTTAAACTTGGCCTGACCCCTCACCGCCTATCCCAGCTTAGGAAGAACATCGCGAACCTATCAAACGTAGCAAAACGTAGCCACACCGAAAGAAACTAGCTTGACACCCAACTCCGCTGCACTTTTTTTTTTGCAACTGAACACCTATTTCACACCGTTTCAACACCCTACTGAAAGTCAAGCTGGTTTCAGTCAGTCAACAACCTTTTCGCCACACAACTATAGTATTTTTTTTAATTTGAAGGGTTCAAATTGATAGTTCACGTGTCAAGGCTAAACTTGGGGCATGAGGCGCACCGTTTATGGAAACGACCGATCATTGCAGACGAACAATATTTTTTTGCTTTTGACCATTCCTTTTGTGTAGAGGAGCGTATGAGGGGATGTCTTGTTCTTCACAGTGGAATCATACATGCATGCATGACCTTATTCAATGAACAGTTGAACACCTTTTCCATGCCCTTTCAACACCCTAAGAAAAACCAAGGTTGTGAAGTTGATCAGCACACTTTTTTCACACAAAAAACAGGTGGAGCTGGGAAAAAAGTGCTGCGATTTAAGGAAAAAGGTGCAGTTGCCTCCCAACAGCCTTTTTCCACGTATGCTACACCCTTTGTGGTCCAAAAGAGTGTAAAAAGTTTAGTGACAGACAGAGATTCGTTTTCTTAACGGCGAGTGTTGGGGAGGAATTTTATTTAATGCGAGGATTCCGTCCGCACAACAAGAAAATACTGTTAATGACGGAGTGGCGCAGATATTTTAAAAGTGCCAATCTAAATTTGCCAATGTTGGGTTTTGCGTACGCTGGCATATTGGTATTTAGCCGGAACTATCTCTAACCATATGTACAGATTGAGTGGGCCTTTACAGTTAAATCATGTAAGATCTTGTAATGGCGAAACTGGAACCTACCGTTTGCATATTCTACTCAAAATCGGGACTTCCTTCCACGAAGACCAAGCTTTCATTATATATTTCACTGTTCGTGTCTTACATACGTTATTGCTTCTTCGGATGGGGCACCACAACCTCTTCAAACATTACCAGTCTCGCACGTCTCCAAAATAAAAAGTTCGCATAATTCTAAATGCCCCGTTCGACACTTCATCCGGTCCTCTCCCTAAAAAATTCAACCTGATTAGTATAGACAATTTTTATGATTATTGCCTAAACACAGCACGGCTTTACAGGTCAGGCAAAGCGTAACGGGAAATTTTTTACTAGCTTCGCGCAAATAATTTTCAATGTACATTTGTACAAAAATCCACATACTCTACACTGGACAGTTTGCTTTTGCAGCGTCCACTACGGTAATCAAATGTTTTTACACACTGTCCCTAACCTTCGAAATCAGTTTATCGAACGTGGAATTGACTTGTATTCTTTAACGATTTCTGAACGTTTACGTGTGTACGTTCAATGATGATTGCTCGTTCTTTTAATCCGAAAAGCAACAGTTCTGGGTATCTATGTAAGCAATGTTTCTCTAGACAATGTATAATCTTGTTTCTTCTCATTTCTGCTTTCTTTAACCACAATTGTTTTAAGAGCAATTTTTTTAGCACGAAAGTGTTTTGTTCAGGGTTTCACGAAGATACCACTTACGTCATATCCGTCACAAAAGTGACGCCATTAGAACGAAGCAAGCTGCCTGTAGAGGGTGCACCCCTACACACATTCTGGTTTTATATTTTAACACGAAAGTGTTTTATATCGCGATACACCAAGATTTGACTGTCGTCATATCCGTCACGGAAATAACGCCAGTACACCTTTACCGAAGCGATCCAACAGCAGGACGTCGCTCGCCAAGCACACCCACAAGACAGCCACCGACCCGCAAATCATGCTCAGCTGCAGATTTCGCTGCACATTTCCATTTCCTGTTTTACCAATTCATAGGACAGATGAATTAACCACACATTTTTTTAATTTTATCGCATGCTACAGAAAAACATTGTCCTATTGAAATTGCAGTGTATTAATTATACGCAAATTCTTTAGAATATGTACATTCACCCATCACGTACTGCCCATACACGCGTACAGAGCGAGAGCTCGTCAAGCTATCCGAAGCACCTTTTTCTGTCGCCCCGTCATGTCTTGCAAAGAATGTGAAATAAACTTCTATTCTATTCTACTCTATTCTAAATGAGACCTTAATAAAGTACCAGGTATGATGGCCTAGACGAATCAGATATATGTGTGATTGATACTGACGTCCCGGTGTTAAGCACCGATGCAAAGCCACGGCATAATGCACTCGTCGTAGTTCCTTTGAAAGCAATTTTGATATGTCGCAAAAAACAAAAAAATTCAACTTACAGAGAATCCTGAGGGGTCTTGGTCATTGTTATTGGAATACACGGTTTTCCTGCCCGCATGGAAATCGTGACAGCGATATTTGCTAACAGGAACTTCAAGAAGCCCTAGCTTACAATGCTAAGAAGCTACAGAAGCCGCCTCTAATAAATATCCAGAGCTGATCGCGGTTTCAGGTACTCCCAATATCCATGCATGAAGAACAACATACTGAATATATGCTATCTTCTCTGCGATTCTAAGCCCCATATGTGTATTCATTCCGCTCATCGCTGCGCCTCCAATAAGCAGTCCTAGAGTGAAGTATGGGGTCCTTATGACAATATAGTTGGTGGCGCCAACGATCTATTTTCCAGTGGAATCGAAGTCTTTTTACCATAGCTAGAAAAAATCATGCTAAAAATCGTCCCCACCATGCACATATATGCATTCAACGGCTGCACAAATGTCTACTGCACCGCCTAAAGCACGAAAATAAACAAGCAATAACAAAACAAAATTCGTCGGACAAGCGCTTACTGATTAGGTACATCCGCCCGGTGTGTGCTGACGGTGCGCTGCTACAGAGCTCCCTACCGCTTCCCTTACGAAACTGCACTTAAAAAGTTTTATTCCACAGTCCTCAAACTCTCACATATATTATTCATACCTTCCTTCCCCTTCATTCCTGAAGCAACTGTAACAGCCGTATCAGCGTAATGTTATTATAAGTTGCTGGCTAGAAGGTATCGAGTTTACCAACGCAATCTCACAATGCCAGCATAGCTCACGACCATGCTTTTGAAGGAAGCGGCCTCTATTAGACAAATGAAGACCTTGCGAGCCACAGCCCCGATTAACCGGGGAGCGGCCACTGTTTTCACATTTACGCAGCTAAGTATAAAGCTCGTCCACTCCAGGACGCATTCCAATTTGGCATCCAGGTTAGGCCGGCCAGGGTGCCATGCAAGAGTTGAAAAACCCATTTCGCTGACGTCTAGAGGCAGATTGATGAGTTGTGCCAGTTTCGGAATCGTTCACGCTGCGTGTGTTTTATCCTAGCATAGTTGCACTTCCGACACCTCTGAAAGCTACATGGAAAGGAGCTTACCTTCACCTTGTTTGGGCTGTGTCACATCCGTGTAGGTGGCTTTTAGCCAGTCAGAGCTGTCTGTAATGGACACCTTGAAACACACACAATATGAAAAAATCTGAAAATTCTGCCTGAGGTGAATGTGACCCGTTGCAGTGAGATGTTTACATAAAAAAGCACTGCTTATTGTGCCATTCTTCATGCATTCACTGTTTCTATATTTCTTTATTATCGGTGTCAGTGCTTTGAAGAGCATGTGTTAGTTGAGCATTTGCTGGCGTGTTCTCGTCCGTCAATCGCGGAGAGAATCCAATGTGCCATAAACTAGACTGAGATTAGAGTGAGAGCGCCCTACGAAAATTTATACCACGCGTTACCACTGTGGGAAAAGCTGCAAGCTCCGTTTCTTCCACCTCTCGTACCGTATTTTTTAGCGTACTATCCGCGTTTTATTTTTGTCTTTCAAATTTTTTCTCACAGCATCGTCCTATACTAAGAAGTTACTTATACGGGGATTGACGTGCTAATGTCGTGGAAAGACAATAGAGCGCGATGAAAATCACTGCCCCATTTACGGTAATAGATGGATAAATAAATGATAAACAAGAAATGTTTGTTTTTTTACAATGGAAAGGGTGTGGGGGGCCTCTCGGATAAAATGGATATAAATTCGCTTGAATGTGTCCGAGCCCTGGTTAAGGGCAGCCTCCAAACGGAAAGCCTTAGTAATAACCGCATTTATTGGGCTCACTGCCCACTACTACACCAACTCGTCAATACATAAATTTTCGTCACTGCATAAAGGCTTGGGCAAAAAAGGGGCGCTCGCTATTTTCAAGGAATGGGTAGCTTTTCAGTGGCACAGGAAAACCTCTTTAGACAACACAGGATCCGTCACGCAGGCTGCATGCGTCCTTTGCCCCTTTTAAGTGTCACGCCGGTATCGATCGAAAAGATAATTGCCTCGTGTGTGCATCTTTGCTTTCAAGCGAGGGGGTGATGATCAACTTGAATTTTTTTATTTTTTGTGAGTGTTGCAGCGAGTTGCGAGCAGATCTTCGCTCGCGCAAACATGTGGCTATTTTCTTCATCGAACAATCACTTGCGCTCTAACGCGGAGCTTTCTATGTATCACTAATAGCGTCTGTGCGCACAGCAGAACGCACTGCAGGAAAGCCGACTTCTTCTGACGATGATGATGATGATCATCATGGGTGAAGTGAGTTAGAAACGCTTCCCGTTTTCGGAATCGAGCCTGGGTCGCTCGCGTTATGCTTACCGATTGCACCATTGCGGCAAGGTCGAAGCCATTTGGATTTTGGAGAGGCTTGGATAAGCGTGCAAAATTAGACCGTGGTTGAACGCGGAGATCTCTTCGTTCAAAATCGGATGGCGAAGGGTCAAAGTCAAGGCCGTTGCAGTGGCAACGCCTAACGGCGTGCGAGTCTAAGTCAAAGCTCAACGAGTCAAAGTCAAAACACAGGCGGCAACCAAGGAGTATTTGATGAAAAAGCTTCGCGTTAAACAGTCGTCTGATTTTTATTAGTCTCTGATTTTAGTCTCTGATATTAGTCGTCTGATTTTATTTTTTATAGTCTGAATGATTTTTATTCTGCCAATGAATAACCAACGCCCACGCGATGTGTGAAGGAATTCTTGCGGAACAAAATCGGAGAATTTGTTTCGTGCAATACCGCTCGTTTTCCTCGAATAGAATTTACTCATGAAGAACCTTTTCATCAAAAGAGTGGTTTGTAGGCTGGCGGTCCTTATAAAAAGGGGAAATAAGCCCCGCACGGTAAGACGTTGTTCCAGTAAAAGCTGTAAACGGTTGAGAATTTTGCTCTGAAGTAAAATTGGGGTCAGGAAAGTTTGACTCAGAGTAATGGGTGTCGATGGTATTGTTCGCCAGTTATTATCGCTAAAGTTACACAGAGTTGAACAGCGTACACCGTTCAAAAATCATGGGGAGGTGAGTCTCAGTCTGTGCCATAGATAATTGGACGTCGCACTTTAAATGCAAATAGCACGTAGACGCAGGTTTCCAAAGTTATCCCGGATGTCCCACCAGCTATCCGTAAAGTGGACGCGGAACGGATAGCAACAGCAGCATGCTGATCCGCTGAAATAAAACCAATCGTACAAAGGTTGAATGTGCTAATTAGCCTGGCACTATTTGAATGAAAAATAAAAAAAAGACCCTCATCTAGTTTTCCGCACCTGCTCGGTCAAGTCAGCTAAGCGAGTACCTCGCAAACGTATACTCCCTTGTGCCAATAAAATTTCAGCGACAATAATAACAAAAATGTCTCAGCGCGTCGAGGCATTTACGTTTTCGTAGATCACTGCCTAGTATTTTTTAATTCGGAATAAGAATAATGTCCATTGTGTGTTCATCAACGGCATACATAGGTGAACATTCAGATCAAATATACAGGTGAATATACAGAATATACAGCGCATAGAGTTCTTTTTTACTTTATTGCTTCTTTTTTTAAGTGTCCTGGAGTCGTCAAGATGGCACTCTGGGTGGAGCAGCCTACGTTACCTGAGCTGTATCGGAACAGAATGAGAATTACACCAAGCTCTATCAAAATCTTTCTCGGTAATATTTTATCCGCATACCTAAGCACTCGATCTTGTACAGAAGGAGGGTAAGAAGGAAGAAAAGGAAGACGAAAAAAAAAAATGGAAGCGTATATATGGAGGCGGTTAAAGTTTCGGACGAGGGGGACCTACGTACGCTGGAATAAATATTTTGATGAACACAGGTTGTCCCTTTTCCGAGAAGCACAACTTATTTTTTTATCCTTGGGACCCTGACATTGACGTCGAAAGCCCCTTTCGCCAGTCGAAAGTGTTTCGCGCTCAAGTACAACACCTCATGCCCTCATCACTCGTATTCTACACAGTTTCATTCTGTACTTGTTCTGAATGTATTCAAGTATTCCACTCATATCTCATACGTCCGGCAGCGAATCTGATGAGTGGCCTCACCCGCGGACTCACCGCCCTTCGAAAAAGAAAAGAAAACAGCCTGCGGAGATGATCCCCCAAGGTCACGAGCACTGCCCGAAAGAAGTGAAAGCAAAGAGCGTTTTTTTAGAGCACGACGAAACACCTTGTGCAACTTCTCAGAACGCCTTTTCCTATGAAGCACAACTCTTCACGGACACCGACACAGGAGCTCCTTCTGGGGCGTTGGCAAGCGGGTAGCGTGCAAGACCCAATCCGGTGACGGAACAAGGCCAGCCCTTCGAGGGAGAGGAGGGAGCCCCGGATGGCGAAACGCGCCGATAGGTCCTTAGCGCCTTGTGGAATGTGCGGATGGGTTGAACCTGGCCGGATTTCATTGCGCGTGGAAATGGTCGCATATATAAAGGGTGCACCACTCGACAGCTTGTGTGCATTTGGCTTGTCGGAGTAACACGGCCTGCGCAAAGATGGTGTCTCTCAAGGCGGTTCTCTTCGTCTGTGCCCTTGCTTTCTTCACTTGCGTTGGATCGGCACCAGCGGCTGAGCCAAAGCAGCCGGTAAGGAGTTTGCATTGTTAACTTTCTGCGCTTCTCCCCGAATGGTAGTGACCAGCACTTTGCCCTGCTTCCAAGATATGATAAACTAAGTATCGGAAAGAAATGTGAGCTATTCTTCTTACACGCCCGTTTAGATTAGCGGGCAGGTATTTGTTTTTGATATAATTTTCTTTACATAAAGGTTTGGTGAGTGTAGCGACAAATATACAGTGAATGCAGCATTTTTGGTTAAAAATCCTGGCGGCATGCTCACTACAGCAGGAGCTTATTCGTCAATAGAACCATTGTGGTTACTATGCAAACGACAACTTTTTTTCAGACCTCTAGATTTCCTGTACTCGCGAAAGTTACATTCAAGGCAACGGGGTCTCTCTTCCTTTGGGACAATAAATTAGATGTGTTTTATTTCGTATGTTATCAATGAACCAAGCCCAGAGTACCTGCAAAATAAAAGATGCTTGCCGAACGTACGGCTCTTTATTAAAAAGCCTGCAGGAAGGACTCCTGTGATGCAAGGATCGGCGCAATAGTTAATGCACATGGCATTTACCAAGAGACCTGATATGGATGTCGTAATTACCTTTACGAAGTGAAAATTCTAGCAGAAGTCTTAGCTCTCGTTGTGGTTAGTTCTTAACCGTGAATCGTGCTATGAGAACAAAATCTTGCGGGAAAGATGGTTGTCACCCATTACCTGTCGCCTTCTGACACTTACGTATTCAAGTCTGCTTTTATGCCTTGAAAGTTCCCGCATCTTTATTATACACGGTTGTGTTTCAGAGCTGAGGTGCATGCAAAGTGGCAATTTCAATTTCAAATGCATCTGCTGCGCAGATGTGCTGTTGAAAAATATCTGCTCGGATGCCGACCATTCAGTGTCACGTTATCCTGGGACCACTTATATTTTATTCGCAAGATTTCTTTACGCGAGCTGAAACCCAAATGACCTTGGTATTGCATTACGTGACTTGGCGCAGCCTATAGGAGCAGGTGATTCTCCGCAGCGTGACCTTGGCACAACTTGTACGTGTGTTGATATTTTTTTCGTGAAAAGTAAAGTCGTGATGACCTGGCTTAGGAATTACGTGACTCGGCTTTGTGCAGAAGAATGTAGAAATGCCTATAACGTTACCTTGGTACCATTTAAATCTCATTCGCTAGTTCCACTTGAGGACGTCAGGGAATACAGGGTGTATGGGATGACATGACAAGGCAAAGTGCCGAGGGTCAGCTGTAGGCATAGTGACCTAAAGGTGTCGGCGTCTATTAGAATCTGTGGTGCTGCATTATACCCTGCTGAGACATTTATCATTTTTCGCACTGATGCTTAAAACGTGTTCGCTTTTCGATTATATCTGTAACACCTAGAGAAATTGCCAACATATATCCTATGAAACAATATACGTTAAAACTACACAGTGATAAAAAAGCAAGGCTTTGCAGAATTGCAGTTTATTTGCTGCAGCCGAGGCAGTTCCCAACGGGTCCTGACGGGTAGTGCTTTATTCTAACACCAAACGTTCATTACTAAGAGCAGTAAGGGTCATCTGCAGGTATTCTACACACAACGCCACGCCCTTCGAAAAAATCTTGGATTTTTTCGCTATTCAACAAATTTACCTGATGCTGTGTACACAACAATTGCGGTGCTCTTGAGGCGACTGCGGTGTCTAAATAATTTCTAAACTTCTAAATTTGAGTGCACAGACGACAGCAAGCAGCCTCCCACTCGCGTGGGGCTGTTACGGCTGCGATGTTACCTCCCGTTTGACTCGCCGTCTCTTTACGAACTGTACTCTCAACGCGCCTGCCCGTGTGGCTTCCTACTCAGCGAACGAGAGCATACTAAGTAGGAACGAACCTCTTATGCCAACCAGTCAAGGGCATCCGGAGAGGGGGGAATGGTGGCGTGGAACTTCCCAAGGTTACGATAAGAAAAAAAAGTCTTCATCAGAGTGGTCCGTATCTGCTGCAGACGCGAAGTTTCCATGATAACCTTTCTGCACCGCTGTAGGCATAAAATTGCCTCCCTTTAAGCATACCAATGAGCTGCGCAAAACACAAAATATGGGCTTCTGATCTGAAATGACTGACAGGTTGGTGTAAAATCCGGACTTTCAGGTTTAAGATTTCGGTAATCGACATGACTCTGTGCTTTACAAAAACCAAAGCGCTTTTCTCTCCAAGCAATGGGATCTGTCAAAGGAACTTCTGCTTCTCAATGCATCCCTCGTTAAAAATAAACTCACTGTTTTTTTTCTGTTCATTTAAAAATCATGGGCAAAATTATTGTTTGTGTTGACTGTAAGTAGGTGAACATGTGGTCTACAAGGAGTTGCCTAATTCATTTATATAGCTCAGGAACTAGGTGAATCTTATTTGTGGGTGCCCTATTTTTGCCGGGGCTTTCAAAATGTTGCCTATGTATGGCGGCTCAGCAGATTAAATTGTTGAACAATTTTCGCTGTCATTTAAATTTGTGGTGTCTTTATGTACACGAAAAAGTAAAATATACCAAATATAGTATTTAGTTGATATGTTTTATCAAGCCCTCATTATGCTAATTAAACAATGACTGACCCAGTCAAACCATCTGTGTTCCTGTAAACGCCTTTAGTTCAACAATGAGCGTACTGCGAAACACTAGTAGCTACACATGCCATCCACCGCGCTGGAGATTAGGCTTCGGTCACATTACAACGCAGTACTCTCCTGAGGCATCTTGTCAGCATTTTTTGACGTTGACCGACTCCTCCAGAATTCGATGCTGGAAAAGCAGGTTAACGGGCTCGAGCGAAGTAATATCATGGGATAACGCGTCCCTCAACTGAAGGAAGTATTCTTTGTCAAACCCTATGCCCAGCGGCGTATAATCTTCACTCTTTTCGTCACATCCCTTTCAGGCTAAAATTTACAGCGAGAATAGCACCACTGCATACATGTAATTTCTTAAATTCGAGCCTCTTGACACCGTTCAGCTTGCGGTAAACTCACTGCGCCTGTCAAGTGGTGTTTGATGCCATAAAACGTAACCGGGGGCCTCTTTCTTGACGTGTTTCATAATACTCTTCCCTATGCGCTTACATTCATCCCTTTATTGTTCTTGTGACTTGCAGGAGGTCAACTGGGGAAAGTGCCCGCAGCTGAAGCCCACTGAGGAGGAGAAGGTGGGTGGCAATTTTGGCATTTGTATTTTTCAATTAGGGGGCTACAAGTGCACCTTCTATTTTTCTTGTTTCCTACTGGGAATTTTTTGTTGTTAAATCCTATTTCCCCTGAAAACAGTGAGAAGGAAAAACTCGCTGGTGAAGCACGCTTGTGCGCGTGAATGGAATATGTCCCATGCTATGAAGGGCCATGTGGCAACTAACGCTTGCAGCCTTAGTACTGCATAAATAATTCACGAGGGAGAGAGAGAAAGCGTGAAAACTTTGTTTAAAAAGAACCCTAATCCACAGCCGACGACCTGTGACCGGCTCCTGCTCAGCATCTACATCTTGCTTATCTTGTGAGCTGTCCTCAAACTCTGTTGTCGCTTGGCGCCAAATTTGACTTAAAACTGTGCACGAAACTTCAAAAACTGCGCTAAAAAGCAAGGTTATCTGGCAATACGCATCACCATTGGTAGAAACATTTATTACTTAAAAAAGCTAGCTTTTTATTGATGTGCGAAGCGCCTTCGTGTTGTTCTTTGCTGTGTCACAGAATTCCTAATATTTGGAGCACAGTTCAAAACAGAGCCACTAGATACCTCCTACCTATCACAACGCAATAGGAAACTGTCATTGTGCTGTTAGCTGTCCATCCGCGCTTACCATAGCAAGAATCTGGCAGAATTGTGGCGCTTACACATATTATATTATATTGCGGCATGGGCGCATACCTTTGGTTCTATGGGCATAGGTTCTCGAAAAACTGCCCCACAGGGAGGCTCAGATCGTTTTTTTATTATGGAAAAGTTTGAGATCTTTCCGAGAGCTAGATGAACGTCACATCTCCGTAGGTTTTAGAGAGCGCACTTTTCTGCACCCTTACCAAAGAAGACGTCGGCGCTGATTTCAGGGCTCCAGGACACATGCGCTACCTTAAATGATGACGACTCAAGTTTGTTACGGCATTAATAGTTTGGTGGGGGGAGGAGTATGAAGTATGCTCATTGTAAAATTCTACTCAACCTACGAATCAAATGATATATCAAGTTGTTGTAATGGTCAGATACCCAGTGACGTTTCGTTTTAAAGAGAGCATGATTCCTTTCTTTGAATTTTTTGTCTAAATGAGACTGTCTTGAAAACAAAAGAAGGAAGTGTTTACGTACTATTTGTTTTTGTGTCGCAAGTCCTTTTGTAGTAAAGCAGAAATGTTCCCCACCTCAAAACTACCTTTCTCCCTTCCATTACAATAGCAACAAAAGGCCCAAGTTGTGGACCAGTGCCTGGACAAGATCCCCATCCCAGACCTCGACCACGCCAACGAGGTAAACCTCAGTGGTCAATGCCTATCTTAATCAAATTAGATCCTCTTTATTAGGCATTCCAGAACACTAATGCTTTGTTATATGCCTAATATATTACCCGTCGCAGGATATGTGGTTGTACAGCTCACGGGGCGAAAGGAAATATATTGTTTGGTGGCGCTGGCAAAATATCCCAGACCACTCTAACTTTGCATGTCACGTGTCTTAGTAGGTAGGCGTTGGGAGTACTGCGGACGTATCCAGTTCTTTACGATGAGTTCATTTATGCTTTTTTGCAGACTGTGATTCTGAAGCACCGTGAGGACGTCACCACCTGCGCTCTCAAGGCCGAGGGATGGGTAAGAGAATGCTATCTCATGACTTCAGGGCCCGTCCCCATCCGCGCTGTTGACTTCTTTGCCGTCGCTGGTAGAGAAAAGACAACAGGAATAATTACACAAATTATCGCTACATTTTGTTGTTGCATTTCGGTAGTGTAGAGCGTGGTACTTCGATCAGGATCCCGTGTGGAACGAGCCTCAGATAACGGGTAAACATTTCAATCACGGTCACCTTGCTAAATATGCGTGAAGCACAACTGTAATGCTGCTAACTAGGATTAAGCCCTCACAGTTCTTGACGGAATAAAGTGAATCAGCCGTCCCTCTCCTAAAGCAGTGTAGTTAATCTTTGCAGTATAATCGTGCGGCTCCCATTACTATCCTATCAAGACATCTTTGTTACGATTGCGGACTTGTAAACTGAATTCCTAAAGTGCAAGACAACGGTTGACGGTTTTATTCACTACTTACACAATAATAACGTCACAAGCAAAGCGTAAAGTTGTTGCTTTATTAGATAATTGAATATGTGATGCAGAACAAAACGTATGCGTTCAGCTTTATACAGTTTGCTCTCCCGGCCTTGCCGATTCTAATTGCAAGCTTGACGTATTCAATCGAGAGCTAATGAAGCACAACTTAATTGTTCCGCACAAACAGCTTTCGTTTCTTCTTTACCCGAGCGACTGGCGTCCCCTTAAAACGCGCACTCTTCAATTCCGCAGTTCAACAAGAACGGCCACTACCGCTTCGACCGCGCCAAGACTGAGATCTCGAACAAGAAGCTGCCATCCGACATCCAGCCCCAGGTCATCGCCAAGCACGACGAGTGCAAGAAGGAAGCCGAGGAGAAGTTCCCCAAGAACTTCATCGCCCAGGTGCAGCTGTACCAGGCCTGCATGGACCACCACATCTCCCAGCTTTGCGGAGTCAAGATTGAGGGCGACTCCCACGGCGGACACACCGCTGGCGGCAAGAAGGCCTCCGCCTAAGTTAACGAGGTTCAGCTTGTGATCATGCCCGCATTAACCAAGAGGTGAGCACCAATCTGAAGATTCCTGTACTTCATTTTAATCGCCATTACACGTTACACGTCAAGAAAGTAACTTTTCCCGGGCACAAAGAGAAAGGGAGAGATAATAAACACTTAGTAATCAGTGTAAGTGCTGATATCAAGTCTCTACCCCGGTGGAGAGCATCCTTATTCCGGAATACCCAGGCTGCGACTTGCCGTCCAGGCCAGATGATCCATACACTGCTAATAAGAAAGGGAGGGGGTAGGGGGTAGGATTTAGTTCGTTAGCACTGCCATACCTGGTGGTACAGGGTGCAGCACTAGGGGCGGAAATCACAAAGTAATGGGCACTTAGTGGGGTAGATAGGGTGGAGGTTGGGGTCCAGGCAGATCGCAACTAGCTGGGCCTACGCAATAAATTAAGCATATCTCGTGATTAAACAGCGTAGAAAAACATACACACAATGAACCGCATCTTGAAGATAACCCGAATGTGACAAGGAATAATTCGCAGGCCAACCAGTTCATATTTGGCGGCTAATGCATCTGCAAACTTGGAGGAAGCATACAAAGTCATAAGACTTGGCATAACAGCTGTAAAGATGAACACTCTCGAAATCTGTTCACACAAGTCATAGGTAACCTTTTTAACATTATTCGCCAATGCTAATTTAGCGCTTAAGTTTCTATTTTTCAGATGCCTTACTGCGTTTAAATGCAGCTGTATTCCTATGCCGACTCAACGAGAAATCATGTCTGTCCGCCTGTGACGCTACCTGTGTCGAACTAATGATACGCAAGGAAATGCGTTAACAATAAAAATAAACGTGAAACGTAAAGAGAAATTATGAGGTGAAACTTAAAAACTCGAAACATTGAGATTCGAATCTGAGTCCGCTGGGTTTAAATGCAGGTTGGTGGTGGTTGTTGTTTGCGGCAGAAAAAGGAAAGGAAATTCACTGGGGATATTTTGAGTTCGGCAGGGAGATCACCTGCAGACAACCCAGTGCAGGGGAAGGGGAAGTAGAAGGGGAGTGATAGGATAAAGTAGAGAGAGAGAAAGGTATACGATAGAGTTCCTGTATATAGCTCCCTGCGGGAGCTATATACAGGAACTTTAGTATACGGCAGGTTCTTTCTCGTGAGGGCGCGGCAAAGGCTGGTGTCTATCGCGCTTCGCAATGATAGCAGTGTGGCTCTGCGGGTGGCCAGGTGACAGGAAATTAATCTCGTTTTGCTACACTGCGGGCGCTTGAGTAAACCACCATCGCCACAGGGCGCCGACTTGTTGTACACTTGCGTATACACGTTTACGTCGTCAGTACACCTTCAGCCGCCGTCCAGAGCAGTTCGCGCCACTGGGACTGCTATGGGGGACGAGAGGGGCGCAGTCTTTCGCGGCTTACCTTGTGCCTCCGACAATGATATTGTCCCTACTCTGTCGCTGAGACGCTCTCAACAGCTCAATGAAACATAAGGTGATTGAAGATTATGTAGAAAGAACGCAAGAGCCCCAAAACTATAAACAATGTATATAATATAAAATAAATGTTGAATCTCCAAAGCTGACGAATGTCTCTCGCCCTTTTCATCCCATTTAATTCACGAGATAGTTTTGAAGGTGCGTGAGCATTGCTAGCAATGACAATCCCTTCGTTTTCTCATGTTGGTCTGAATATATTTCGGCATTCTAGCTGTGTTTCTTTGTTTTAGCGTTGTTTGTAGCCATCATGGTGAACACAGCAGTATATGAAGACAAATAGCCGGCGATTACTAGCGAATGTTTCCGCATCGCTTAGACAACTGCCAAAGGAGTTTCCATGCGAACTTTTGAAATACACATGCTTCAGATTCTTTGAAGCAATGGCGTAAACGTGAATATTAGATGTTGCTGCAAGCTTTGTTGTGTAAGACTTGACGGGCGGTATTTTTAAAAGAACTACACTATGCTAACAGGCCGCTAGAAAGGCCGGCCGATATGTTCTGTGTGGACGTATTGCCGACTACGCCATTAAGTCAGTTTTAATTTATAGTACTTATGAGGTCCTTCACAAACTAGGTGACCGCTGATTGACTACATACTGTTTCTTAAAACACTCATGAAAGGCCTCATTTGTTCTGGCGCTTCAACCTTGTGTTGAGTCTATAGCAGTAATTTGTTGAATTGCTTCAACTGCTAAGAAGGTTTAAGTTGTTCCGTTTATTTGGAATAGATATTCTTGATTGCCACCATTTGCGTGATGACCAGATTAGTTTTTTTTTTCATTTCAGTGTGCGGCCAACGTTGTGAACCGTAAGATGCATCGTTCAGCCGTCTTCTCGCCTCTTGAAGATTCTCTGCGTTGCTGGCCTTCACCTTTTGTGCAGATGTTATTCTGACGTCCTTCCGGTTTCTCGCCGCCTTTATTTGACACTCCTGCCGGTTTCTTCAATTGTGCCCTGACCAACGAAACGAACAACCTTGCTTACCACGTTACGAAACCCACGATTCAAAAATCATGCCCGCTGCACGCTTAAACAATTATCTAAGTCGAGAAATTCAGCTTCGTAAATTAAACCGCATACTCCCTCTCAAGGGGGAAAAAACAAGTCTAACTGCTCTTACTGCAAATGTACTCTTTCCTCCTGTTAATAAAAACATTTACTTCGTTGATGTTCTGCCTCATGTATTTACTGCAACTTTCTCGTATAAAATTAATAGGCAAATATCTGCAATTGTAGGTGTCAGTGCTATACAAGGTAGCAGCACTTTCCCAATTCTTGTGTTGGCAAGAAACCCACAATCTGGCGGACGGGAAAGGAAAACAGCAAGACAATTGCGCATAAAGCCATCAATTTTGTAGAGCACGTCCGATGAAATCAAATTGAAAGTTTTGGTCTCTTGACACGCCGATACTGCACCTCGGCTATGTGACGCGCCACAGCTCCAGGTTAATTTTGTCCACCTGGGGATATTTTGCGTGCGCCGAAATGTCGACACGCGGAGGGGTTTTCCGCTTTTGCCCACCATCTGAAAAGCAGCCACTCTGGCCGAAATCAAACCCGAGTCATTAGGCTCACCAGCGCATCACCTTAGCCGCTGAACCACTGGCAGGGCCCCACCCACCAAATCACCTTATTTTAAGCTTGCGTTCTAGAAAGCACTTTTCAATCCTGACAAAAGTACAAACCAGACACGAGAAGAAAACGCAACGACAGATATATGTAATGTTCGAAGTTGTGTTCAAATTGGTACCTCGAGCTCATTTACCCAGGTACAAAGAAGCCTAGTGCAAAGCTCCTTCAAGTTTTATTCTGTTACTGAAGAGCGCTGCAAGGGAATCATGCTTACCTGGAGGTGTCGATAAAAAAATAAAGGCGGAATGTAAAAAGAAACTACTTGGTGAAAAATAGGAGCTCGCGACATTGATATTCGAACCTACCCCAGTGGGTTTCAACGGTCTCAGACCGCCTACTTTATATTATTCAGACTGCCCTCTTCAGCTTTCATCAAGGTGTTCTCCCTCTCTCGCTCACATCAACAGCCTTAAATTCCTTCAGCCAGGGACATTACGGGATCCTCCTTCACAGCCCTTCATAACGACGTGATTAACCTGTTGCTGCATCAACTGCAGTTACCGGTATAAAAACCCCAATGAAAATAGAACCTACATATAACGACCTTACCGCGCGTCTACACAAATTTAGCCAAGCGTGCAAGAAAACACAGAAAAACTCTGCGACTGATAGCGAGCGACATCCCCAAATGCGGCTATTACAACTTGACGCACGCCGCAGGCGAACGACGATCCGGGTGAAAGCCTCCGACTGGCCTTCTTTATGCTCAAACATGAAGCTCGTTTACACGACAAAAACGAACCTTCGAGTGTGGTTCTGGCTACAAGATTCCCAGTCTTGTGCTCACCAGTAACACTTTGGTCAGTTTCAACCGGAGCAACTAAGCTTACTGCAGAGACAAATACTTGCAATTAGCGTACTATAGCTGGCATTTGCAATCGGAATATAACATTATCGTCTTCGGATTTGTTAAGTGGTGATGGTAAGAGCCTTTACAGGCGATGAAATGCTCGCTATCCCACGGAAGCCTACTGAACTGAAGCAAAAGCACGTTCCCGAAATTTAAATAGTCTCATCAACACACAGCACATGGTTCGCGCCACAAGTGAAAAGAGCGATCAATAAAAAGAAACAATTTTATTCGAAAGCGAAGTTGTCGAAATCAGATGGTGATTGGCCGCGCTATCAGGAACAACCAAATAAATGCAAAGCGGAAATTGAAGCGTCGAAAGAGAAGGTTTTTAAAGGTGACATTATCAGCATGTTGATTAACAACCAAAATAATGGAAAGTAATTAATCCCAAACACTCTTCTCGATCCACTCGACGAATCGTAAATAACGGCGTGCTACTTTCGCTATCTGAAGCTGCAACAGAATTAAACTCCATTTTCAGCTCGGTATTCACAAAAGAAAAGCCAATACCACCTAATCTTACGTTTACTTGAATTAACGCATCTACAAATGACCTCATAATCACACCTAAAGGAGTAAAATCGGCCATAAATCGTCTTTCCAAAAACTCAGCCCCTGGCCCAGATTGCCCGAAAAACAATGAAAATGACCCAGCCCATAACATCTGTTTTTTCCCGCGCTGTTCCAGCAGTCCCCATATACAGGAATCGTACCAGATTATTGGAAGATTGGATGTATCACTCCCATTTACAAATCAGGACACTTCAATGCCCTCAAATTATAGACCGATATCTTTGACCGGTATTCCAGGTAAATTACTTGAACATATAATGCCTTCCGCAGTTATGAAATATTTAGGTAAACAAAACTTTTTTCTTTAATAATCAGCATGGTTTTCAGCAAGGCCACTCTTGTGAAACAATTATTTGAACTCATTACGGACCTTCATCAAGCTGTTCACGATTTCCTGAAAATTTGAGGCTACATTCATTGATTTCAAGTAGGCGTTTCATAAAGTTCTCCATGCTTGTCTACTGATGAAGCTTGGCCGGCTTAACATCCATAGCAAAATTATAAATTGGATTACAGGTTTTTTAACCAAGCGCTACCAGTTTGTTTCAGTAAGTGATCAGTGTTCTATTTTAGCAAAATTTAAATCTGGCGTCACTCAAGGCTCCGTACTTGGACCAATTTTATTCCTAATTTACATAAATGATATCCGTAAAAACATGTATTCAACAGTACGAATGTTTGCGCATGATTGCGTTTTATATAGACAAATCAACACCTCTGAAGACTCTTGTATTTTACAGGCCGATCTAAACAAGATTTTCCTTTGGTGCGACAAATGGCAACTGGAAATTAATATTTCTAAAACAAAAGCAAGGACATTTACTAGATCTAGGAACATTCAGTTCACTTCGTATTTTATGAATAACTTGTATGTAGAAAATGTGACTACGTTAAAATATTTTGGTGTTCATTTAAGTTGTAACCTTAGATAGAATGATCACATTGATGAAATAATTTCGAAAGCAAATAAAACACTGCGATTCATTAGGCGTAATTTGTATTTAGCAAATCAGTCAACTAAACCAATAGCTTACACAGCCTTAGCCCGTTCAAAGATGGAATATGCTTCTATAATATAGAATACAAATCCGGCGTACCTAATAAACAAGCACGAGTCGTTACAAAATAAAGCAGGGCGTTTCATTACCAAGAACTATTCCAGAACATCCAGCAGGAGGGCTATCAAAAAATCTATTCAAGTACCCTCCCTAAAAAATGACGTCTGCTAGCACTGCTCTCTCACTTTGCACAGAATGTATCACACCCCATCGTCCTTCACTGCATCCCATATCGTCTTTTGACGGCATTTGCAACGAAAGGAGCAGATACGCGGCCAATTTTTTGTATCCATTTCTTTTTCCTACTTCTTCTCTTTTATTTTTATTTCTTATTGTTTGGTAACTTCTAGTATGCTATAAGATGCCTTTCTCTGCGAACTGTGTTTAAATGACTTAAATGTCTTGTTGATGTAGCCCCCCCCCCTCCCCCCCTGTGTAATACCCGCAAGGGCCTTTGGGTATGTGAATAAAAAAACGCCTTTTACCAGACTTCCAACAGTATTGCTCCTCGAAGAGGAGCTGGCGGTGCTTAAGAATGTTGATAAAGGGACCCTGAAACACTTTCGATAAACGCTTCCCCTCTTTCCTTCGCGTCTGGAGGACTGCCAATGGTATAGTTTTCGCCAGGACGTAGTGGCGCTCCGTGATTTGCTGGTCGCAGAATACGCCTTCCGTGTCTACTTCGCTTTCGTGGCTTTCTTTTTAAGGCGGCTATCGAACGCGTTCGTTGCTGCAACTGAAGGGAAGCCGGCCAATCACCGCTACATTGCTGTAATGACGTCATTCCAGCGCTCAAAGAACGTCAGGACACGGGAAAGGGAGAAAAATTTCTTGAGCCAATTTCTAAGTTATCTAATGGGCATAAAACTAATTTTTCACTAAGGTACTTGCAACCTCCTAATCTAGCTATTGAATGTGTTGGGTGACTACGTTCTGGAAGCATTGGAGATTTCGAAGAAAGTTGGAAAAAGTGTTTTTGGGTACTTTTATTAATTATGATTGTGGGGTCTTTCCACGCACCGAAGATCCACTTGGGCTATGAGCAGCGCCGAGATTATGCGTTCAGGATTAATTTTGACTGCGAGGGAATTTTCAAGCCTCTGTGTGTCAGTCATCTTAACCAGCATTGTGCTGCTCCTAAATCACTATTGTTATTGAATAGATTTGCAATGTATAGCTCCAGGGCGAGTAATGGAAGATATATACCTGGGTTCTATTCAGGAGTTGCTGCAAAGTATAGTCATTAACGTTTGTCGGTCTCGCTGGCTGGCTGCCTCAACCATTCAACGACCCCGCGTGATCAGAACACATCGTTCAGCCAGGGGCCGGACATTTCGGCTAGTTTCGGTATTAAAAATAAAGTGTCGCCATGACAGTGGTAGCCAAACAAAAATTCAGCAACTTTTGCATATGGGGCTTTATCTTTCGAACACCGGCAGCAATAAAGTAAAGTCATGCTATTAAGTGAAGAAATAAAATGTGTGCTTCGTTATTTGCTTTTTTTGACAGCCTATTTATTGATTTATTCGCTTCATTCGTTGCGCCGACGTGCGGCGCTTTCGCTCTTCTGCTGCCATCCTGTTCGTCAGCTCCTGCCACTTGCACTGTGTGCACGTGTAGAAGTTTTGTAGTATGCCTTGAACGGGGAGATATTGGTGTTTCCTATGCGAACAGGCACAAAATGTCAGAGAAACTAAGAAGAGCACATAAGGCGTGCTGCGGTTCTGCGGGGTGCGACAATTCGGGGAGCAGTTGCACAGCGAAATTTTTCCGCTTCCCAGAGAATAGCACGTAAGCGCACTTTTTGTTCAGTCTAAGTTATTTAGAAGCAAGCGCTATCCTGATGAAAAACGCTGCAGAGCGAACCGAAAAATTTTCCGCTGCTGCTTTAGAGTGACTTTCTTTTTTTTTTTGTACAATACATTTTTCAGTAACGTTGTAAGCATGTGAAGCTACTTGTTGCAGTTTCTCATGAGCAGATTGATGCCAGCGGACGCGCAGACGGAAATTCCGCTTCGGTATCGGTTTTGTGAGCGGTTACTCTTCTTTTTTTTTACACGTGAGGAAAGCTTCTAAATTATGTTTGGCGAATGTGCCTAAATGCTTCTTTAATGAAATGTATGGACAAACGTTTTGTACCTTCTTTGCACTCTCAATGCTTGTTTCGCTTTTACGTGTTCTTTACTGATATCCATGGGGGTATTTCTTCCATTTTCTAGGTGTGACGTATGGCTGAATAACGCATAACACTCACTAGCTATTAATTGTTTTTTGGGCAAGCAAGTTTACAAGAATAAAAAAAATAAGCGGTTATAATGGTGTGCGAAATGTGCTGGTCATCGGCACTACGTAGTCATCTTATGATTCACGAACGCGTGTTATTATGAAGTATAGTTTCTGTAGAATTGCACTGGGGACAGCGAATGAACCTGGTCACCACTGCAGCAGTTTTCGGTATACGATGAATTGTTTGTGTAACCGACACAAAATGCGAACAGTTGCACTTACTCTACGAAATACACAGCTCCAAGCTATTGCCGCATGTATAGAATTTCTTCGATCGCGGTACGTTGCTAATAAAATCAGTGAATTAACCACATTTCCAGCCTACTCCTTTTCTTGCCCAGACAAAATTGTCACACATCAGAGCGTGGGGGCTGGCGCGTATTGAACTGAGAATAATTGCCAAAGAAATGTTTTGTGCACGTACTGAGAGTCCAACGAAATTAGCAACTGAAAGCGGTTGAAAACAAGATGTGAAGCAGCGACACAGTATTAAAAGAAAAATACAAGCGGTGTGGTTCACGCTTGCGCCTCACAAACACAGTCGCGCTCGTTGCGCCCATAACAGATGATAAGTGGCACGGCCTTTCCTCCTCGCGCATCAACGAAAGCGTTGACGTAGCAGCATCAGTGATTTTTTTGCTGTTTTTTGGTTTGACAGTTCAGCTTGCGAAGCACCAGGGGGAAAATTGGCGCTAGTGACGCAATTCTAGCTCCCCCGGGGGGTATACCACCTGAACTAGTTGTGGTTCAGCCCTGCGAAAACGGGCCACTTGAAACTTAAAGGCAAAGAAAGCCGCCAAGACGTTGGCTTGATCCCACCTACAAAACGGACAACGCCACTCATATTTTGTTTGAAAAAGGCCGTTAAGCTTTACCAAGGGGACATTTCTGCCCCGCCGCTCAAAGTGCTTTTAAAAATTGTCCCACCTCCTAGGTGCGGCTGTTGTGGATTCCTCTCCACACAGCGCTGAGGGGCAACTAAATGAAGAACGCAGTGTTCGAGAGCTTAATATC
Source organism: Haemaphysalis longicornis (assembly GCF_048455015.1). Classification (NCBI taxonomy): domain Eukaryota; kingdom Metazoa; phylum Arthropoda; class Arachnida; order Ixodida; family Ixodidae; genus Haemaphysalis; species Haemaphysalis longicornis. The sequence goes on along the minus strand of NW_027526225.1, from coordinate 1,689,971 downwards.
CGAGAAGGATCAACCCTTCTCTCTCATCATGGAACACAGCAGAGCTACGGTAGCTTACTGAACACCAACTCTGCATTATGCACTAGAAACTCACTCGTCAAAAATGCCCGCCTGAACACCCGGCACGCAGGGAAGCCGAGGAGTCATGGTGGCGCCTCATTGCGACTATACTCGGGTTAAATTATTAAAAATTGAAATAGCTCATGCGGTGTGTAAAACCACCTAAGAGACGGACACAGATGTCAACGCACACGCTCATTTTGAAACGCGATTCTGCTAATGTTTAACATCGTCTTCTTTTGCACAGCTAGTTCGTCATCGCTGAAGTAGTTTATAAGAAGATTAAGTGCGAGAAATCCCAGAAACAACTCTTGTCCCGTTCAAAATACGCCCAGTAAGGCACTTTGCTTTAAGTTCGTGGTTGCACACAAAAAAAGAAAAGAAAATGCCTAGCACTCGGGAGAACGTGCATCGCGGTGACCGCCGAGTCCCCGACTCGCGCAGTAACATAAGCAAAAAAATAAAAAAGACTCCCCCACTATCATCAAGCGCTACCGCGCATGTAAAAAATACTCCAGCGCTAATGCGAAATATCAAAAGATACCCTGCTAGGGAAAGGCCACCGCGGGCACCGCCGCACTCTCCAGAAGCCATTATGGATAATTGGAAATGTGGCTACGAGTGTGCCACTCCTTCCCCAGACGACTTGCAGATCCCGCTACCGCTGCCTCGAGTCGATGACGAAGAGCTGGTGGAAGTATACAATACTGAAGATGACTTTGCATCCACCACTCGCAGCGAAGGAGATGACGACCTCTTCGATATATATGACGACGATTGCTAGCACAGCAGCTATGAAAATAAACAATGATACCGAAACTTAACTATGTGTCCGCCAATGCTCACCTACAACAGCTTCGCCTTTCAAGCCTTGCGCGTGAGTGCAAGTTTCCTCGACTTCTGTTTTTTTGCGCTGCGCGGAGTAACAGCCCGCGGCGGTGGTGAGGTGCCGGAGCTACTTCCGTTGTCGTTCATAAGTTGTACCAGTGTATAACACACTGCTTTGTACCGCCAGTCTTCATGCAGTTTAGTGCAGTGTAGCCGCCCCCCAAATTCCCAACATTCGGAGAAGAGGGCCCAATCGCTCATCTCATGGATACGCTCCGAACACAAATTGTACGTAACACGCACTGGCGAGCACTGGGGAGGTACGCGGCTCAGCTCCCACCTGCAGACTCAGAGGAGCTAAACAAAACGAGCTACCAAGGCCACCAGGAAGCGTGGGCTCTCGTCTTCACCTCCCCCTAATGCAGACTATACCAAAATCTCTCTCTCTCTCTCTCTCTCTCTCTCTCTCTCTCTCTCTCTCTCTCTCTCTCTCTCTCTCTCTCTCTCTCTCTCTCTCTCTCTCTCTCTCTCTCTATCTATCTATCTATCTATCTATCATCCTATCTATCTATCTATCTATCTATCTATCTGCCTATCTGCCTATCTGCCTATCTATCTATCTATCTATCTATCTATCTATCTATCTATCTATCTATCTATCTATCTATCTATCTATCTATCTATCTATCTATCTATCTATCTATCTATCTATCTATCTATCTAGCTATTTCTCCTCTCTATCTATCTATCTATCTATCTATCTATCTATCTATCTATCTATCTATCTATCTATCTATCTATCTATCTATCTATCTATCTATCTATCTATCTATCTATCTATCTATCTATCTATCTATCTATCTATCTATCTATCTATCTGCCTATCTGCCTATCTATCTATCTATCTGCCTATCTATCTATCTATCTATCTATCATCTATCTATCTATCTATCTATCTATCTATCTATCTATCTATCTATCTATCTATCTATCTATCTATCTATCTATCTATCTATCTGCCTATCTGCCTATCTATCTATCTATCTATCTATCTATCTATCTATCTATCTATCTATCTATCTATCTATCTATCTATCTATCTATCTGCCTATCTATCTATCTATCTATCTATCTATCTATCTATCTATCTATCTATCTATCTATCTATCTATCTATCTATCTATCTATCTCTGTTTAGTGTGTGCAAACCATTCATGATCATCATCATCATGTCTGCGCCCACTGCAGGGCAAAAGCCTCTCCCATAGATCTCTAATTACTCCGGGCCTGTGCGAACAGCGACAAATATAATATCTCCGCAATTGGATTGGATTGGAGAAACGTTTATTGTGCCTGCAGTAAAGCGCGCACGCGCGCTTAGGACGTGGCCTACGTCGTCGTCTTGGCGGGTGCTCTGCGAGGATCATCGCTCGCCGTTGCCGGCTCGCGAGGTTCCTGCCTAGCAAGCGCCTCGATGACCTGCTGGACGGCCTGGAGTTGCGTTTCTTGGTGGTCACTCCGCATTGCTTCCTCAAGCTGCGGCGGTATACGTCCTGAATTTGCTTCGCTTGGATGTTTGGAGCAGTCCCAGAGCATGTGCTCGAATGTGGCCGTCTCCCTGCGGCACACTCTGCACTTGTCGTCGGGGTGTGATTCCGGGTACATCCGATGCAGTAGCGCCGGGCTCGGAAGCGTCCTCGTTTGCAACTGCCTGAACAGCACGGCCTGTGACCTGCTCAGCCCTTTGCAGGGCGGCGGGAGAAGTCTACGGGCCAGCCGAAAGGCCTTGGTCAACTCGTTGTAGCTGGTCATTCGGTCTTTGGCGCTGAACCACAGCGGGAGGCCGTTGCCCTGGGCGCGGTCAGTTAGTCCTCGCGCTCGGGCGTGTGCCGTTTCGTTGTGGTTGGCATTCTTCTCCGACGCTGCGCCTGCGTGCGCCGGGAACCACTTGATACGAATCCTCTTGTCGCGGTCTGCCTGTCGGCTCAAAATGCCTGCCGCCGTTGAGGCAATTCTTCCTTTCGCGTAGTTTCTTACCGCCTGTCTGGAATCGGTGAGGATCGTGTGGCATTCTTGGTCTACGATGGCCAGGGCGATGGCTATTTCTTCCGCTTCCTCGACTTGCTTGCTTGACGTGCTGGCGGATGCCCGCAAGTCGCCTTCGCAGTCGACCACAGCAATCGCGAAGCCGTTGCGGCCAGCATATTCGGCTGCGTCCACGTATCTGGCGCCGGGGTCGTTCGCGTGCAGGTCCGTTAGTGTTTTGGCTCTAGCGCGTCTTCTGCCTTCGTTGAAGTCCGGGTGCATGTTCCTCGGCAAGGGGTCTACCCGTACGTTCCGCCGTACGTGGTCGGGAACGGGGCGTTTTGGTCCCTGTTGTTCGTGATAACTGATGCCTAGTTTGCACAGGATCTTTCTGCCGGCCTTGGTCGACGACAGTCGTTCCAACTGAGCGGTTCTTTGCGCTTCGGCGATCTCGTCGAGCGTGTTGTGCATGCCCAGCTCGAGGAGACGCTTCGTGTTGGTAGTTTCGGGTAGGCCGAGGGCTGTCTTGTAGGCCCTCCGGATTAGGATGTCTAGCTTGTTCTTTTCGCTTTTCATCCACTTGTGGAAGGCTGCCACGTACGCTATGTGGCAAAGAACGAAGGAGTGTATGAGTCTGGTGAGGTTCTCCTCCTTCATGCCTCCCTTCTTGTTAGTAACGCGCTTGAGCAGTCTTGTCGCGTTCACCGCCTTTCCCGTGATGCGGGTGACGGTGCCTCCGTTCCTACCGAGCGCTTCAATCGTCATCCCTAGGACTCGGATCTTGCTGACCTTCGGTATTGTGTTGCCGTCCCTGGTTCGGATTTTGATCTTTTCATGCTCCCTTTGCTGCTTGATTCTGTGCGTTTTGTTCGGTCGGTAGATCAGGAGCTCGGACTTGGTGGGGGAGCAACGCAGTCCCGTGCCTTCCAAGCTTTCTTCGATCGCGTCGACAGCCGTCTGCAGTGTGGATTCTATGTGGGCATCGCTGCCCCCGTCCACCCACAGCGTGATGTCGTCCGCGTATATCGTGTGGTTCAGTCCTTCGAGCTGGCATAGTCTTTTGGCAACTTGTATCGTAACGAGGTTGAAGAGCATGGGTTAGATGACGGAGCCTTGGGGGGTTCCCTGACTACCTAATGTCTTCTCATCCATCTTCAGGTCGCCAGCTCTGAGCTCTGCCGTTCTACCGCTGAGGAAGACCTTAATATATTCGTACGACCTTTCACCTAAGTTTAGATTGGATACCTGCGAAAGGATGGCCGAGTGCGTGACTTTATCAAAGGCACTCTGCAGGTCAAGCCGGAGGACGGCTTTGGTGTCCCTGGTTTCGCCGTCGATGACTTGATGTTTGATTTGGATCATGGCGTCCTGCGTGCTCAGGTGTTGGCGGAAGCCGATGATCGTCTCGGGATAGAGGTCTTCGTTTTCGAGAAACTCTTGCCACCGGTTGAGTAGGACGTGTTCCAGGACCTTGCCCACGCAGGACGTGAGCGAGATCGGGCGGAGGTTGTCCGTGCTCAGTGGCTTCCCGGGTTTTGGTATGAGAATTGTCTTGGCCCTTTTCCACTGCTTCGGCAGGGTACCGCTCCTCCAGCATTTGTTGTAATACGCCGTAAGGTTCTCGATGGAGTGGTCGTCGAGATTTTTTAGGGCCTTGTTTGTGATGAGGTCCAGCCCAGGTGCCGAACGGCTGTTCAGGTCGTGAAGGGCAGTGCGTACCTCTTCAATTTCTATATCCCTGTCCAGACGCACGTTGGGTCGGCCGCGGTATGGACCGTGGTCGACCGACGGTGTCGTCGGGACGTATTTGTCTTGGAGCTTCTTTCGCAGGGTGGCAGCTCCTGTTTCCGTAGTCTCTCGATGCAGAAGTTTGGCGAGACGGTCTCTTTGGTGGGACTTGGTTTTGGTCTCGTCAAGTAGCTGTTTGAGTAAATTCCATGTCTTGCCGTTGTGTATCTGGCCGTCAGCCGCATTGCATAGCTCGTTCCACTGCTGGCTGCAGAGCGTGCGACAGTGCTCTTCGATCGTGCGGTTGAGCTCGGCCACTTTCTTGCGGAGCCTTCTGTTAAGCCTCTGCTTTTTCCATCTGCTTTGTATGGATTTCTTTGCCTCGATGAGGTGGGCAAGTCGGCTGTCCATCCTGTCTGTATCTACGTCGGTCTCGATTTCTCGCGTCGAGTCGCGCACGTTTCGGACGATCTTTTGAGTCCACGTGTCGATGTCCGTGATCGCGTCTGTCTCGGCTTCTTCTCGATCCCTGAGCTTCCTGAACTCGGTCCAGTCGACCCAGGTGAACTTTCTTGTACTGCTTGGTTGTTCTCCCGACGTGGGCACGATGATTTCGGCGATCGTGTGGTCGCTTCCCAGGTCTTCTCCGGTGTTTCTCCAGGTGATGGTGACCGGTTCGTCGTTCTTGACGAACGTGAGGTCGGGTGTGGTGTCGCGAGAGACGGAGTTTCCGATTCTTGTGGGGTATGCCGGGTCCGTGATGAGGGTGTAGTTTAGTTCTAGTGCGTCTTGTGCTAGGTTCCTCCCCTTGGCATTGTTCTTGGTGTATCCCCACGTCTGATCCATGGCGTTGAAGTCTCCGCACACCAGTAGCTTTGACCTCCCCGCTGCAGTGCTCGCCTTGTGCAGCACCGCCTTGAACCGCTGTAGCCTTTGCGATGGGTTGCTGTATATGTTTAATAAAAAAACGCTTTCCTTTCTGCGTTTCGTCGGCACGAGCTCCGTGAATGTGTGCTCTATCTTGACGTTTTTGAGTACGTGCTCCACGAAGGTCAGTCCCTTTTTGACCAGGGTGCACAGGCCCGTGCCCTCTGGAGGGCCGGCGTGCACTCTGTAGCCGGGAAGGGACGGTGTGGCAGTGAGAGTCTCTTGTAATAGTAGCACGTCGGGTTTTCGGTTGGCGCGCTCGATGTGTTGTTGGATCACTGCGCGCTTCCGTTGGAGGCCGCGGCAGTTCCACTGCCACACGACTAAGCTTGCTGGTTCGGTGGCCATGTTTGTCCGAGGTGTAAGTTGTTACCGGGAGCTTGGGTACCTTGCTGTTGAGCGAAAATAGGGTGGCTCGTGATTAGTTGAGTGTTCCTCTCCTGGACGGCGAGTTTGCTGTCGTACTCGCCGAACTTTCTCTCAATGGTGGTCTTCATTGCCAGGATCAGCTTCTCGAGCTTGTCTAGACGGGAGTCGATACCAGCGAAGCGAGTGTCGAGGTCGCTGGCTGTCTCCTTATTTGCTTGCTTATCGATGGCTCTCTTCTTTGGCGCAGGCTCCGTGGCGGAGTAGAGCTCTTTCGTCGCTGCCTCGCTATTACTCGGCGCGGTCGGTGTTTGCTCCATTGGTTGTTCCTTGTTGTTAATCTCCTTGCGGATTTTCGCCATCTCCCAAGTTAATTGCAGGATCGTGACCTTCATCTCAGCATTTTCTTTTCGCAGTGCCTCGATCGTTTGGGTCTCCTTGCTCGTCATTTGTTGCTTCTTGCGGTCGACGCTTGCGTCCCTGCTTTTCATTGCGTTGGGGCATCGGACGGTGTCTGCCCAGCTCACCCGGTCTCTCGACGGGGACCTTTTGGCGCTATGTGCACTAGCGTCACGGCTCTGCAGTCTCTCTTTGCTGCCTCTTATCGATTGTGAGCAATTCCTGGAAGGAGATCTCGACTTGCGCGCAGATGGTGGCTCGAGCGATGGAAAGTCGTGCTCGAGTGACATCTCGCTTTCGACCTTTCGCCGTTCCCACTGTCTCTTGCGAACGACGTATGGGATTTTGTACCTGGCTTTGCATTCTCTGTCGGCGGTTAAGTGCTTACCGCCGCAGAGCTTGCACTTCGGCGAACACGTATGATCCTCTAGGGGGTTCTGTTGTCCGCACCCTCTGCAGATGGTGTCGGTCGGCGACGGACAAACATCTTTGCGGTGTCCGATGCGTCCGCACTGGTGGCAGACGTCCACCTGTTTTCGGTATAACTGGCATTTCATGAGGGCGGAGCCGTATCTCACATAATTTGGCACCTGGGTGCCGCTGAAGGCGACGATGATCGTCGTCGTGGTTCCGATTCTTTTGGCTCCCAAGGCTAGCGGGTTGCGTTCGTTGACGATGCTGACGTCAATGTCTCTCGGTGTTTCGCTCACAGGTACTCCCCGGATGACTCCCTTGACGGTGTCGTGCGGAGCCGTGCGGTATGCACCGACCTCGTGCAGCTTGCCTTGAATGTTAATTCGGCTAATTTTCTCGTAGCGACAGGCGTGTTCTTCCTTGGGCGTACTGATTACGATGATGTTTTGCTGCACGTTGAGGCACAACGTGTCGGAGTGCCCGGCTTCCTTGGTGATTCCAGCCGCTGCGTGTATTGCTGTGGTGATGTCGATCAGCCCAGTCTTGACGACGCTTAGGCCGCCCCTAGGTCTGACAACGATTTTGATTTCCTCGCGCGGCATTGCCGGCATTCTTGCGGCCTTAATGGCTGAGGCCTTCACTTTCTTGGCGTTGAACGTTGCCTTGCGATTGACGGCGTTGTCATTTTGGAGCTTCTTGTCTGCTCCTCGCTGGCGGTTTCTCAACAGGCGGTCTCCCGCGAGTTTCCAGCCGGCGTCTTCGTGAAAATCTTCGGGAGAAATTTCTTCACCCATCACTTCGACACACATCTTGGCATCCGAGCTTGTTGTCGGAGTGGACGACTCCATCTCCGAGATGAGCGACAGGCGCCGGGGCCGGCGCTCGCGCAGCACGTGCAGCGACTGCACCTAGCTTCGGCGCTGCACGCCGAGGCTTAGCAGCCGGTCGCACGGCGTTGACACGAAAAGTTCGATAAGTCGGCGAAAAATCACTTGCCTTCGATGATTTCGGTGTCTGTCGATGCCGCTCGACTTTAGGAACACATTGGTGAAAAGGAAACTTCGGTGTTGGCTAATTAACACTGCGAGATAACTCATTAAAGACGGAGCCGATGTGAACACACCAGTTCGCCTGAGCGACCGCAGCGCCTCCCATATCTCCGCAAACTTTTTGATCCCTTCTGCCCACCTCGCTTTCTGCCGCCCCCTGCAACGCTTGCCGTCTCGAGGGATCCACTCTTTTGCCCTTAATGACCAACGGTTATCTTGCCTTCGCATTACATGCCCTGCCCACGCCAACTTCTTGTTAATTTCTACTAATGTGTCCTTAACACTCGTTTGTTCGCTGACCCACTCCACTCTCTTCTTGTCCCTTAATATTACACCTACATCTTCCGTTCCATTGCTCGCTGAGGCGTATATTCGCGTTCCTCGAAGATTCCGGTACACTCGCCGCGAACAACTGAGTGCAAACTAAATTTCTACCCGCAGTAAAATATAGCCGCGCTACTGCGAAGCGTAAAGATGATGCCGGAAGTGATTCCTCCTGGTTGCTTGTACGTGACCCGTTATGCTGGCGGAGGCCCAAGGCTAACCTTATATTTCCATATGAACTGCTTCATATCCTCATTTATTACCCGCACCTGAATGGCGCTATCCATTTAATGACTCCGACAAGTAACATTTCGGTGTCTATGCAGTACCCAATCCCGGCCGAGGTGCTAATAAGAACCCCCTGACACGCATTACATACCTCCACAGCACTCTCGCAGAAGCGTCAGACATATTCCGCTGTCCCCTTTCAGCTTGTGGTGAGGAATTTCGCTGCTTGACAAACCATGAAAAGTTTGCTTGTTGAGCGCCTGGGTGTAAAGGCAGGTAGTGTAGTAAACGGGTTAGGTTTCTGTATTTATGCAAGTTTACTGTCTTTATGTTTGTTGTGTGCATTTGTGTAACGTTACAGCCCGCGCACGCACATGAGTCTGTAAACCGTTATTTTGTGCAGCTTATCCTTACTGTCAGTGTACACCTTATTTCAAAACAGAAGGCTGGCCGAGTTGATGTACATTCATGCTGAAAAATGCTAAAAAACACACACCAAGGTTGAGGAGTCCCATTTGTTTGCACCCGAGTCTTAATCCGCATTTTTTCCGCGTTTTTAAACATAAAGTTAAGCTCTCAATTAATGGTTTAGTATATTTCTTTGCATTGCATAATATTTCGTGGTTGGCAACTCTATTCCGTCTCTTTGTATATCCTATTCGCACATTTATCTGTCGAGGTGTTTTTCCATTGCGTAAAGTTTTGTTTGCTGCGACCCTTTGTCGCCTGAAGGATTGTAGGAACTATACCGTATATTGATTCATTGATTGATTAACATTATTATTATTAGTATAGTATTACAATATTAGCGGTATTTTTGTGACAGCTGTCGCACTTCCGCTGCCTTATAATCGAGTTCATAATGTAGAACGTCGTAAAGTTACACAATTTAAATCGTTCAATAAATACTTCAGCACTGCGAGCCTCACACCGTTCACTGTAGCAAAACAAGTACTCAATTATCAGAAATATCTAATGAGATTCAAGACCCATTCAGAGGCGTAAGCAGATGGGACGTAAAAAGGGCTCGTCTGCGCACCGTACAAGCGGTTAACCAGCGAAGCTGAAACGTGCAGGCGTTGTTCTTTTCGAATTCTACAATGCTCCGTTCCCGCTCACCAGTGCCGGTAGAGGCGATTACTTCTGCCTCCTGTCCCACCTCGTTTTTTAGGGCATGCACGTGGAGTTGCTGAATGTTCCTTTCGCTCAGCGATATAAACATTTTCTTTAATAAACTAAATAACATGAGAGTATTAAAACTATCATTTTCTGATAGTCAGCTCAAGTGATACCTATGGAGCGTCCACACTATAGGTGGACATGCATAAATACCAGACTGCTGACGTAAAACAGCCAGCAAGGAATAACTGACGTCGCGTGCCAGGGATACGCGACAAGGATATGCTCATATAACTAATGAATGAATGAATGAATGAATGAATGAGTTCTTTAATTATTACTTAACTTACCTATTATTTATTTATTTATTTGTTTGTTTTATTCACTTTATTTATTTATTTATTTATTTATTTATTTATTTATTTATTTATTTATTTATTTATTTATTTACGAAAGTTTGAACGCATGATGTTGGGGAAGAGCCAGGAGCGTAAACGGTCGAATGGCTGTAACGAGTAATAAAATGTTAGGTGCATCATGCAATAAGCTCTATTTTGCTCTTTAAAAAAAGGAATTTAGTTATGGTGACAACGCTTAAGTCGTAATACTTCCAAGGCTCTTTTATTGGTGACTCGTGTGTGTACAGAACTCCCGCTTACGTCCCGCTCAATTAGCCGCATTCCCGTATACGGCGCGCTTGATACCTACGGAACGTAAATCCTCAATTAGAACAAGAATGCGATGGTATTTGACTGTCAGGGCACAAAATCAAAAGCTATTCGCTGTTACGTGTCTTTCTCCCTCTAATTGGAATGTTGAAGGCCTTCCAAAGCCGGCTTGTAGGCACTTTCTGGTCCCTTAAAGGATATGCTAAAATAGCTGAATTTTCGCAACACATGTCTTGGCGTTCCCGTCCTAGAATGCCACGCAGTCTTAAAATTTTTCAGAGTTGAGATATTTCTCATTATTCATCACTCAAGATACTTTGCATGCCTACAGCCGAGGAATGTTAAAATAAAAGTTAAAAAAAGTTACGCTTCGTTCTAACGCAATACATGTTGCAGACGAATGTTCAAACGAACGTTTGGTGAAATACTGAAGTCCGCATTCTCCTTAATAAAAAACTGAATAGGATAGCAGGCCTTCCTGTAGGCAACAGTAGGAGACGTTGGATGAACAACACGTGTACAATTTTTCTTATTTTCCCCACAAAAGTGGAATTCCCGGCGTGTTTGCTTTTAAAGTGTAAGGAATGCGTAGAGGGACTGAGGTGTGTTTACGTATTTGTGCTGATAAGTGGAAGCAATAACGGAGCGAGGCGCTTGGTTTCAGGAACCTCCGATGGACACCGAGCTCTTAACGGTGCCAGAACGTGTCGCAATAGCGCCAACCTATACGCCCGTCTACAGACGACCTTTTGAATACCAAGTAGGAATCGCCTCACAAGCCGAGCTCACGATTCACTTTTTATTCCCACCGCACCTCAGTGGTGCTCTCTTTTTCATTTTTGCTGCTGTGACTGCTGAAACCGGATTCGTGCGGCGTCTTTCTTTTTATAGCTCGTCTGGAAAGACGCTCCTCCCTTGGCGAGGTTGAATCTTTACGAATATCGATGAAGTTGTGAGTCATGTTTGGGCGTGGGTTATTTAGCTGTGTTGAGAAGTTTCTAGAAGCACCGAGGACAAGAACCTCCGGCAATTTAATTGCGTGCCGATGAAAGGAAAAAAGATTGCATGGACAAAATTTTTATCGCCGCTGAATTGAAAGTCATGTTGGCGCTTTCCGCACCTTCTTATCCGCTTAGCCGTCGCCAACCCGAAAACGTGAGTTGCGGTAAATGAAGGCGCATTTCTCGCGCTTTAAGTAGTCGTGTCAGAGAAGGCGATTACATATGAGGGTCGTCTGTTCCTAGCATTATAAAGAGAAACACGTGCCATCGCTATCCCCGTCGGTCGCTTAATTCTGAAAACAAAAACAAAAGGAAACAGCCACTGAATCTATATCGTTAAAACGTTCTTGTTAAAATATTGTAGAAAGTTTTCAGGAACCAGTTATCATACTTTCAAGTGGTGTCACGTCCTCCCTTTTAGACCTCGACTCGCAAGAGCAAATTTTGCAAACTCTTTTTTGTCCGATGTGGACGTGGTAGCGTAATCTGTGCTAACGAACAACACATAGGTTAACAAACACAATTTGCTGGTTATTGTTTGTTTAATGAGATAAGGGGAAGTCATTAAATTTAAGTTAGGTCATTAGGAAACAATTACAAGGTCGTTCCCTCGATGCGAATATACTCACGGCGCCAGCGCTCAAGGCCGCGTTCCAAGAAAATCAGCCGCAGTCTGTGGTTCGTCAGTACCTGTGACATTTCGATATCATTCTGCACGTGTCCGCTCAAGAGAATGGACCAAGGATACGATATACATGGCAAGTCCATGTTAGGGGGAACTCATTCTTGCCGGTGACTTTGCCAAAGGAAAAAAAATGATAAGTTGTTTCTCTAGTCGCCTTTACGACCTTACCAACCTTCGTACGGAACAGCCCGAGTTATCCCGGCCATTGTCAAGAAAGCTAAAAATAGATATGTTATGGTTGTAGTGGTGGGTGTGGGGGCCGTGCCGTGAAAATGCTGTTAATAAGTGTTCAGACAACATTATTGCTTCAATTAGCACAGTTTGTTGTCTATGTGACCGCCTTGCACGCTATCGATATGGGCTGTGATCGTTCAGTGTGGTCGTCGCGGAAGAAATAAGTAGTACACGATGTACTAGTATACCGTGTATGTATGATTTCCACTGTATACATTCCGTCAACATCCCACATGTGAAGCGTGATGGCAGGCTCATAAGAAGTTGCAAATGTAGTTTTCTCACTTAAGAATTGCGTGAGTGTTCGGGCAATTCTGCCTTTTTTTTTGAAAAACAAGGCCGCCGCGTACTTAAGGATAGTAAGGCCTTCACTGGAATATTCAAGCAGCATATGACACCATTGCCAAGCCGGATTATTTCATAAAATTGAGCAGGTACCAGGAAGGGCATCTAGATTTATTTGCTCATGGTACTCCAGTACAGATTCTGTAAAAGAAATGAAGCCAAAACTACATCCCTTTCTCGCCCACCCCCCTTTTGGAACGTCGTCTTATACACACACTAAAATTCTTGTTTTCGTTTCCGAAAAATATCTGCAACTTCGATGCAGCGCACTACCTAATTACGCCACACATATAAGCCTACGATATTGACCACAGCAGAAACTTTGCAGTCCCTAGATTTCGTGTAAACCCACATGCATATTTGTTTCTTCCCCAGCACCATTAAAAATTGGAACGACTTGCCGAATGCTATATGTAATTCTTAAAGTGGAAAACATTTCGAAACCAACGTTACAAAATATTTTCTCAGTAAATTGCCATGGACGCGTGGTTGTTTGTGATAATGCAATAACCTGTATCTGATGCCCATTTCTTATGTAAAATGTACTATTGTCATGTATAATTATGTGATGTGCGTGATACAGTATGTAAGCTGGTGGTATTGTAATGTACAATCTTTTTGTATTGTCTATACTTGCTACTTTATGTTCACATGGATGTTGTTATGTGAGATGTTGTTATGTAGCTATGGCACGTCGTGATTTCATATTGCCTATATTCTTCATATTGCTACTTTATGTTAGCGATGATAGGTTTTGTGAAATATTTCTTTCGCGCCCTTGTAACTGCCCAATTGACCAGGAGTGGCTGAAAATCATATTGATTTTAATATTTAAGTTTTCTTTCGACATGTGTAATGTAAAGAACACCAGTTCGTGAATTTTTCTGTTACGTCTCTTGCACACGCCGCAGAACACTAGCATAAATATTACGGGGACCTTTTTGAAACTACAGTTCCTAGGCCTAAATGTACCTGAATTGTTGGGGAGAGGTTTTTGATTCAGCAAAAAGAAACGGATATAAAAGACAAGGTTATCTATCGTAGACAGACTATAGGGCAAAGTGATTGATTGATTTATTGTAGGGTTTAACGCGCCGACCCAACGCAGGCGATGAGGCGCGCCGTAATTGAGGACTAGGGATTAATTTTGACCACCTGGGGATCTTTACGTGCGCCGAAATCTCGTACACACGGGCGTTTTTGCTTTTAGCCTCCGTCAGAAAAGTGGCCGCCGCGGCCTGGAATCGAACCCGTGACCTCGTGCTAAGCCGCGCAACGCCTTAGCCACTGAGCCACCACGGCGGGTCAGTTTAAAGTGCGTAGCTTCGTTAAGCAAGTTAGTACTTGAGAAATCCAAGAAGAAAATGTGGCTTTCAGCGGATTGGCGTGGAATTGCTCACTTCTATGAAGTGTTTGCAGAATTTGTGTAATAAAACGGTAAGACGGTAAAAACAAAATTATCCTGTTTACTTTTCCTGGCCGGTGCGTGGAATACTGAGAAAACGAAGCGAAGCTGCAGAAAAACAACCAAGATTGAGCCAAACGGTGCTTGGGCACACCATCTGCTTAGGTTTAGTTTTTTTTCTACCGTTTTATGTCCCAGACTCTCCCCCAAGAATGGTCTTCTGAGTATTCCCCTTGCTTCGCGTACTCGACTTTCTTGTTGAGCTTTGCACGTTCATCAGATAAGACATTACACGCGTTTAAACATGCGAAACGTCCGGTAATTTTGATTAGCAGGAAAAAAAGCTTTCGGCTCGTCTCTTTTGAGAACACACAGTAAAATCTGAAAATAAACAACGAGAAGCTGGAAGCATGCGCAGCAAACGCCTTTACGGGGCTTGCTGATGATTATTATAACTGCAAAGTACGTGCACACAAGAGAAATCAGGAGAATGACACCCTCACGAGTTCGTAACGGGGCAGCGAAAAGCTGAAAAGCAGCCGTTGAGCTTAACCACCCGTATGCATTTCTTGGCTTCTGCACGAATTTAGTCCACCCTCTTGTGTAGCGCATATGAAGCGATAAGCTCGGTACACACCCTGTTCCCCCAATCTTACTAAGAAAGGAGAGACCCCATTACGACACATGCGAACGAGCTCATCGCCCATGTTATACGCCTTCGCCCTATTCGTGAAACTTAGTATAACTCAACATGACTGTACTGCGCCCCACAAGCCCCCCGGTATGACATAACAAGGGACTGCAAAAACACCCCATTCCTCCCTCACAAGGGTAACGACATTGTTGAGCACTGTGTGAGCGCACTGAGCACACTCCGACTGGAGGACCTGAAAACGCATGGACAGCAGGGGGGTCTAACGGGAGACGGCAGGGAGGTACTCCACCAAAGGAAGAGACGGCGCAAACAAAAACAGTTTTCTTCTTAAGGGACCATGCAGACCAAACACAAGTTTGGTTCATTTGACAGGATGCCTCGTTAGAATCATACTGACACCGCTCTTAACGCACACTTCGTTCAAATAAGCTACATAATTAGGAAAAAAGCGAATGGCCATGAGACCCACTCGCTCATTTCCCGCAACACAACCTAAGATGTATTTTGCCCAGCTGTACGTATCATGGGCAGCTGTGCGATTGGCTGAGGGCGGAAAGCAAACGCAAGTAAGGTACGGGTTATAAGCTTGCCGAAGGAGCATTTGCGCTTAAATGTAATGCATATTCACGTTACAGCAGAAAGAATGGTGGGGTAAACAATAAAAGCTACGAAAATACACTTCAACATAGAAGTACCGATGCACAATGCTGTGGGTACTGGGCGCAGAATGCTTGTTTTAGCTGCACAGCAGTCCGCTGCTTTGGAGTTGTCTTACGTGATCCTGGTTGTCGAGCATACACCGTGTTTCACGAAACGGTTAGTTTCTACCGTAATAAAAACAAGCCACGTGCAAATACGGTCAAGAACAAAGCAACGGCGGACCACGGCCCGTGGCTCGATTTGGTAACGCCATCTGGGAAGACTAACGGTAAGCAAGTCTGAAGAGCCTAATGACGCACTGGAGGTTCGCTTGAATACCCGCCCTTAGGACTCTGTGGAAGACGTCACGAAAACACACGATTTGGCGGGAGAAGCGCAATTTTATCCTAAATTGATTAATTGCCCGTCGAATATGTCATCGTTTGATGCCGGACAAGTTGGGAGCACTATAAAACGCGAAATCTCTCGAAAAAACAAAAAAAATTGTATATTGTCTGCATGGCCTCTTTAAAGAGACTTCCTCCTGGCGGCGTTCAAGTACATATCTGCCTTTTTTGGCGCAAAAAGATGGCACACCGTCCCCTGTTACGGAATATATTCATTTCTGAGCCCGAGATTGGGGAGCTAGCAAAGACGAGTGGTCAGGAAGCACTTGAATCATATCTCCACCTACCTGGTACTTACTTGCGTACTAGGCAACGGGAACTCCATGATTACCCCAATCTCTTCCAGCCTGTGCTTGCTGTGTCTTGATCCGTTCCCAAGTCCACTTGTTGAATCTGCCTACGATGTGGCCCTTGCGTGGATTAATGGAGGATGAGACATGTTCCAGACATACTTTTGTACCGGCTTTCTCCCATGCGGTCACACGGGCATGGCCCCCACGCTAGCATGCTCCGTTTACAGTCACCTAAGTACCTCTTAGGCATATCTCACTGCCACAGAAGCTAACATTAATCACGTATTATGGATATCACCTTCCCTCGGAACGGGATCCAACCTGAACTTGCAACAATAAGTTATATTTCTGTAGAGGACCTATTATCGCATGAAAATATGACCCAGAACTATTTTGAGGCGCCAAACGTGATCTATCGGGTCGTTCCGAAAACACGACCACGTCGCCGATGTATGCCATCGTGTACATGAATTTAGCATTACCAAAATTATGTTCGTGTAGAAGCTGGAAGGCTGCCGTCTGATTGCTAAGCGTGCGCGATAACCTGACAAATTCAAGACGACCTGCAGGCGAAGGCGATTTTTTTGGATGCCCTGTGCCACTATCGGTATCTCCAGGAAACCTCTGCTAGAATCTAGAATCGTAAACACTTTTGCAGACCTTAGTAAATCCAGACGGCCACAAAATAAAACAGAGTACATGAGAGGTCCGCAAAAACTACTTTTGGGAACTTTCCCGCCAAGATCCTGCTCTCTAGAGAGCTGACTGCGTATGCCTGTCGCCCTAGACAAGGCATATTAATTCTCTCATTCCGGTTGCCCCACTTCCTATTAACAGCGAAGCTTTTCAGCAAATCGTAAGAGATTCGTGTCCGCCGTTAAAAATACCAAGAAAATGCAGAGCGCACGTTAGCGCATGCATCGTGCCGACCGCCCCACAGTTAATAAAAACAAAATGCGAGCGCTCGTGTGAGCGTGCCTAGGGGCTACCGCCGAGTGTCCCCAGCGATCGTTTGCCAAGCCAAGCATACCTACGTAGGGAGGTCGGCCAAGATTGGTAAAAAAAACAACTCCAGCGTTCGCCGTAATCATGGCAACACTTGCTCGGAACGAGAAAGACAACTCATAGCATGTGCCCCTTCAAAGTGATGCCCAATGAATATTACTCCCCAAAAAATGAAAAAAGCTCACACTTATAGCAACATAGATGGAGTAAAGGTCCTAGCGTAAGCGAGAAGAAGCAATCCGGCTGCAACCCAGGACTCAAAGCGTCATTTCGGTCGTGAATGCTGCGCACAGGTCCGCTACCTTCAAATCTTACGCGTTAGCGTGAGTTTCCTTCATTTTCTTTGGCTTGTCGCATCCATGGCGCCTTCGTCCACGGGGCGCCCTCCCAGGGAAACACTGCATGGGGAAAACGTCACCGGACATTTAGGCCCGCTTACGCGTTTTGGAGGTGGAAACCTCGTGATTACTAATGACATCTTCGCAGTTACATCGTTGCTTCAGTTGCTTTCATTTCTTCGCCTTTTTGAGCGATAACTCCGACAGGCAGTTTCGCCGGACTTCACGCGACAGCTTCTCCAGTGTCAGAGATCACCACTGGCGGCGTATGTCCCGATTGCGGCGGTATTATTTTATTGGAACCTGTTGTTGAAAGAGGAAAACATATGAAGCAGTGGTGACTCCCCAGCAAGTTTCCGTAAACTTTTCTATGACGTCACAGAATCTTCTGTGTGCGATTTGCGGCTGCCGACACCAGCCAGCGCCATGAAACACGACCGGGCGCTTGCAGCGGGGCTTTGAGTTCCGTCGGATCGCATCACTTGGATGCTAAGGTGAGGTAACACCCGATGGCTATGTTTCTAATGCTGGCTCAAATTACGTCACTCCTGCCTGTATTACGTCACTGTAGCACGAAATTTTAAAGGGATCCTGCAACACTTTCGATAAGCCCTTTCACTCTTTCATTCGCGTCTGGAACTACCGCGAAAGCTGTAGTTATCGCCAGCACGGAGCGGCACTGAGTGATTCGTTCGTCGCCGCAGAAGCGCCTTCCATTTGTGCTTTGTTTTTGTGGCTTTTTTTTAAGTTGCTATGGAAAAGCGTTCATCGCTGCAACTGAAGGAAAACCGGCTAACAGGCGCTGCATGGCCTTAGCGGCGTAATTCGAGCCGTCGAAGAACGTGACGACCGGAAAAGAGAGGAAATCCTTTGACCGCGTTTATAAGTTATCTGATGGACATATAGCAGTGATTTTTGGCTGAGATACTTTGCGACCCCCTAATCTAAGTACTGGGTATGTTGGGTGACTACGTTCAGCAAGAATTTAAGATTTCTAGAACGGTTAAAAGTGTTTTACTATTTTTGGCGCTTTTTCCGTTAGGAAAAGTTCTTGCACGCCTGGACTGAAGATAAGTGGGTTACAAAAAGCTATTTCTTTCAAACTGAACAACGTTGTAATTTCTCCTCACGCCACCTTTTCACCTGTGGAGGCTCGCCGACTTCCCCTTGGACAGAAAGACATGGGAAATTTCAAACGTCGCTGACTCCCTAAGATACCGTGACTAAGCACCCAAACTCGTTCTCCAACGGACAACGAAAGCCGGTCAATGACGTGTTTCATTTTTATGATTTATTGATCCTAAATGCTTGAACTGTATGAGTGAAATTCCATTTTGTACTCTTAAAGTAGCCATGAAGAGAAAACAAAAGTTTGTTTTATTCGAAAAATTAGGTGTTTAATAGTACCCCACGCGCTTTCCTGGAAGCAAATGACGCTTTATTCACCGAGAAATAACGCAATTTAAGCCTAAATTTTAAATCCCCCGCTAAATTGCACATTTCGTGACGTGAACAATGGCGTCATACGAGCCGGTCCATGAAAGAGATACTTAGTATGTTGACTCCATATAGCACCCACACGCGGGAGTCAGACAGGAATCGGAACTCGTGCCGAAACCGTGATGGCGGCCATTTTAAAAATACTAGTAAAACCTAGTGCCCCCGCAGCCCTAGTCATGGAATCGCCTGATCCGGAGAAAAAATCTCTCGCCGAGGAGCTCGGGCTTGCATTTAACCTCACACCACTTGAACGCACAATGCTTATTCTAAGTGCACGAGCGGCAGGAGTTGTGGGATACGCGGGTGGACCGGAAAGCGACCATTCCGCGATAGCCACAACAGACGAACGCCCTGCCGTCGGCACCGCTGCCTCGCCAGCCCCGTCGCGACGGACGAATAGAGACTGGTACTTATGTGCCGTATTTTTATTACGGTTAATAACAGTTCAATTTCAGTAGCAGTACCGCTTATGCCAATTGGCCGGTGTCGTGTATGGAAAGCCGTTCGTGCGAGCTCTCTGCTCCGACCAGAAAGATACGAGCGTCAATGCGGGGTGTGTATGGTATTTTTTTTTCTAAACTCAGAGCGCTTTGACGGCGATTTGACGAAGTCGGCGACGAGCGCCAGCATGTCCCAGGAGTGAGCTAACGTAAGAGTCCCTGCCGTAATCACTTCCTCGGAAATGAAGCGAGCACACTCGTACTTCCTTTAGCTCCCTTTCTCCTCCGTTTGCAAAGTTCACAAAACGTAGCCACTTGCTTCGCCGATGTTCATCGTTGGGCAGCACATGAAAGGACATCTCTTCACCGGCGTGAATGTCGCACTCCCTCGACGATTTGCCCGTACTACATGTGTATTTCAAAACGTAGCAACGAAATTTCATTGTAAAGTACTCGAACAAACTGAAGTTTTCAGTGGTTGTAAACTGGAAACGAGCTCGCAGCAACAGCAACAAGCCGACACCATTTCGAAACTTCTGCGACGACTGGCACTATCTCGTCGCTGCTTGCTGTTCCTTACTCACCTCGTTTCTATTTTTACCTTTGCTGGTTGGCGATATGACGGCCAACCTCCTGCCAAGGGATTAAGATACCAAGCAAGGTCGCGGTTGTACGTGCTGGAACGGTTCGTTGGCCCCGAAGAGCCTCGAAACCGAAAATTCGTCTGCGCGAAGGCGAGATATCGAGTTCAGCCGGCGGTAGTTTCGTACGCATTGGCGTACACGTTTGCGTGTTTGTTCGGAGCTTCAACCTTTACTCCACCGTTCTTAGTGTCATAAAAGGAATGTGCAGTATGTTTAACGGGCATATAGCTCACTATGCAAACTGGTAAACCCTGCATAACTTGCGTTTGCTTTTGCTGGCCTCCGCCAATCGCAGAGTATTCTAGTGTGACATCATAGTTTTCTGTTGCGGGAAATGTGCTGGTGGGTCGCATGGTCATTCTCTTTTTTCCCAATTATGTAGCTTATTTGAGCGAAGTTTGTGTTAAAAGTGGTGTCAGTATGGTTCTAACGAGGCAATCTTTCGAATGAACCAAACTTGTGTTTTCTCTTGATGGGTTCTTTAATATTGTTCTCATTTTTGCATTACTTGCGACTTCTACTTAACTTGTACTCACCTAATGGCACGGCTATACTTCTTGGCGATAAATGTTTTTTGTTTTACATCTCTTTAATATCTTCGTTTATGCAATCAAAACTTCCATAACACAGAATGAAGAGGAAAATGGACAGGCTTCGCCAATATTATGCGGGATTGAGGGGAGAATGGCGCATGTACGTCGCTGTTTATCACAACCAACGTTTACGAAATAAGGGCAGATGAGTTAATGGCAATAGGGGCAAGCAGTAGACAACTGGGTGTTCCACTGGTGCATTTTTGTGGTGATGGTCACGATAATAAAATCTGTTGTTTTGACTTGGCTTCTACAATTGTCAATGGAAAAGGGGGAAATTTAGTGCCATTCCACTCCGTGAAGAACAGTGACTAGCTAAGCTAGGCGCAGTCTCTAGAGTACACAAAACAAAACCAGTTTGTTTTAAACTTGCGATTTAGCATGCTTCTAGCTTATTAGCGGAATAAAACTTCTTGGGAGAACTCCGGCTTTATTCAAGTAGCTGCCCGTTTCCCTTCCGCATCGTAGCCACCTTATTGTCTGTGTAACACACCAAACCCAGCTGCTCAACCATGGAGGACATCAGTCAGCTGTCACTAGGTCGTGACACGTCCACGTTTACATTGCCCAATAAGCAGAACGGAAATGTCATCGCAGAGGGTATGAAGCTTATCTGCGCGTTCACGCCCTCTCCCTGCACCCACGGACGCATAAACTGACAACCGGTGGTGTACGCGTGCTCAGACGTGAAAGCCACGGGCAAAATGTTGCTACAAAAGCCGTTCAAGTTGTACAAGAATTGCAAGCTCACATCTGACTTTAAGGCGGGAAAGTTCCTCTTGAATCAGGAGGGATTCACAGCTACTTGACCAAATGGAACTTGAGAAGTTAACGACGGCGGTTGCACGGGCTACGGCAGCGGCCTTCCGTTGTTTTCGCGTTAACACGAAAACAACGCGCTTCTGTGCACGCCGGCGCTGCTTCATATCCCGCACTTCTTCCGCCGAGAGATAGAGAACAATATGCGGCCGCTTGAAAGCAAGTAAAAAGTGCAGCTGCCGTTAACGGCGCTGTCGTCGTTGTCAGCTGATTGGCTATCTTGTGATAGAGGTATCGGTGGTGGCGAGGGAAAATAAAACTTGTGAAAGAGGCGTCGACGGTGGCGAGGAGGAGCCTAGAAGCGGTACTGAGTAAAGCGGCTTCACCCGAACGAAGAGAAAAAAGGGGGGGTTAGCAATATACAGCTTCGCTCGAAAAAATTGCATGAACGTGCGAACGAATCATCCCATGAAATATGACAACTGACGCGAGTATAGATAGGCAAACACCAAATTCCTACTTATGGGCTCACGAAAAAAAAATTATGGTCTTGTCAATCAGCGGGCGGTTCTTAAAACAAAAAAAAAAACCTTGGGACCTTGCGGCTGCGTGAGCTTGATTCATGATCGCCCATTGAGCTTTTAGGTCTGAGCATAGCCTCAGAGACTGGAAGAGTCGGGTTTGAGCCTTCCTTCTGATATCTGTGAATACGGACATATCATATGGACCATGCTTGCCAGGCTTTCACAGTGATCATGAACGGACGGCAATCGGCTCCCTTCTTGCGGAAGGGGTTGCACTTCAGCCTTTGGCGGAGGGATAACGCCTCGTCATTCTAGTCTGCCGTGTACGCGCTCATTTGTGTCTCAGAAGCAGTGACTTCGCAGTATCTCTTTTTCCTTCACTTGTAACACAAGATGGAATGAGGCGAGGGTATGGACAAATTTAGAGACCCTGACTACAAGCGTGCTGAATTATATTATTTGGGGTCTCCATACCTGCCCGCAGCCAGTTTAGCGAACGTAGGCTATGGAATCGGAGTAGCACGTCAGTGTTGATGTGCTCACTAGAGGGAGGAATGTTTTCTGAGCCTAACGGACGTGCTATGCTTGCTAGCAGTTGTGCAGACGTGTTGTGCAAACTATTATATAGAGCTCTGAATGGCATACTTAGCAAAAACTGAGAGTTATTGAAGGACCATTTTCTGGATTCAACTGACTTGTAATACAGTACGTGTCAGATTGCCGCCGAGTTTGAAGTTGGCAAGGGCGGAATTGGGTAAGTCAGTCGGAGGGCGGCGGGTTCATTAGGAAATCTCGACAGGCGGGAGGTGTTCTTGTTTCTCGCCTGCAACAGAAAAAAAACGGCTGTCGCATCCGGGAATCAAACCCGCTGACCTCGCGCTAGATCTATTTTTGGAACGCACGAGTGCGAATTGGCTGTATATCACTGCCAGCGGCGGGACGTGCTTTCTCCGGTACGTTAAGACATCTTGAACCTTGGGCTTTTGCAAGCATGGGATCGAAATTAGGAAATACGGTTGTTTTTAAAGTCACTGGTTACACACAGACAAAAAATCACGCCATATCCACGGAATGAATGATGATAAGTGGGGCGAAGCTCGAGAGGGGTAGATCATCGGTAACCGTAACTCTCCCGTGAAAGTTCGCCCATTACATCATTAAGAAAGACGTAAGTCTGTGTGCGTACATTGTACAAATCAACTTTTATTTTCGGAGTCAATGCTCCCAGGCCCAGACCTGGTGAAAGACCCCGCGCCATCGAGGACTACCCCGCACCTCTACCACAATTTTGTCACGTAGGATGGGACACAACGGTAAAGAAAGAACTTTTATTTAGGGCAAACTTGTGCCCGAACAAGACGAGAGGAAACGAGCAGAGAGAGAGAAACAACTTTATTGAACCGATTTTACGACGTCTTCTCCCGGCGTCGTCGATGGGAGTGGTTCCCTATTCTTGAGACCCATATGCTTCTCTGGCCTCTTGTCCCCTGGCAACCAGCTTGATTTGGTCTTCCAGAGAGGGGCTGATCAGCAAGGTCTCCCATCGCTCGGTGAGGGAGGGGGTAGTGGGGGAATGGTTGAGGGGTGGAGGGGTGTTTTTGGAAAAATCACATTCTCCGATTATGTGGCGGAGCGTGCCGAGTTCTTTTTTACAAAAGGGGCAATTTCGGGTGTAGCGTTCAGGAAACATCTTATTTTGAAGGAGAGGGTGTGGGAAGGACCTAGCCTGTATCTGTCTGTATATTGATTGTTGGTCTCGGTTCAGTGACTTGTGTGGGTCAGGGAACCGCTTTCTTTGTTCTTTATAGTAGTGCGTTATGTCGCTATAGCTGGTGATGGCGCGTGGCTCTGACTCCTCTGTCCGGTATTCCATTTCTCGGGCGAGTTGGTGGGCTAGTTCATTGCCCTCCAACCCGGAGTGTGCCGGCGTCCATATAAGCTCCACCTTTCCATTGGTGGGAGTGCGGCATTTCTTCAGTACCTTAAGTGCTTCGAGAGACACCCAACCTGCTCTGTAGCTGGCGTATGCCTTTTGGGAATCCGTGATTATTTTCTTTACTTGTGGTTGCGTTAGTGCAAGCGCAATTGCGGTTTCTTCGGCCACTTCTGGATGGGACGTCTTGATGGAGGCGCAGGTGACGAGTTCACTCCGTGTTGTTATCGCCAGGGTATCCCTTGTGGTGCCCTTAGGTATTGTTGCGTCGGTGTATAGCGTTCTGTAACCTTCTTCTTGGTCTATTTCCTTTACGATGGCCTTTGTACGCGCTGCTCGGCGGCCATCATTGCGTCCTGGTTTCATGTTCCGGGGTAAAGGTTTACTCTCTATTCTGTTGGCCCATTCTTTGGGTAGGCGGTCTTTCTCTTTACTCTCTGCTTCTTGCCATCCTACCTTGGCGAGGACTCGTCGACCTGTCGGTGTCTGACTGAGTCGGACTCTTTGGTTTGATAAGTGAGCTTCGATTATTTCTTCTACCGTGTTGTGTTTTGACATGCCAAGGAGTCTTTCCGTTGATGAGTGCATTGGTATTCCCAGCGCCGTTTTGGTGGCTCTTCGTATGATAGCGTTGAGCTGATCCTTGTCTTTCTTAAGTAGTTTGAGGTAAGGTGCCATGTACACTATGCGTGACGTGATGAACGCTTGTACCAGTGTTAAGGCATCTTCCTCTTTGAAGCCTCTTCTTTTGTTGGCTACCCGCTTGATCATATTGATTATTTGATCTGTGGATTGTTTGAGCTTATACAACGATGCCTCTGACTTTCCGTTGTTTTGAAAGATGACTCCCAGGATGCGGGCTTGGTTGGTTGAGTCTATGTTGGCGCCGTCTAGGGTGAGACGTATGCTGTCTTTTTCGCCGTTCTTGCAAAGGTCCTTGCGTCTCGTCGATCTCCGAGAATGACTGCCTGCGCTCGTGGCGTGATCTCTTGCGTGATCTCCCTCTCGCCGTGCACGTGCGCTCGCGCCTCCGTTGGCGAACACAGACAAGCTCGCGCTCCCGGTGCCGAGTTTGCGCTGCCGGTTGCAGCCGGTTCTTGCGCGTGCAACGCGGCCCACTTTGCAACATCTCCGAAAGCATGCGGCGGTCACGTACCACGAGACACAAGGGATGGACATACCCATGACTTAAAGAGCTTCGCCCCTAAAAAGGATATTTCTGGTTTTCTTCCAATAAACTTGTTTTCCGCGAACTGACAATTTTCATTTTTAGCGTGGGCAAATAAACGAAAGATAGCTTTCCTGTCCTTATTATGATGTACCGGGGCATATTTCGTTGCTTCCAGTTCGCGGCGTAGTATGGCAACGGTGTGCGAAACAGCCAAGATGGCTGCCGCATGCAGATTCGGGGAGCCACTTTCCCTTGGTCCCAGGTTGAGATTGTTTCGTTGTAACTTCTGGTCACGGTGTTTCATACACGCAGAGTGCACTATGGGTAGCCATGAAACACTGCCTCATCTGCAGCCGTCTCAAGTACTGCACCAGTGGTAGCGTCAAAGTGGCCGTTTTGAACGATCTGACGCTGTGAATGCGGATCATGGATCATACGGAATTTCGGCCAAAATGAGAAAGCTTTCCAGTTAGTCAGAAATTCTGGAAAATAAGGAGGAGGAAGGCGGAGGGAAAGGCCGGAAGGTTAACCTGGGGTCGATCCTGCTTTGTTACCTAGCACTGGGGACTAGTAAGATTCGGGGGATAAAAGGAAGGGCACACGAAAAGGAACAGATAAGAGCGGCAACGACCGCACTCCAGTCCCATTTAAGGTACTACGGTCATCAGCGTAAAATCGTATCGCTTTGGAAAAGTAAACGTGCTTTTATCGCCTTCTGCGAAGTCGATAGTAGGGCCCGATAGATACACTTGAGGAAAGGGCTGTCTAAGTTGGACAATCACGTTTGTGCAGTGCTGACGCCCACTTTAGCTTAGATTATGTGCGCCCGGAAGTTGCGGAGGAGATAACACTTTCACAAGAGGGCTTTTTGAGAAAGGAGATCAGTTTTTTTAAAGTTGAGGTGTTTATTTATTTTAAGAAAAAAGATACATGTACATGTATAGAGGGACCAAACCATGTTGTCAAAGGGTCCCAAGATCACTGTGCAGAGCTCATATACTTCTTCATGTAAATTAATGTGTGGCTTCCGAGTCCACTGCGAACTGAAGCGGGCTGCAGTCACCCTTCGTCACGATCTATTGAATGACGGCTCAGTGCAAGTGCAGAGAGCTTGGGTTAAACAGTGGCGACAGAAAAGGAAAAAGAAGGCGATCATTTAGTTATGATCTTTCTGTAGATACAATACTGCTTTAAAGCAAAGCTTTATAGGGCTAGGCAAAGAGAAAATCAGGTGGTGCGGTGTCGCAGAAAACTCCTCTCACCTAACCCGATAAGCATTCGTGCAAAAAAAGTATGAGTTACAAGTAATATAGGGATTGGGGCTGGGTTTAGTTTTCGAGCGGCAGACCACGCGTTGAGCGAGTTGCTGCGTGAAGCGCAGATGAAGCGATAGCGGCAGGAAAGAGGGGCCGCCAGAGCGGGTGGAGAAGCGTCCTCATGTCTACGGCAATCACCGACCCCACGTTACTTCGAAATGGGCAGGCCACGCGTCATTCTGAAGAGCAAGCACCTTGTGATCAGCGACCCCGCGAGCAAGAACAGAAACGAAAGAAAATACCCAAAAAACAAACAATATAACAATAATGTCTATATAACCATAATATAACCATAAGATATAACAGAGGAGTAAACACCGGCTACACGTTGCAACTTTGCTGTTTCACCACCTGTATACGGAGTGCATGGGCACATTTTTAAGGTTAACTAAACGCAAAACATTTGGTCCATCTGTCTGTCTGTCTGTCTGTCTGTCGGTGTTCATACTTAATCACAGCGCGAAAGACGGGACAGACAGAAAGATTACTGGATAGGCGGTGACTCTCAACTAAATTTATTGAAAACCCGCAACAAACATTTATACTGAAGGCAAACAACGCCGCACGTGTCAAAGAGCATACAAAAACCAAAGAAAACCAGATAAAAGTGCAAACGGGAGCATGGCTTATTTGTCGTTATCCATGAACTGGACCTCTTTATCAGTAAGCACCACTGAAGGGTGGCTCACACACTTATCGCCCCTCTTGCTAATGTGATAGGCTTCAACTATCTCACGGTGTAGCTGCTTCGGGTGCTTGGTAAGAATATCAGTTTCGTGAAACACCGGTTCGCAGCCGCACGTGTGGCAGTGTGAGGGCAAAGGCGGTCGCGGACGTTTGTTAAAGGAGAGCGCATGCTCTCACAATCTAACATTAGCACACCTACCCGTCCGCCCTATCTATGATGCGCCGCACCTGAGAGGGACTCGGTACACGACACTGGTTTGGCAGTCCACATACCTGTGCTCATGGTTTGTGCCACACCCTGATTTTGGGGCTCTTTCTTCCAACGAAGCCTTTCTTTGTACTGCAGCGCACAATCCCTCCAATTTACGTGGGGCGGAAAAAACCACCGTGACACCATACCGACTGGCAACGTTCTTCAAACCATGCGACGTACGGTGCACATAGGGAATCACGGCCAATTTACTTCTATCCGGTTTTTTCCTTTCCTTATCAGGGTCCCCGCGAGACTTGACATGCCTGACCAACTTGTTCCCACAACTCCAGAGCGCTGCCCTAGGGTAACCTGCCGCCTCTAGCCTCTTTAACTGACCTTCGAAGCTCTCCTTCACTGTATGGTGGCAGGAGTGGGTTAAGGCTTAACCCACTCCTGCCACCCACTCCTGCTGAGGGGGGTTGAAGGGGTTCCTGCCACCCACTCCTGCTGAGGGGGGTTCAAGCGCAAGCGGAGAGCAACCGTCGACCGAAAGGCCGCCGGAAAGCGGCACACCGGTTATATGCGCAGTCCGCCCGAAGAAGAGGAGACCGCGGAGAGAGCGAGAGTGCGGTGGCTATGACGCAACACAATCCAACACAATCCCCTTTAATCCAATCTAATCCAATCCAATTCAAATCCAATCCAATTCAAATCCAATCGAATCCAATACAATCCAAGTCAAGCCAAGCTAAGCCAATCGAATCCAATCCAATGCCCCTCGCGAGAGAGTGTTCGCTATCGGAGAGGAGAGGGGGAGTGTGGCTGCGGACAACGGACGCACGCGGACAACAACGGACGCACGCAGGAAGGACAGGGACGCCGACAAGAGATGCTCTGAGCGTCGCATCTAAAATAAAAACACTCAACGGCGTATTCCCCAACCAGCGCTGTTGACACACCACCGAAATCTCAAAAACGAGAGGGCATGACACAAGACTGTCAGCATCATCACCATTGCCACCATCACAGTTGTCACTATCCTATTAGCACGGGAACACACAATCGCGACCGCACAAGTACATTGTGGCACATGTTTTCTGCTAAAGAGTTTACTACGTTTTAGTCTTCGCCATTGCCACGGCCATTGATGGCGCCAAGCAAACGGAGAGCCATCTCGCTAAAAGATAAACTAGGCGTTCTGCTAGTAGTCAACAAAGAACTGACACTGAAAAAAAATACGTATCGCCAAAGGGTTGGCACTGCCACCGTCGACTTGCAGCTCAATTGCAGAACCCAACTGAACTGGATGTTGTACGAAGCTGCGAATAGCCGCTTCGTCGATGAGGACAATCACGGGGCGATGTGAGAAATGGAGAAGGGCAACGACATTCCACGAGACCGGAAGAAGCGCCAAACTTGTACCAGAGCCGTTTTCGAGCATTTAAACTAAAAGTAAATTTATTTTGTATTTTACCAATAGCTTAAGTATATTTTTTTTATTTACCTAACAGCAGGTATTTGCCGCACTGACGGCACGATTGTGTTGTACGTTTTCCGGCCACTACATCGTTTTTTCGCGGTCCCGTGAAAAACGCATCAGCGGGGTTCTTAGATACAGGTCATTGCAACATACAAAAACAGCTTGCATGGGACATGCATGTCTCCATTACTTACGGCCGAAACATAAATCTCAGGTACATTGGGTAAAACGCTTGAATTTGACAGCGATTTCAACTACAACTGGTTACTTTTAAACTGCCGACTTTTAAACTGCCGGAACATACTCTTTAGAAACATGTTGGAGACAAGTGGGATCGGTTAAGATATAAGAACGCCGCCGTAGCTTTCTCTAAATCCCGCCCAGACGAGGCCCGATAAGGCTGAAAGTCAGAAAGCTGTGTTATAGACAGGCGTTTTACTGGCTGTACATTTGAGACAAAGTATACAGAACAACAGTTTCCGCGTTCTTTCTAATAAAAATATGGGTATAGGTAGGTGGTCTTGACAATTGAAAATGAAAAAAACAATAGTCTAAAATTGGCGCAGAAAGTCGAGAATAAAGCAAACGCATAACAACAAAGCTTGCGTTGGTGCTCTTCCACGCAGCAACAAAAGATCAATCCATCAATCAATGAATAAATCAACCAATCTCTCTTTTTGTTTCAACACGTTGTTATTAGGACCATGAAAAAAAGCACTGACAATTACTGTACTCCGTAATGCGAGATTTGTGCGCAACGCGAACTGCAATGTTCTCTGTCACGGCGCGTATCCTCTGCGTCTCAGGAAGTGATCGCGTTATCAGTGAACGCACGGGGGCGCGTGCTACTCTGCTTCGCGCTACTCCGCTGCTCTTATTTCATGACACGCTCGCCGCCGGCGAGCGTGTTATGGCAAATCATGCTTGAACCTCTCACACAAATGTCACGTGGTTCGGATGAGCCAAGCACGGAGTAAAATCGCCTAGAGAAAGTGTGAGGGGAGCAGTGAGAGAGATGACGCCAGAGCAGCGCGTGCCACCTTCCCCCTCACACTTCCGCAGGCACCTCCGACAAGCGTCCCGTGCGGACTCAGCACACTGGCCTCCCTCTCATACTTTCACCACACTTTCCTCCGTAGCACCCGTAACATCCGTAACAGTTATAATAGCATACTATGGAGACAAGTGAACCACCGCGGTGGCTCAGTGGCAAACTCCACACTAATACATTACCGATAAATTCACGGTTGCAAGAAAAAGGCTTTTTCGTTCCTTGGACAATTAACTGTTCTGTTTGTAAAAAAAACAGAAACTATTGAACACGTCTTTTTGGATTGTTTGGGCCCAATATTCTTTTGGGACGTGCTGCAAAGGACACTCAAAAAAGAACTACCGTCAACGCCGCACGGAATAAGGAATTTGCCCGTCGTAAACGACGGAGGAATTCCCTATGACATGTTCATGCTGTTAGGCCTTCACAGCCTATGGAAGACTAGGATAGGTGTACGCCATGCTGATCTAAATGCCCGGCCGGTACGCGTGAACTTCATTGAAAGTATGGTGCAAATGATAGAGCTATATAGTATACAGAGCCATCCGCCTGACTGGGTGGCGTTGTTGAATGACCTCGCTTCTTTGAAAAGATTTTAGTGTGACAATCGTCAGCCGGGTTTCAGCTGCCGACTTTTAACCAACGTATGTGCCTTTTGTTTATGTATGTCTAAACAGGCATTTAATATAAAAAAAAAGCAGTGGCTCAGTGGCTAAAGTGTTGCTCTGCTGAGCACGAGGTCGCGGGTTCAATTCCCGGCCGCGGCGGCCGCTTTTCTGACGGAGGCGGAAAGCAAAAACGCCCGTGTGTACGAGCTTCCGGCGCACGTTGAAGATCCCGAGGTGTTCAAAATTAATCCGGAGCCCTCCACTACGGTGCGCCTTATCGCCTGCGTTGCGTCGGCGCGTTAAACCCTAGATTCAAGACTATGGAGACAAGTCGCCGGACAGAATTATGGAGAATCAAGGAATGAGAAAAGTGCGGGCAATAATTTTGCAACAAAGCTCTGATGAAATAAAAAAATGTGCAGCTGATACATCACCGCGCAAGACAGAAAAATAAACGAAAAACTCCCCCGTAAAAAAGTTCAAAATGCGAATAGAAAAACTAAAATGGCGAACCGTGAAAGGCCCTGGTTTTCCCGGCAAATGCAAATGTGGCCAAAGTAATCCCTATATTCTTTATAATTGGGGAGATGGAGATAATTGGTAACACGGAATTAAAAAAGACCCCAACATTAAGAAAAATAGAAAAACTAAATTCTGAGAAAAATGATTTCACGAAATTAGAAATAATCATATTATGCATCCACCTTCAAAACCGAAACGTAAACAATAAATTGCGCAGCAGAACGTTGTAAGTACGAATAGAAAATAACGTAAACGGAACAACTCTGCAGTACGCCTTGCAAATCCTTCGATAAAAAAAAAACATAGTTTGTGAAGTAAAGGCACTTCATCACTATAACGGTATAAATCTACATCATTGGCGAAAAGAAACAAAATAAAGCTTAAAAATGATAATATGACTCAACGTCTTTCGCTCTCATAGTCATATTTCGCTTTAAAGAACTCGCACTCAAGACAAGCGGTATAACAATGCGACGCACTAGCAGACAATTCTCTGAATTTCTGCACATTTCTTTCTCTCCTTTTTATATCCACTCAGATATATCCCACATACCCGTTCACAATACTTCTTCAATGAAGTACGTCATCCGTGCTTGTGTATATTCTTTAAAATGATTCTGCCTTTATTTTTCTGTTTCCTTTTTATCTATTTGTAACCGGTCGCCATGGCATAACTGCTCAGGAATGTTCAAGTATGGCTGTTTTCTCCTGCAGAATTTTTCTTCGGTTTGCCTATTTTCCGTTGCTGATCTTTAGTATAATTCTCTGGGTTGTCTAGGATATATTCATTATTGGCTTTCGTTCAGCTATTCACTGCCCTCATTCATTTTTGAGCGTTCTCTTCTGTAAAGGGTGCCAATTCAGTCCCAGAATACGGGACTTCATTCTGTATACACAATTCTTCTAATCATTACATCGCAACAATAAAAATACTTCTGCCTGAAATGCCTCCAGCTGCCATTCTATAACTGTGGACACGAAGTAGCTCTGTAAAACCCCGAACCGTGGGCGAAGAAACTTCAAGTTCCCCCCTAAAAAACTGATTCCTTTCCCGTTGATTTATCCGAGGCCGTAAAATTTTTGGTGAAATTTTAAGCAAACTGAAAAATACCAAAGCTGTGTTTGCATAATTATTAGCCTATAAGAGTCGATAAAAACAGAAGTCCACGCTGAGCCCCATTCCTGCATGCCTGACGTCACAGATAATTGTTCCCTTCGTTTGGCTGCACTGGTTGGCGTGGCGGGTGCCGAGCGACACCCTAGCTTCTTAGTTTTGTCACCTGCTGCGGTGGCTCATTGGCTAAGGCGTTGCGCTGCTGAGAACGAGGTCGCGGGTTCCATTCCCGGCAGCGGCGGCCGCTTTCCTGATGGAGGCAAGAAGCAAAAACACCCGTGTGTACGAGGTTTAGGCGCACGTTAAAGATCCCCAGGTGGTCAAAATTAATCCGGAGCCCTCCACTACGGCGCGCCTCATCGCCTGCGCTGCGTCGGCGCGGTAAACCCTGCAATATATCAATCTTCGTTTTGTCCGTGCAGCTAGCTTCACGTACACCCGTCTGTTCTATTCGCCGGCAGTCTAGGTGAGTGCAGTCCGCGTTCGGTCCTCCGAATAAGCCACAAAACAAGGAAGTTGCACCTTCGATTTGAAGCCCATGAATGAGCAACGCTTGTTCAGCTCAACGAATGTGTTTTCGCTGCACTGACATAATCTGTTGGAACTTTTAGCGTCCTGCTTTTTCCTCTGTGCATGTACTTGGCAGTCATATAACTTTTATTTATTTATTTATTTATTTATTTATTTATTTATTTATTTATTTATTTAATGATACTGTTAGCCCCAAGTGGGGCCGTTACAGGGTGGATTTACTCAAGACAGTAAAAGAAATAACGCTAACAAAGCTTCTCAGCCCGATGCAAAGACGCATTTTCATACACGAAACCGAGACCGAATTTGGGCACAGATACCATTTGCACGCAGTGGCAAGCTATAGCGACAATGAGGACAAGCAACCCGTGTTCAACAACGCGATCTCATTGGCCAAGCAACATCCCTGCATACAAGCGGTGCAGCAACTGTTCTGCAACGGAATGTGACAAGTGTGTGGCGCCCCCCATTCCTGATATTCGTTGGCCGCTAAGTTCAGTGGCCCCACCAGGCTCGGTGGGCAACCTTGTGTGTGGCCGGGCAATAAGCACCGCCGAGCACGGCTCCTTGGGGGGTCAGTCACCGTCACCACCAGCACGCTGCATGTCGTCTCTCGGCTGGAGGGTACCCCTACCCTCCCAGGTTCACGAACGCGGGACTAAATCGTGACACTGGCGACGAGGATGGGACACTGGCGACGGGAACCTAGGGAACCTAAGTTCAGTGGCCCCACCAGGCTCAGTGGGCAACCTTGTGTGTGGCCGGGCAATAAACACCGCCGAGCACGGCTGCTTGGGGGTCAGTCACCGTCACCACCAGCACGCTGGATGTCGTGTCTCGGCTGGAGGGTACCCCTACCCTCCCAGGTTCACGAACGCGGGACTAAATCGTGACACGGAATGCGCAGGAACTACACCAAGAAATATGTGTACAGCGCGTGCGTAACACAGCAGCACAAGGAAATGCAAGAACACACGCATAAAGCGTTACAGCAGCTATCAATCACTTAGAAGTAAGTAATGACGAAGGAAAGAAGACTCAAACTGATTAACTGTGACTGTGGCAATTGCATCCTGTGGAGTTGCATTCCAGTCTTCTATTGTTCTCGGTAGAAACGAATATTTAAAACTGTCTACCCTGGCATTAACTGCGACAAACTGGCCCGCGTGGCTACCTCTGATGATGCGAGTGTTCCCAGGTTTTAAAAAAAGGACTAGTGTCTAAGTTTAGGGAATTATTTTTTATCATAAACAGAAACTTTAACCTAGCTATTACCCGTCGGTCTGAAAGGCGAGGTACGTTAAGATGGGTTTGCATGTCATCCTCAATTAGCGCCGTGAAGACTTTTGTTGCGAATGCGCCGACCTGTTTCTTTGAAGGGGTGAGAAATGGTTTATTTCCAGATTGTATAGTCTCGCAAGAAAACAGCGAAATTACGTCTCTGCCTGTAGTAATGAAATTTTCCGGAAATTGTGCATCTTTCAAAGTATCTGACGTCTTGTTAGCCATAAGGCCCCAAACCTCAACAAGGGATGCACGTGCGCAAGCTAGGAAAAACAACACTCGGGACGCCTGGCTTGGTGGCGATGATCGGAGATAAGAAAGCAGATACAAGCGGGCACAAGCAGACGGTCTTATTCCGAGCACGATCGGTATCGATACCGGTTGTTTTCGTTCAGCTAGCTTTGCTTTCTTCGTAATCGGATCCGCTCCGCGGAAACACAATTCTTGAAAACTGCCTCTCTATTGCGGAGGTTCTGGAAACAGTTCGTATACTAAAGTAACTCAACGCCCTTTCGCTGAACGCAAAGTTTTCATTTATGTTCTCTCCAGTACTCAATATTTTTCTGTTATAAAACAGCGCACTTTATTTTACAGTGTTCGCACAAACGAAATGATGTTTTCTAATTTTTCTCCCAATCCTTGTCAATTATAAACTTAATGCCTATTCATAAGATATAAGCGTATCGACCTATAGACTCATAAGCTATAAACTCAGAAACTTATTTAGGTGTATTTGAGTCTAGGCACACTACTATTCCAGCATGTTTGCGTTGTTTCTTGTGTTTTTACCTTCATTTGACGGTTTGCGTAAGAAACAATGACGTAAAAAACTCAACATATCACAGTCGTTAGCTTTGAGTGCTTCCACGTCGCACGAAGCAACATTTATAAGAGGCATCCTATTTCTCAATCTGTCAAAACGTAGGCATACCCACAAATACTAAACTAAAGATCCCTGACGCGTCCGGGCTACACCTGTAATATGAGGTGCACCGTAGTAAAGGATTCCGTAATAATTGCGACCCTACAAAAATCTTTAGCGTTCGCGGAACTCTTGACTTACTGGTGTTGTCGTTTTTCGCCTCCATCAGGATAAGTGCCACCGTTAGCGGTATCGAACCCGCGTTCTTGAGCCCAGCAGCATGACGCCTTAGCTATACCGAGCCCCCACGGTGGATAACCACGCGGATTCGAGCCCCAGATTTCACCGTCAGAAGAATAATTTCGCAAGTCATTTACGACTTTGGCATTGCTCTTTCACGTGTGCGGCGTTGAAGGATTGTATCCCCCTAAACCTTGAAAAACATCGCGAAAAAACTCGAAAAAATAACACGCGCACTGGAACAGGTAGCAACCTTGCCTTACACTGCAAGAATTGCAAAAATTGCTACCCCAAGCTCAACGAGACCCGCATTATAAAATGGCATCGTGACGCCCGATCCCGCGAAATCTTTGAGGTTTCAGTCATAGCCACCAAGGGGGAGGATTGCGTGAGTTAGCCTTCCGTGGCACTCTTTGTGCGTGAGATTGCTTATCTGGCCGGACAAAAAAGAAATTTGTGTGTCCTTTACCACCTTTTACACCCGACGCCGCTTTTAAGCTCTTTGTTTATCTCGCATTTACTGGCGTATGAATAATTTTTGTTCTTCTATTTCTTGCCAACTTTAATAAAATTTCCCCAGTTGCTCAAAAACAGCGCTCGTGTCTGTTTGCCCGCTCTCCGTCCAAGTTTTTTCGCGCTGTTTTTCAAGGTGTCATGTATACCCAACCAACCCAATATCAAGCTTTATTCTGTATCTCCCTACAATCGTGGATACACTAATACAACTTTGTTTAATTTGAAAGGATGGGCATTTAGTACCTCACCCAGCTCAATTTCAGCCACGAAAGACGTTTTGTAACCCCCTCCCTGCCCCCAAAAAACGCAAGAAGTATAGCAGAATTTTTAAATTTCGCGCCAGAGTGATGTGACGTGGGCACGAGTGAGTTCGTATGGACCAGCGCTAAAAACAAAATAATCACTGCGTTAACTACTTGTTCTAATTCAAGTGACAATATAAACGAATCAGAAGGCTCCCCTACCGTGTCCCAGCCATGCTTCTTGGCGATGGTTTAAATCGGCGGCCGCCAATCAAACAAACGAGATCCTGTGACGTCATAGAAAAGTTGCCGGAAAGTGGCTCGGGTGTCGCTACTGATTCACCTGTTTTCTTTAATATCTGTCTTAGTTGTTCAAAGTTTGCCGTAAAACTGATGTAATTCGTATCGGGACAAAGCAGTTTGTTTTTATGAGCCCACCATGAATTTTGTCCTATGGCACATCGACCCCTTTAATGCCGCATTCTCCTCAGAACCATAGTTCTTGTTGTTTGGTGCAAGAGATGACGTCAGTGCGAAAAAAAGCCAATAAAAAAGAACACTTGCCTTCGCGTTGAATTTGATCCCGAGTCTTAAAAGTACAAACCAAAAGCACTACCACTGCGCTATATTTATTTCTTTTTGGTGTATTTCGAACAAAGCGTCCCGTCAGTGCCGGTTTTTAAACCGCTCAGCGAACTTTGGTAGGCGCGAACTGTCATAAACATCGAAACGCGACAATTCCTTCAAATTGGGTAGCCACGTAAGCTCCGGGCATTGCATATTAATTACTTCTTTCAACATACTGACCTGCCGCGGTGGCTCAGTGGCTAAGGTGTTGTGCTGCTGAGCACGAGGTCGCGGTTTCGATTCCCGGCCGCGGCGGTCGCTTTTCTGTTGGAGGCGAAAAGCACAAACGCCCGTGTGGGCGAGATTTCGGCGCACGTTAAAGATCACCAGGTCGTCAAAATTATTCCGGAGTCCTCCACTACGGCGCGCCTATTCGCCTGCGTTGCGTCGGCGCGTTCAACCCTAGAATCGATTAATCAACAATCAATTTTAACATACTGACATTCGGATCAAAGTACTCGCTGACAGCCTTCGCATCAGCATCAGAATGACTCCCCACCATACGACCCATCTATATGGCGTGTGGGTCCAAAGCGGCAGTAAATCATACGGTAGACTGCCATGTGTGTCGACTGGAATGAAGTGGATTCCATGAGCTATCACAGACAAGTCTTTTTTCAGGGTCCGCTGAAGGAAATCCCAAAAGAAGATGCCATATCCCAGCAGTCAATGAAAACGTGGAGTATGGTTCCGGGTTTCTCACATAAAACAGGCTGTTGTCCGTGGCACTACCAACCCCTTTTCAGCCATCCATGTTTTGACTGGAACAGTTCCCGAATGCAGTTTAAAAAGAACGTTTTCATACATGCTGCACTTCCACCTTTTTAACGCGACACAGTACACACCTTGCCATGGTCCAATGCGGTACATAGTTCGATACAGCGGAACTGGAAAAAGAAAATCTTGTAAATCCCCTGATAGACCTTTTCTTGAAACACTAGAAAGGTATTCAAGAGAAACCCCGGAAATTCAAGTTTTCTTAAGGTTCTTTAGGGCGCACCATTCATAGATTCTTGAAACAACAAACTCCACGAGTGCACCCGCGAAAAAAGCTGCGCTATATTCTTTTTTTTTCTATCTTGCACGAAACACTGTCCCCAAATCTTTTAAACCCACATCCTACTTACAATGACAGTGTGTACACTGACACATATTTCAAATGTCAGCAGACACATGTACGCCTAAAGAAGATGCAATGAATCGGGCAGCTGCGATTGGACTGCATGGATACTATACACAAGCGCAAACTCTTCGCGAAAAAATGTCCTTAATTACCGGAGGTTCCTCCACATTTCGGTCAATCATGCGGCACTTCTACAGGCTAAACTACCCGATGAGCACAAAAAGGTTGTAAACTTTAATCCAATACGGACTAACGGGGTATCCAAATATCTTGGAGACTAAGAAGCGTGTTGCCACAAGCAATAGTCCTTTCTTGGACTAACGGCAATGTGACCCATTGCTGATGCTTCTACACATAGTGCCTTCGCGGTTCAACTGCTAGTCCTTCCTGAATACTAAGTGTTGTATCCTTGCATATCAATTGCTAGTCCTCTCTGTTGGTTCACTAGAGACTAACTGTTCTGTCCCATCACTCCCTTCAGAACAATTTATGGTCTGCGCCACGCAGGATCAATCGGTCATACTAAACGACTAAACGGCTACCCTGCAAATGCTCCTCGAGGAATAACTGCTGTTCTATTGACCGACTGTTATAATCCAGTTTTTAGATGCGACTGCACCTCATTCACTCGCCTTGTCCCTCCATACGGCGTTGTTGTTGTCCGTCCACACCCGTCCCCCATTCTCCTCGCTGCGCGAGCTGCGCTCTCCGCCGCTCACCCCCTCTCCTCTCCGATAGCGAACACTCCCTCGCGAGGGGCATTTGATTGGATTCGATTGGGTGGGGTTGGGTTGGCTTGGCTTGGCGTAAATTGTATTGGATTGGATTAAAGTGGATGGTGTGGGATTGTGTTGCGTCATAGCCGCGCCACGTTGCGTCGTAGCCGCGGTCGTTCCAGCACCGGCGTTCAGATTTCCATCGATGCATTGAATGGAGCCTAACAATTCTGCTATGGCCCGCGCAACCGTAACAAGCACCGATCACTGTGATAACAGGAATGCTAGCACCCCTGAAGACAAGGCTGCGAA
The DNA here is from genome assembly GCF_048455015.1 of Haemaphysalis longicornis. Lineage (NCBI taxonomy): Eukaryota > Metazoa > Arthropoda > Arachnida > Ixodida > Ixodidae > Haemaphysalis > Haemaphysalis longicornis. The sequence continues at coordinate 1,651,841 of NW_027526225.1, read as the reverse complement.
GCGGCGTGAACGTGATGCTGAACGCAAACGATTGAAGCGAGCAGCCGATTCCGAACTTCGTAAACGTGATACCGAACGCAAACGGTTGAAGCGAGCAGCCGATGCTGAATTTCGTCAGCGTGAAGCCGCTGCCGTACGCGAGAAGCGAGCGGCCGATGCTGAACTTCGTCAGCGTGAAGCCGCCCAAGATGCGTCGCATCTCCACAGGGTTCCCCTCGCGGGAAGGTGGGGTAATTTTTTCTCTTCTTTATGCTTCCTGGAGATAAGCGTTACTTCTCCCTGGACGAAATTGCTTCATATTTTGAAAGCACGAATACGTATAAGGAACCGAGAACAATATTTTTTGGCCACCTAAATTTATCACGACAAAGAAGATGAGACTTTCAAGCTTTTATTGCAGTACTGGGTGATGTTACGTTGGCAAAGGCGTCCCCGTACCGAGCTCCGTCACCTTTGTCATGTAGCGTTAGCGTGGTGGACGTGCTGTAGGGTGGTTTAAACGTGGACGTCAAGCGACCGAGGGCGACCTGTCCCGCGTCCTCCGTGGTCCAGCTGAGTGGATTGGTTGGTTAGAAAGATAGTAAGATGCCTACAACGCAGAACGGAGACAGATATCCCCGTGTTTTCGGCTACAATAAACTCGATTCCTTCCCAGTTTCATTCAACTAATTGTGTAGGAAATATGCTGAATCGTAAATTACAAACAAACGTGTTTTCTTTGCGTACTCCGGGGACTCCGTCCAGCTTCGCAGGTCATCCTTTCCGACAGAATAGAAGGGCAGTAAATTTTTTTCCGTCTGCGCGTCTAACGGCGCATGATCCCTCCGATAGGTGACTGTATATACGTCCCATCAATGTAGATGAGAGCGAGCGCTTTTTCCGTTCTGCCTATTTTTTGTCACTACGTTTAGCGCGCTCTCATTTTCACAACAAGGTAATTATTTTTGAAAAAAAATAGAAATAAAGTGGCCGCTAGGGTTACTCCATTATTAGATCGTGTTTCATTCACTTGACACAATCGCACCGGTCACCCGGAACAAGTTGCGCGTCCGCATACGCGCACCGTCACATTTTCGCCCTCATTCTTTTTTAAATGCGGAGCATTTCTTAGGCTCGCCTGGTCCTCCGTCGTTGATGGCGGCGCCGTCCACACGCTCACTCCGCAGGTGCGCGTCTCTCCCCCGTACCCTCCTCGCTCTCAGCAACAGCTGCGGCGGTGCGGGGGAGCGCGTCTGCGCGCGCATGCGCCGTAGCTACCCCGTGCGCCTCGTCGCTCTCAACAACAGCTGCGGCGGTGCGGCAGGGAGCGCGCGTGTGCAGTAGTTACCCCGTGCGCTCCGTCGCGCTCAGCAGCAACAGCGGGAGGTGTACACGTGATAGCGGCGTGCTAGCGTCGTGACAGCTGCGTGACAACAGCGTGGTGGGGGGCGTGGAAAGGTCGCGCGCTTGTGTACGGAAGTGCGCGCATGCGCGTCTCTCCCCCATTCTCCTCTCCCTCGACAGCGCGCGCAGTGTATATAAGCGGCGCAGTGCGCGTTCGAACTTCAGTCAAGTGCGTCTTTGCTTGCCTTTCGTTTGGCTCCAGATGAAGTATAAGCGATGGAAGCAACAGTACCGTCTACAAGTAGTGCGACACAATGCAACAGCAGCGTCACTCTACTCGTTGAAGGCAACGTTACCCCACCATGATGACAATACCTTCACCTGACCTTCCTGTGTCCGAAAATCACGAAGCATTAAATAAGAATAATAAAGACGAAATAAATAATTAAGCATTCCAAACCCTCCCCACATCCAAACGGTAACCACAAACCACCCAATTACGCAACCTTAACGCAATACAACCACCCCTATGCGACGCATTTACTCGAGTTTCCCCCTTCGGAAGATGAGGGCGGGCGGCTTTTTTCGTGCAGCAACGGACTGGAACGACCTTTCTAATGAAATCCCCGCCATAACCTGTCCTTCCACCTTTTTGAACACCGTAACAAATTACCTTACATTGTAATAAAATATGGCTTTCACGTTTTCGTGTATGTACCCACCCTCTATGTAATACCCCTTCAATGGAGTCTTTAAGGAAATAAAATGAAATGAAATGAAATGAAATTGTAAGCGTTACAGGATTACTGTCTGCTGTCATATGGAGGAGATGTGGTTCAATAAAACGGCGGTAACTGCTGTTTAATCGAAACCACCCCAGAACATATTATGAGGCAATTTGCCGCTCAGACGATCCTAACACTGCATTGTTTTATTTAGCTTTTTTATTATGCAGTTTGCAGGGGACATGTGGAATTTTCGTCTGCTCTCGAGAAATGGGCTTCTGAGAGAGGGAAACGGACAGCACCATGTCTGTCCGCTAGAATAAACCTGTAGGCCTCTGAAGTTTCATTCAGTGAGTTTACTGATAAGTATGCTCAAAATTCAAACGACAATTCAAATTACAAACAAACGTTTTTTTCTTCGTGCGCACGTTGAAGTCCGGCCAGCTTCGCTGGTCATACTTCTTCCCAAAGTGTAAGAGTATTACATTTTTCTATTTACTACGCAGCACTTTGTATTCGCTTCAAAAGAGGTCTCAAAAAAGGTCACACCGACCGTTAAAACAAATAAAATCTACCTTAGTTTCACTTATACTCGACTTGGGTAGAGGGGAGAAACAGGCACACAAAGCTGTGCGAGGCGGCTTGGCGGGCGGCTGCTCCCATGCTTATAGCAGCAACGTTGCCAGACCAAACAGCACCAAATAGGAGAAAATTACCCCACCTTCCCGCGAGGGCAACCCTGTGGAGATGCGACGCAACTTGGGGGTTCACTTGGTGTTCACGTTTACGAAGTTCGGTATCGGCTGCTCGATTCAATCGTTTGCGTTCAGCACCACGTTCACGCCGCTTCGCAGCCTTGTCTTCAGTGGTGCTAGCATTCCTGTTATCACAGTGATCGGTGCTTGTTACGGTTGCGCGGACGATAGCAGAATTGTTAGGCTCCATTCAACGCATCGATGGAAATCGGAACGCCGGTGCTGGAACGACCGCGGCTATGACGCAACATAATCCAACACAATCCACTTTAATCCAATCCAATCCGAATCCAATACAATCCAATCAAATCCAATCAAATCCAAGCCAAGCCAAGCCAACCCAATCGAATCCAACCCAATGCCCCTCGCGAGAGAGTGTTCGCTATCGGAGAGGAGAAGGAGTGAGTGGCGGAGAGCGCAGCTCGCGCGGCGAGGAGAATGGGGGAGGGGTGTGGACGGACAACAACAACGCCGTATGGAGGGACAAGGCGAGTGAATGAGATGCAGTCGCATCTAAGATGCAGTCTTGAACGCGCTTAGGGTAAGCGTAACAGGTATGATAAGCAGTCACGTTTAGGAGTGTAACAAAATCATTTAAATGAAGAATAAATGCATGAAACAAATTCAATGCAGCTACGTACAACAAAATAGAAAAGCCGCAACACGCACTGAAGCACATATTATTTTAATGACTACTCAGAAATATTGCTTGCCTCGATTCAGCTATTTATATGGCTGTATATTAACTCGGATTACGTGAGTGTTAAAGTTTGGCTGTCCAAATTATTGAAGGGTGTAAGAGTGTATAACATATCTGGATTACGTCTGTTGTAGGCAGTCATATTTTTCCATATTAGTGGTAACATATTCAGCAATATATTCAGAGACAAGATATTGAAAATTTACTGATTCGACAGGCTAAAAGCGCTCTCCGCTTTCCATCTCGCAAGAAGAGAGCTCGGAATTCCCTTGGCACTTTTCGAGCAGCAGGCCACCAAACATGGCGGCCACGGAATCCACACGAAGGCGCCGCCGATCCGTGCTGTCATCTTGCGTGCGCGGGAAACGCAACCCACGTACGTAGCGTGTCCTTTTCCGACCCGGGTGGGTTGCTTTGCTACCCACTTCCACTTGGCAGTTGTCGAATACGTAGTACAGAAGGAAGAGCGAGTCACTGTCGAGCTCGGTGCCGGGAACAGCGACGGCTTCCCCGACGAGAGCACGGTAGGTTAGCAGCGAAAGGTAGAACGAAGCCATTTCCTCTAGGTCTAGATACGGGCCCATGTCTCGGCGGCCGCCGTTCCATCCCGCAGACGAATGTATTCCTTTCCCGTGACGAAAGGTGCGACTTCCTCCGACTTGATACACAAACTGCCGCCGCCCGGAAACACATTGAGAGAACTGAGTCTTATTGAGCTCGTCGGAAAGAGGAGGGAGAGAGAACAAAGCCCTGAGAATGCGAGGGCCGACTCTGGCGAGACTCAGCGCTTGGAGATACTTGTCAGATGCTCTTGTAAGGTTAAATACTCCAGGCGGGACGTGTACAAGAGAATGGTCTCCAGAAAGCGTTGGTGTGGTGGACAGGGAGGATGCCTGTGAGGTCAGGACGCCAGTCCAACGCTTCCAAGTGGAGCGGACGAGAAATTTCCTCAGCCTGGTGACGTTAGAGGCCGTGTTTCTGTCGTACAAATCTCTCCTGTGCATTTTTAGGATAAGATTGTTTCGTGAATCTTCAGACGCGATAAAAGCGATTTTGATCGCTGAGGCCTTGGGCATGTTTCTGTCCAACGTAGACTTCAGTAGTGTCAATGTTTTTTGAGCGGCGTATCGATACCGAAGCCCAACGTAAGTATTGATTATTTGCGGTATAAAGGTGGGGTCATGCTGGTCAATGAAACGAAGGCACCGCGCGGTGCGTTCTTGTTCTGAAGCTGGTATGGCCCGCGAGGAAGTACGCAGAAGAATCTTTTCCTCGAGGGCCTTGCTGTACATGGGCAGGTCTTCGAACACGGAAGAAATGCTTTCCGCCAGGAGTTTGGGTCCGGTTGAAGTGTACCATTCGTACTGCCAGGGAGCCTGGACAGCGATGTTTGCCGTTGGGACGCAGGACTTGTTAAAGCCAGACATTTCCGTGATCTCTTGGCAAATTAATCGTTCCAGCGCTGAAAAGAAGGCTATACTGTTGCTTCTGTTCACATTTTCAGTGTCATCAATTGAATTGCTTTTCTCCTTTGAGCTCGTCCAGTTTTGTTTGTTCTTGCCATTGGCTCGGTATACATGAGTGGGATCTAGAAAGCGCAGGTTGGCACTGAACAAATCGTTTGATTCTTTAACGGAAACGTCAAAAAACGGGGACACTCCTATCTGAGACATCCTAGCCACAGCTTTGGCAAATGTTTCCGGAGTCCATCCTTCGTCCGGAAGCATGATGTCGTTCGCGATGTCTTTGATGTCTTGTTCGGTGAGGAGGCGGCCATTGACACAGTCGGCGTAAAAGCTGCGCTGGTCAGCATGCAGAATGGACGGATCTTGCAGCAGACGACTCACTTGCTCTCGGTAGGCGTCCAGCACGGCGTCGTCGACGCTGTACCGTCCCCGAGTCTCCGCCAGGCTTCTGTGGCTCCGAGCCCAGCGCGAGCAGACCCGGTCGTAGAGGCGCCCGCACGTGTCGCGTTTTCGGCTCAGAACGGTGTTCAGGAACGACACCAAGCTCTTGCAGTCCTCGGTTCCACAGAAAAGGTTTTCGTCCCTGTCTTTCAATGGGAAAGGGCCGCCTTGAACATCTGGGTCCGAGGTGAACATAGTGTGTTCGAATGCATCGAGCTCGGCGTCACTCCTGTTTGCAATTGAGGCGTCACTGGAGGTATTAAATCTGGGAGTAGTCCTGGCAGTGTCTCGTTTTTCCCCTGTGAAGGCTCCTTCCAGTTCAGGCGCCAGCAGCGTTTTTACTGTGAATAAGACGAGCAGGGCGACGACAGCGATAAGCACTAATCCACAGATGACGGATCTGCACAGCCTCTCTCTGTGTTGAGCAGCGCCCTTTCGGGCGAGAGCCTCGGCTTCCTTCTTGTCGGCCTCTGATATTATGTTGGTGGTTCCAACGGATGACCTCCGGCGTCCAAGGAACACCGGCGGGGCCTCCGGATATTCGATGTCGAGGTCATCGTCGTCGATTTCGGAAGACATACCTGGGAGAAATCGGGCAGCGCTAGACGGGTAGCTTTGGTCGGTCGCGTTCTCAAGCGGATAGCTTCTCTGCTTCTTCTTCTACGACCGAAACAACGTTCTAGCAGTTGACGCAGATGATAGTGGCGGCACATACCAAGTGTGAGCGCATCGCTGGCTGCAAAATTGTAACTTGTGGGTACGACGTATCGGGGTTCTAGGAACACGGCTTCCCGGACTAGACAACCACCTCTGATTCTTGACCAAATAAAGTCTCGTGCTACTACTACTACGTGGATAACATGAAGCACGCAACTGCCTGTCGCTGAATAGCTGATACCTTCCCGCAAGTAGTGGCCAGGACAAATGGAGAATTGTGATCTAAGCTTTGCACGACTCCTCACTCGCGAAGCACTTCCGTTCCGCGTAACCACCTTCCTTGGAGTAGCACTACTACTACTGAGGTTCCAGCTCAAATATTGGATATTTCTCTGGGGTACGTCGCAATACTCAACGAACGCCGGTCATTGTCTTGTGTTCTCCCCTTTAGTTGCACCCTACTTGTGCCAAAAATTGTAACATGCTGATATAATATAGTCTCCAAATTGTTCCTCGTTGCATACTTCACGCTGCAAATAAGAACTGGGGCCCTATTCTCGACTGCACAAATTCCCGGGGCATTGGACAATTTGTCGGAAGTCTTTTCCGATTGGCTTTCAATTTTGGTCACATGCTTCCGGTTGACAAGCGGCTGCGTGTGCTTTCGTCATTTTGACGCTTCATGACGTTTCCTGTCAGCAGTTCTAAAGTTTGGCTTATTTCTCCCTACGTGAAGTGCACAATTCTTGGCCGGCAATGGAAAAGTAGTCATAATTCCCTGGACATGACAACGTAAGCCTATCTGAGCTATTCAACAACAATGCTGCTTGTAATACACGCCCTCTCTGTGATTGGCTGAGAAGGCGTGACGTAATTTAAACAGTTGGCGGGAACGACACGTCACGGATTGGCAACTTCAGGCTGCGTAAAAGTGACGTAATGTTACGTAATAGCTCGAAAATGGCGGCTGAATGTCCGCGAATTTGCAGCAGGCGCAGTTTCGCACGCACGTGGTTTAAAGCACGTTTTCTACCGAAACAAATTATAGTTTTAGTTGTTTCCAAGTCAGCGATCACGGAGCTTACAAAAAACGTGCAGTATTTTTCTTTTATGTTTGGCAATAAAATAAAAATTATTCGTTTGGCGTAACCATAACATATGAGGGCAGTACAAGCCTCTGCATGACAAAGAGAATCCAATGCATGGCATTTGTCCACATTCGTCCTAGTAAGCTGCTGGGTCACATGATCGAATTCAAGAGAAAAATAACGAAGAAAAGTGACTCTGTTAATTGCAGCACTGATTGAAGTCGAGCTTGAATGAGTGAATCGACGACATCGGTGCGCTCCGCGGTTATCAGGCGTAGCACTTCCCTGCTCTTATGTGCCATACAAGCGATGGTCGCGGCCGTCTTTTTCTGTGATCACGCCATAAACATGTAACATAGCAGCCGACTATGGCGTGGCGGTGTTGGCGGCCGGGAAGGTGATAACACAACAAAGCTTGCATTGAAGCAGAGAGCCCAACTATGTTACTAAAAACGATTGAAAGAAAGAAATAGATACGGGGAAAAAAAATGTGTGATGTTCGCTAGCTCTACATCCGCCTTTCGCTGAATTTGGATCAACGTTACTCGATCGCCTTATGCTGTTGACGCCAATTTTGACCTGCAGAATTGTGTTTCTCTTGCCAGCCTCAGCTACCGTCTTAATATTTATAGTACATTCCAAGTGTTTTTATATATTTATGCACAATATCTGATACCTTGGTTGTGATCTGTAACGATTGGAGCGTCAAATTACACTGCATGTCGTCAGATCTATCCGTGCATTACGCCACTGATTGCTTACGTCGTGCTTACGCAAAAAACATGGCGAATTTCCTGTGAATCTGTGCAGTTGAGAATAGGGCCCCTGTTGGAACTTTCGATGGTGACGAAGATGACGCAGGCACCTAGCTCAAGAGATGCATAGGCGAAGAAGAAGAAGACGACTAGGTGGGGCGTCAGTTTGGCGATAAGCTTCCGACTGAAATCAAGGAGGCTTTTCTGAGCAATCTTAAGCCCGTTCATCTGCTTCCATACCTCCTCCTCGCTTCTGGGTGAATAATGCGGCCGAAGATTTGTATTCCGCTGCATGGCTCTCCTTTTTGTGTCTGCAGACGTCCGGGATTTCGGCACCATGTGGAAGAACATCCAGGAAGGGAAGGGAGAAGGCTGTCGTGGACAAAAAGCAGATATATTATGTGCAGAGAACCGTCTTCGTCGTCGACTCCTTCTTCATTCGGGAATGTTCCGTTGAGCTCGGTGCCTGCCTCGTACTGGCCTCCACCGGAAATTTCAATATTGCCCCGCCCAAGAAGATCTCGCGTAAGCGGGAATAACTAAATAGATGCAGGTACTACGAGCCAACGCTATGAAATATTGTAAGTCCGTGTCCCGCAGCGATGATATCTGGTCAACTTGACGTTCATGTCCAGCCGGTGTCTCACGCCATCCTCTCTCCTCACATTGTGTCGTCCCTTTCTTCTGGATTTCGCCTTTTTTCTCACCTTTGCCCTGTTTTTCTTTGGTGATTACGTCAGGCGAAGGGTCACAGTCGTATCTTCCTGTACAGTTCAAGAGAGGGCACTGGCTCGAGATGCAGTTTCATTAACGTCTGGCATTTTTGTATCTGACGCCATGGTTAAGACCTTGAATCATTGCATCTTGCGCAAAGTCAACATTCGCACCCTCACATTCTCCGGGTTTCTTAGACTTCCGAAAACGTCTAGTTTCCTGGTTAGTCGTAGATGCCAAGATGCTGACGTTTCGGCTGTCATGTCATGATTCTGATGATGCCCGGCTTTCCGCACCAAATGGAAGACGGTTCCCTGAACATAGTGTAAATATATTTGCTTTTCTCCGACTCTGGCCTCCTGTCTTCCCTTGCTGGGCGTTCTTCCACAAGACCTTCTCATTTTCGTGACTTGAGAGCACCACGTGGTTTATTGCTTTTACAGAGGCGGAGCTACAAAGAAGCCAGGATCTAGGCATAGAAAGTTGAGCACCACGGCGATCTGGGCACTTACCATAAGATTTGGGCACCCTTGGTCACAACCCGAAGTAGGGGCATGGGAATGGCGACAAACAACGGATCCACGTTAGTAGTGACGTTGAATCAAACACACGATAGGCTTCATTGGAAGTGACCTGCCCATGACCCGGGATTTCCAGCGCCAGATTGTTTTTGCTTGTTTGGTTCTTTCCGATGCAGCCTCACCGGCTTGGGCTGTATTTGATCCTCACTCCAGTTCGTCGTCTTCCTTAGCGAAAAACAGCTCAACAAACAGAACGGAAGGACGAGGAAAACGACAAAGACTGGCGCTGAGTGACAACGAAGAGTGATTTATTGTATGCTAACAATTAAAGAAAAGGCACAAAAACACACAAAAATATTTAATGTGCATATATGGCCATATTAAAAAAATATAACCACACATTGGCCGGGCTTTAAGGCACTGACGTTACGATATGTTTCGTCGGCTATTGGATAGCATATAATCGGTGCCTCTTGCTGCAAAAGAAACTATAGAGTTGTTGTTTAATTCCCTGAAGGGGTAAGAAAAATACAAATGGGAGATTCAGTAATTCATGCAGGACGAAATTTTCACGTTCGAATTAACATATCTCCCCGTGATTTGCTGCAAACTTGTTACGAAAATAAAAGCGCTACGGTTTCCTTTTTAAGCGCGGCTTTAGTGTCCTCATTGAATGAATGAATGAATGAATCAAACAAATCTTTATTAAAACAACAGGTGCAGTTGTTAGGGCACCCGCCCGGTGGAGGGGATCCCTAGTCCGGGATCCCCTGGCTGCGGCTGGCTGCGCGGGCCCTTTGCACCAGGTCAAGCTGGAACGTAGGGTCCTTGCTGGTCAACCGCGCCGTCCACTGTTGTATGGAGGGGTTGGGGATTGGTTGCAGGTCCGGTGTCTTATGGCACTCCCACACCTGATGGTACAGACTATCCAGCCACCTGCCACTACTGCCCAGCGCCCGGTACCCTATACCATCAGGTGTGGGAGTGCCAAAAGACACCGGACCTGTCCTCATTGATGTCGTTGTACGCCAATACGCCCTGCAGGAAAGCAAACTTTCTCTGGCGATGATGATGAATGATCGTGGGTGAAGTGAAAGAAAAACATTCACGCATCTCCACGAAGTGAATCATGACGAGTGGGTGAAGCACTGGGGATCGTTCTTACCGTAATTCACCGGTGGGAGTGCTTACGGCTGCTAAAACGATTTCCAATCCAATCCAATGCAATACAATTCAATTTGTTATAATCCAACACAAATCCGATTCAATCCAATACAATGCTCCTTGCGCATGCGTAGCACGGCTCTCCAGGAGCATTCTCTCTCTCTCTCTCTCTCTCTCTCTATAACCTCTTGTGAACCTTTCATTATGTTCTTGTTAACCTTTTGTGAACCTTTTCTTCGCATATGTTTCGATTTACACGATTCTGTTCGTCTCTCTCTCTCTCTCTACCTGTCTCTAACCTTTTGTGAACGTTTTATTTTGTTCTTGTTAACCTTTTGGGAACTTTTGTTCACGGATGCTTCGATTTACATGGTGCTGTGCCGTGAGCATGGACGCCGGACGCCGGACAAGCATCCGCCTTAAGGTGCTTCGTCCCCAAAACTTTTCTCGTGGCCGGAATCGAACCTGCCTCCCTCGCGTTGCGAAGGCGGCGTTTATCCGATTGCTCGATATCCACATGGGTGAAGGGAACGTCAAGCAGCAGGTACCGATGTGAGCCGTACAACCAAACCAAAACGTTAGGCCTACGGAGTGCACCCCCGAGAGATGCTGTGGGTATTCTACAAAAGTGGTGCGCACCTCCACAGAAGCACATACTCACTGTTTGGGATTGGCCAACCAAATAATCTATCACGAGTTAGCGTCGCGTTCAACCATTGTCGTCGCTAGCGGGAGGGGTGCATTGTTTCTTTTCACGCGGCATATATATACGTCGTCTGTACACGCGCTTGAGAAAGCATTTGACTCGCTCGAAACCTCAGCAGCCATTCAGGCATTACGAACCAGGGCGTAGACAAGCATTATGTAAGAATACTAGAGGATACTTACAGAGGGTCCACAGCTACCATCATCCTCCATAAGGAGAGCAGTAAAATACCTATAAGGAAGGGTGTCAGACAAGGAGGCGCAATCTATCCGATGTTATTCACAACATGTTTTTAAGAAGTATTGAGAACATTGGATTGGAAACAGGTGGGAGTAAGGGTTAATGAAGAATACCTCCGTAACCTCAGATTTTCTGATGACGTTGCCTTGTTAAGTGACTCGGGGGACGAATTGCAAAGCGTGCTTACCGCACTGGACAAACAGAGTAGAACCGTGGGGCTAAAAATTAATACAAGGAAAACAAAAGCAATCTTAAATAACCTCGGCACAGCACAGCGGTTTGAGATAGGTGGCGACCGGTGGTAGGTGGTGAGTGGCGAGTGGTAAGCGGAAATATCTACTTAGGCCAAGTTGTGACCCCGGATCCAAACCATGAGGCATAGATAATTCAAAGGATAAGAATGGGGTGGAGTACATACGGCAGGCATTCTCAGATAATGAATGGCGGGCTACCATTGTCCCAGAACAAGAAAGAGTATGACAGCTGCATCTTACCGGCACCCACCAACGGGGCAGAAATTGGGAGGCTCACAAAGAGGGTTCAACTTAAATTGAGGACGACTCAGCTCGCAATGGAACGGAAGATGATAGGTGTACCATTAAGGGAAAAGAATACAGCGGAATGGGGCAGGGAACAAACGCGTGTTAAGGACATATTAGTAGAAGTTAAGAAGAAGAAATGGATGGGGACCGGGCATGTAATGCGAAGGCAAGATAACTGTTGGTCATTAAGGGTAACAGAGTGGATCCCTAGAGAAGGCAAGCGTTGCAGGGGGCAGCTGAAAGTTAGATGGGCAGATGAGATCACGAAGTTTGCGGGGACAAATTGGAAGCATTTCGCACAGGACCGGGATAATTGGAGATTAATGGGAGAGGCCTTTGCCCTTCAGTGAGCGTAGATAGGCTGGTGGTGATGATGATGATTTATACGCGCTTGCTCGTCCTGAGGAGAGACCTCGTGGTTACGAAAAGATGCATTCGTGTGGGCCTGTCAAAACACCCCATTGCTTACCCCCAATCCCAGACCTTCCCCAGAGCAGGGCCTGCTGACCAGCTCCCGTCACGCTGACCAGATCTTTCTGGTCACCCGTGCCAGGGCTGCAGCCAAGGCCCAAGGGTACCTGGACTGAGGTGAACCCACCCCACCGAGTGACGGCTCAATCACCACCGTCTGCTCTAATAAATGTTTCTTCTCTTCTCATGGTATATACAGCTTCGGTGTAAAAATGTGTCCCTTTTTTACCAGCCTGGTAAAACTTGTGCGACAAACAAATTTGGCTCCAATCCACGCAGTGAAGGTGGTTGGAAATCAAAGCTGCGAACGATCCAGGCCGTGCATCGGAAGAAAGAAAACGAAGAGGAGGGTGTTTCGGAGGGTGAGCCAGCGAAACCTAGCCACCCTGATGAGCGAACTAGGGGATGCACCACCGCGAGACACAAGCGCAGACACCGAAACCATCCGGCATGTGAGCTTAGTGATTCGCATTTAAACAAATATAAACTAAATAGCTTCGTAAGTTTGAGAATTGCGAGAAAGCGGACGAAACTTCTAATTGCTATTGATCAGAACCACTTGCTCCATTCGTCTTTTGTAATACCCGTTAAAACAGAACCGAATTGGAATTCAGCAATTTAGAAAGCGCAGCCCCATTCGTGACAAGCAGTGTGCAAAAGGTGGCGTTTCTCTAGCGGCCAGATGTCTATAAGTGGTTTCTACAGTTTGTTTTCCAGCCCTGCAAACCAATCCTTAACGTATCTCTGCCGTACGACCACTTAATTCCGTCGGGTACGGGTCACCCCGGAGGCGCTGTCGAACAAGTTAATCAAGCCGTGCGATGTAAGCGCGCAATGGACCCAAAGCTGGGCCAAAAGAGGCCCAACGCCGTCGCTAAAGCCGATGACAAAGCGGATGGAAGGGTCCCGACGACGCGCTCCCCGGAGTGAGCACGGGGAACGCTGGGTAATAGCGCGCTATCGCCGCGCCATCTACACTGCTCCGTGAGTGAAAAGCGCCCTCCGCCTCCCCAGCGGCGTTGGGAGTTTCCTGTCGCGCTCTCCATGAAAGAACCGTTGGCTGGTGCAGATAGAGAGCTTTGCTGTAAAATGTAATAACTGCAGAAAGACTAAAGAAACCCGAACGAAAAAGTGTGAAAATAGACGGAACGTGTACCGCCCGGTATCTAATCATGATGCACAATTGAGTAATGCAATACCTTTAATCGTTATGATAGCGCAAATGTGCATAATTGGCCAAAATAAACAAGGAAAAACTAGTAAACAAACAAACCCAGCGTACGTGGTCTTCTATAAAAATCTGGCTTTAAAAGGTCACTATGAAGGTAAGCGGCCACGAGAATGTTTCCGCATTTGTAGGCCATTTTCTAAATATCTGCACATCTCCCCCTCGGGGATTGAGGATTGTTGCCTGACGTTGCAAATCAGAAGTTTGTCATCGTGACGTCAGTGCATAAAATTGTTTTCTTTCTTCCCCACCCCGGCCAAAAATGGCGATTCTCTCCAAAGCCTTTCTCGAGACTTTTAAGTCTGCTTACGTGCTCTCCACAAGTGCCTTGCATACTAATGTGACTATACGTTTTATAGACACGTACAACCGTGGACAGGGCGCCCTGGCTAATTTACCGTCTTTATTCCATGCTAATTTGGCCTAATCTACCTTAATTCATTTTAAATCCGTCCTACAGACCTTAATCATAGTTACCTCTTCCGTAGAAATCATTACGTTCAGTCGCTAAAGAATCAACAATTAACTTAATTGTCAATGTTTCTCAAAAACGACATGCCTTTTCCTTACTTACGATTACGATTGCGATTTTGATTACCAGTTAATACTTGTCATGCCGTCTCATTCTCATTGCTGGCAAACATAAGCAAAACACGCATGGATTGCATTCTCCTGATCGCTGAGATCGCGCGACTTTTGCAACTATTCGGACAACGACGACGACGAAGGTCACTTTTCTTGTTTGATGAGACATGAAAAGGATTGCCCCAATTGGAAAGAGGAATCCAAACTCGTCCACGCTATATGGAACTGCCATTTGATTTGTATAACGCAGAACAACACAACTTCTTCTTCTCGAAAAACATGCGAAGCAAACCTGGCCAGCGGGCGCCTGCAGGACCTGCGAAAGTTGATCGACTGGGCCTGAACTCGGGCAAGCGCCTCAGGGGTCCCGTAAAGACGTTTCCTGCCTAGTTTCCCGCTCTAAACCTCCTTAGTTCTCAATTAAGTGTATGGTGATGATGATGAAGGCTTTCGGCCTAATAACGCGTTCAGTATTACGGCGGTGGGTGCGCTGTCGTTATCGCTTGGCCATCCTGGCCGTAGCCCGACGTAGTCGGCATAGCGTTTTCGTAAACAGTTGATTTGTACTTGGTCCCCAATGCTCAAAGCATCATGCAGGTATTCCGCGCAGAACTCATGCCATCCCCTGCTGATGGAGTTCGGACTTCTGACTTATAGCGCCTGAATAACGCTTGAGGCTGAATTAAGGGGCGGATTACTACTCCTGTTCTAATGGGTAGCAGTCATCATGGTCTCAAAGCGTGCGATACCGTCACCTGCTTCTTTGATAAGTATGATGACTGAACCAATGTGAGGAAAAGTGTCAGATTTTCAAACCAGTAGTCGGCTTCCGCTCTCCAGTGCCGAAATATTTCTCCGTACTGTCTGTCACATCTGCGTGAAGAGCAAAAAGTTATGAGAAACTAACACTAAACTGGGGTGACTGGTTGTAACATTTTGAATCTTCTTATTACGATCCGCACAGTGTCTGTATAAAGATACAAAACAGAGGTAAACAAAGAGAAAACACAAGAACTAATGCCCATTTCTCTAAAAACCATGATGGTTGTAACACTTAGCTTTCGCGTAAGAGATTCCTTCGCTGTTGTGTGGGTTCTGGGGGTTCACAGAGTTCTGGTCACGGGACAGTCGCCATGATTGAGAGCAAGAAAGCTTCGCTTTAAAGGGGCCGCGAATAATCGGGATTGCAAGCGCGCTATCGCTAGCACGCGGCATTTTGACAGATGGAAAACTGACACATCTAGGACAACTTACGGACTACAAATGTTAACTGTTTCGGGACCGCCGGAAAAAGTGATGAAAAAGGGAGGTCGCGGTACAAATTTTTTATTACATAAAGCAAAGGCACCATCCTGCCTTAGCATATACCAAAATGCAGCTAATTATATGCTCTTTGACATACAATACCAAGTTTTACTTCAACACTGGCGATAGAACCATGAAAAAATCTGAAAGTAAGAACTTCGTAAAAAAACTACAAAAAAAGATAGAAAAAAGTGTAAATATAAAATATTAAAACATAATAAAATTATTTCAGGATATACAAAATCTAACACAATGCTTTGTTTCGTCATCGCAAAAGTTTGATGCGGCTAGGTGTAACTGGTTTTTTGTTTTGTGTGTGATCTTTTTGGCACTAAGGCCATGGCTCGTCGTCGCCCAGGTACACGCCGGGCTCTCGTCCCGGCGAAAACTTCATCCGTTTCTGCACTGGTGGCAGGAGATCACCACCATAGGTAGTTAACACCCTAGCGAACAAATATAAACCAGCCAGAACATATTTCGAGCGCACATATTTACTCCAGAGCCAATTGAAACCGAAACCAACACCCACCTTTGAGCGCGATTTGATGTTCAGGCTGATCGACACCCGAATCCTCACTCGAGCTGAAATCCAATCTCTAAAGCCACATTCCGACTCTTCACTGCCTCTCTCATCGTTAAAATCCACAGTAGAAGGCGAAGATGTGCGAGACGAGACGAGGCGGATTTCTTATCGCGCTCGCGCGAGTATGACGCCATGTTTGTTTACATTTGAAACTACTGCCCGTCAGAATAAAATATCTGACGCGTTGCCACCTGGCGATAAAAAACGAAACTTCACAAAAGAGAAAACTCCAGTTTTCAAACTATCTCCTAGATGTTGCTAGGTGTTCCATCGAGCGAAAATGTGTATTCTGCAGGCTCGCGAAATCATCGATCATATGTGATCGAAGGCCTATGGAGCGGTCCCGAAAGAGTTAAAAAAGCGGCTCCCAAGAGTGCTTAATACATTGCTTTAGGGAAAGATCGAAGCCGAAAAGATTACTTTCAGGAAACTTCACGAGTACTTTAACAACTGAAAAAAAAAAAAAAAAAAAAACAGAACAACCGTCTCACTAACCCTATCTTTTTGCTGCTAAATTGCCGCGAACCATGCATCGCGTTTGTGTATTTCTGTTTTTTATTATTATTTTTTTCTTTCTTTTTTTGTGCGGACATGAACGTCGTCGTCCAAGGATACCTCAGCGTGTGCGGAGGAGGTGCGCCAGCTCGCTCGAGTTAGCACAACGGACCAGCAGCTGGTACTTGTTTTCCTTGAAGGCAACTGCGTCGTCTTTGGCTGTGTGACAATATGTATGCACCTTTGGCTGTATATCTGTTAATTCTATAACTGGCATCAGAATGAAACTGTCTTTTTAAATGGAACATTTTTGTAACTAGTTCTGTTACCGGCGTAAGTTTGTTGTAAACTGTTTGTTATAATGTTATTCATGATGTTTCGGACATGTGGCTTGTTTGTATTCCCGAGTTTTGAAATGCCATACCGTTAAATTTGTATGTGCAGCTTCGCTTACGTGCGTCGAATTTTCATTGGAGTGCGTTTTATATTGTTTGCATTTTTTACGTTCCATTTTATGACTTTATTGCCCACTGCCTAAAGTTGCCAATGCGGCGACCTGCGGCCTTGTCAAGCTGCCTTTATGACAGCTTTTTCCGCGGGCCTCCTGCATTATGTATGCGTTATGTGATGCGAATAAAGGCTTATTATTATTATTATTGTAAGTTGTCTTTTCTTCCCTTGTTTACATGTGAATTCTCGTCACAATCCAACGGAGCATTCACGGAGATTTTCGCCGTCCACGTAGCCTGTATGACGCAGCTGCCACTGAACACTGCAGCTCCGCTACCGGCGGGTTTAATCAAATGCTGGAGACAGTCAGCCTTTCCGGCTCTGAGGGTGGCCGCGGGTGGTTCCGGAGGTTCCGGTGGCGTCTGCAAAAGCGGCACTCCGGCACAACGTATCTTTGTGGGGACGAAAGTCAATCGTCGTCATTCGCCACACGAGCTCAGCCGAGTTGATTGGCATAGCGCGTCGTTTACAACATGCCAAAAAAATTGCGAAGCTTGCACAAAGTTGCGCAAGGCTTGAACCATAGTGCAGCTGGAGAATTTATTTCTGTATAGGGATTGAAGGACACACCAAGACGCATTGCATTAAGTTTGAAATTGTTTATTAACAGGTTCCGTCGTCGCTGTTCACTGTGGAAAAAGTATTAATCATCTTATCCATATGTATCGTCGTCTTCTTCATGCATGACTGGCGGGTCCGGATCGTTTTGCCCGCAGGTATTCACATTTGTCCCGAAGTGAAACACGTCAGCACGCGCTAGAAGCGGCGGCAACCGGCTTCGCGAAATGGGCGTCCGTAGCGCGAGCTGTTTGGTAATCTCCCTTGTGGCGCAGACGCATGTGAACCGTTTTCTTGGTAATTTGTCGCGAGCGCCATGCGCAAGCCTGGATGCTGCCGGGCGCTCCTCGTAAAGCGCGTGCTCGCATGTGCTGTAAACGGTGTAAGTAACTATGACTATAATTTTTTTGAAGATGTCGCGCACATTGAAGCCAGCAACATCAGCTCCGGCGTTAAAACACAGACAAGCACGGAGCGTCTTCTGCGGGCACGAACGCTAAGCGCGTTACCGCGGCAGGGTGTATACGCCGCCGTGACGCGCTAACACCGCGGTAACCCCGCGGTAACACCGTGCAGGCCCTTGCCGCCTTGCCCCGGCAAGGCGACAACGCCTGCACGGTGAACAAGGACCTCGCACGAACCGGGGCAGACCGCCGCAGCTAAAACTCGTCTCTGGCCACCAGATCTGGAATATCGTTAAAGTTCAGTCTACAAATGCGTCACAAGGTTTGTCGGTGCTGTGAAAGATTTTGCTGGAGATCATCTTCGGCGCGGCTTCATTAGGCGGTGACCGAATAACTGCGGCGAGGCTAAGCCTTTTCTGTGCGACTCGGCTTCGGAGGCACCTGTTCGTTGCGACAGCGGTGCATGCAGAGACGCAAGCGGCCGCTGGTCGTAGGTGGTTATTGTCGTGATCGAGCATCTTTTTCTTTATTAAGAGAAACCTTCGTTTCCCTTATGCTATAACTGACGTGTCATCGCAAGCACGGCTTACGCGAAAAGCAGTGCCACGCAGCAAGTGGTAGGCGGAGCATCAGCTCCGGCTGCTAAAATGAAAATCCGGGCGAACCGCCGAGGCTAGCCAATGGCTGCGCATACTTCGGTGCGCGGTGTATCCGACAAGTGTCCCTAGGCTGTTTTGCTCCGAAGTTATCAGCTCGTAGTATCCACTGCGCTTTGAGGCACGAGAGAATGGCGAGAGCTCCAGGCCTCATAGCTTTCACAACCCTGTTTAGCGCCCACGTAAATACTAAGTGCTTAGACCCTCTTATAATGGCAGAATCGGGTAGACATCGGCTTCATAACGCGAGAGACGCAAGTTAGATTCCGACCACGGAAAGCGTTTTTTTCTTCCCTTCACCCTCGGTCATCGTCAGAGAAAGTTTGCTTTCCTGCAGTGCATTTCGGGGTGCGTGCGGACGCCAGCAGAGAGACGTAGAAAGCTTCGCTTTCATTATTGTGAGGTGTTGTTTCGCAGCAAACATATTAGTGAGCTACTTGTTTAAAATGCGCCACAGTGTTCGGGTGCGAAAGTCATGTTCTGTGCAGAACGGACCGTAACCACGTTCCTACTGACGGCCCTCAGTTGGCTCGAATTCCTGATTCCTTTCCCTGGTTGAAAGGAATCATAGTGGCCGTTTACACAGCGTATGCTCACAATGATGATATTGCAACATGACGTACGTACGCAAGTGCGGACATATTTTTGCTAGGAGGCAAACACAGGTAATATGCGCCGTTCTTTTGCGCAATAGTCATTTCCATTCCGGCTTCAACATTACGACATTGATCGATACAATAGATCTGCTACACGGAGGCGTGCGATGCTCTCCTTGGGCTCGGTGGTTTCCCCGCGATTCACTTCTGCCATGGTCTTTTGGAAGGCAAGTTGTATATAGGCCTCCCGATTACTTAGGGTAAAGTCCTAAAACTATTGTCGTGGGACTTCAGCGTGAGTGATCGGTCCAGCGTTTCTCCCGCGTGCACCGTCTACATCCAATGCAGCAGGCACCACTTAAGAGCGGAAGGGTCGATGCAGTGTTCTCAACCGACTTCCCGCCTTCAAACAGCTCCCAGTGCATGAATAGGCAATCATGGTCGAGAACGCAATTCCTAGCCTTGTCTCCAACGGCGTCAAAAGGATGAGTGTCCAAGTGACCGGCTCCCTGGAGCAAAGCAATGTAGCCTGTCACGTACGTGTCGTCCTTCCTTGGCTGGGGCGAAGAAACAAGGTTTCTTGCCATTGCGACTGTTATTCATTTTTAAAGCGAAAGCTTTCTTGGTGGGACCGATGGCGTTCTGTAAAAAGGCTAACGCATTTCCACAGGTTGGTCGACCCCCCCCAAAAAAAAAACTCCGATAAGATCTCCGGTCATGCGGTGGCTGCGTGAAACCGGGCGTGCATATTGGGAAAACGGTTACGTGAACCTCAGGAAAAGGAAACGCTTCTAGAAAACCCCACTAATCGAACACGAAGGAGGAGTATCGGTATACATTTAGATTGTTCGTAAATGCGTTTACTTATTTTCGAAAAATCGTCGCATATTTTCGTCCTCCGTTTGCGGTTTGGGTCTTTGAAGGGTCAACAATCGTCTGCTCGCACTTTCGGTGAATGTTGCACGCACTTCAACTTTCACTATTCATTAACTTTCATTCGAAAGGGGTGGTAAATACTTTATCTATTTTTTTTATTTCATTATCAGTATGCTCAAAGCAAATGCATTTAAGAGGGGAGCGAATAAAATACAACTAAAAATAACATAACTCAACTACAAACAACATAATATGAGCGCATATCACCCCAACAAACAACGTTATACAGGTAAATATATTAAATCTCACCGTCTCAGCATGAAACGTGCTGCTAAGGTATGCATGTGGTATTATTGTAATAAATAAGCTTAGTTAAAATTTAGTGCAGATATTTAGCATTCCGTACAAAAATGATCACCTGAAACAACAATATCCACTGAACAAGTGCAATTCGAGACAAGCAATGCAGCGTTATACCCAATAGAAATGCTCAACAGATAATGTAACATATAATGCTACACACAGCGTAACGAAACAATTCCGGTTTGTTGATTGTAACGAAATCAGAAAGACTATGGTTCCAGTCCCTAGGAAACGTTGGATGAAGGAATAAAAAAAAAAGTAGTGCCCTTCCAGACTCTGTGAAGAAGGACGACCTGCAAAGCTAGACGCAGTACACAAAATGTACGAAACAAAACACGTTTGTTTGGGAGTTGCGATCGATCAAATAACATTTAGCCCAATTAAACTTTGAAGAACTCGAGATTTATTCTCGTGTACAAACACGGAGCGCTCTCTTCCCCTCCCTCGTCGTAGGCATGTCACCAGAGATGGCAAAATTACCTCTGAAAAGTAATTAAATTACATTACTCATTACTTTCCTGGAATTTTCGAAAGTGTAATTAACTTACACTAAAAATTTCAGGTGACCGAAAGTAATGACATTACATTACTATTACTTTTCAAAAGCAATGAAATTACTTGGAAATTGCTAAACCAAAAATTAATCACTTCTACATTACCAACACATATACATATACACTGCAATCCCGAAAATATTTGTTTATACACCAACTTATGTACAGTTTATTTACAGAGCTGTACATTGATATGTTAGTTATCTTTCCCAGAAGAGACTAGATTCAAAGTGGGTATCGGAAAGGCGTCCCCGTTTGTATGACAGATTGTCTTTTGTGTTGCTAACAAGATGCTCCGCTGGCGCGGATGAGGGCAGGGTTGTGCTGAACATAATGAGGAACTTTTTCGTTTTCGGGAACCCTTCGAATACTCCTGCATTCCCGGAACGCATCGAAAGGAAATGAAGAGGCACGAGAAAGCACGCGCAGCTGTCATCGAAGCGTTGTTTCCTCCGCGCTCATAGAATTCCAATGCTCAGAGACTCTCTGGGCATTGGAACTTTACATGGTCAACTTTTCATGGTTAACTTTTTATGCCTTAAGAGAAGCGGACAGGTTATATCGTAGTCAAAAGTAATTGGCAAAGTAATTAGTAATTTCCATAAAATTACTGGCCTGAAGTAATTCATTACGTTGCTATATTACCAACACTCAAAAATAATTCATTACACTACTCATTACAGCAAAAAGTAGTGTAATTACTGTAATTAAATTGCTGTAATTTCATTACTGACAAGTCTGCATCTTACTGTCTGCGTAACACAGCAACCGAATCCGGTCGAACCCTTAAGACAACGCAAAGTTCGCATTCGGGCGATGGACGTTCACGTTTAAGCCTCCCGCCTGGACAACGGACAAGTCACCAGTGAGGGCATGAAACTTATATGTGCGCGTACACGCCACTCCCCTTCCCTCCACTCCCAACTCGTGTCTGTCAACCAGTTATGTGCGCGTGCTTAGAAGTGAAAGGCACCGCCAAAATTGTCGCTCTGAAAGCCCTTCAACCTGAAGAAGAAATATTGGCTTACGTCGACGTTGTTGTTCACCAGCGAGAGATTCCCAGCTACTCGGCGAGCTAGAACTCGCGGGAAAAACGGAGGTGGGAGCAGCTTTCTGTTGTTCTCGCCCCCATCCGCGCTTCTGTTCCGCTAGACACTCCTTCGATTCCCGCTGTTCTTCCTACGAGCGAGCGACACGCGTCTGTCCATAAGAAGTTGAAACCTGGGAGGACTCGAGCTTTATTCTAGAGGGACAAACATGTGGCTGTGCGTTTCCGTCCTGCGTCGTAGGCATCTCATTGTCTGTGTAGCACACCAACCCAAACCCAAAGCGCTCGACCATTGAGGACAGCTGACAGGCCGCATTCAACCCCGAGACTTCCACGTTTAAATTTCCCGCCAGCGCAATGTTCATGTCATCGGTAGCGGCATGAAGACTAGCTGTGCATGCACGCCTCCTCCACCCCTGCTTCCACCCCCAAGCAGTGCACACATAAACCGGAAACCGGTGATGGGAGCGGGCTGAGGCGTGACATACAGGGGCGAAAATGTCGCGCGGAATAGCTTTCACGCTGAACGAGAATTATGGGCTCACGTCGCGTTCAAAGCGGGTAAGTTGCTCTGGCAACGCCTGATAAGGGCGCTACAGCCATGATCAGCCGATTTCACAGCTAGCGAAAGAGGCATCGTAGGTGGCGAGGGGAATAACAGATGTGAAAGCGGTGTCGGCGGTGGGAGCCGAGTAAATCGGCTTCACCGGAATGAAAGCTGGGGAGGGCGGGGGGGGGGGGGGGGGGGGGGGTCAGACACAGGTATAGTGCTTCGCAGTAAAAGGGCCTTAATGTTGTATGAAAGAGCGCCAGCTTTGCGAACGTTATCTAAACGCGACGATATGTATGGAAAGGCGCTGAGTAAGGCGTGACGAGGCATGCTGTGTGAATATGTTCTATGGAATAAACACAGGCCTGCAGTTTTGCGTCGTGACGAGATATGTTAAATCTGACGTCACGTTAGTTATTTTTCATCCTTGAAACGCTTGCTGCTCGCTCGTAGTTCGAAAATAAAACTTGCGGCGCTGTTTCGAATCATTTGTGTTCCCCATTCTGCGAAAACCCGTTGTCGCTATTGTTGTCAATAAAGTGGCCGCTGCTGCAAACAGTAAACAAAAAGAACACGCGTGTTACCCGCCGGGATTTAAACTTGTGTCTCTGCACT
This sequence comes from Haemaphysalis longicornis, assembly GCF_048455015.1. Lineage (NCBI taxonomy): Eukaryota > Metazoa > Arthropoda > Arachnida > Ixodida > Ixodidae > Haemaphysalis > Haemaphysalis longicornis. The sequence continues at coordinate 1,628,647 of NW_027526225.1, read as the reverse complement.
TGCAGCCGAATGCGCTAGCGACTGTGCTAGCTTTCTACCTGTTTTGTAGTGAAAGCTACACTACGCTACCTCGGGCAGTTTTCGCGCGGTAACCAATTTTGCTCTTCAGCGCTAGAGGTCAAAGCACACCCCCTTCCGAAATCACCCGTTACGGAGCAGCGACCTAATGCCGGGGAGTGATCGACGGCAGGGGAGAGACAGGCGAGGAGGGAAAGGAGACGTGCGCGGAACCCGTGCGCGGGATGTGGCGCAGAAAGACGAGGCGGCCGCCGCCGCAGCGATAAGCGCGCGCCACGAAGGAAGGCCAGGTGGCCGCGTGCGGTGCAGAATCGTGTGCGGTGGAGGAAGACGAACACCCATCTGTGGTCTCTCGCAGAGCGGCGAAGCTTAAGCACCGCCGTGAGGTGAAAAAGAAGAGAACGCTACTGTTGCGTACAGCTTCGCTGCCTTCAAGTCTTACGCAGTAGTGTGAGCTTCCTTCATTTTTTGTTTTCTTTATTGCATGGGCGAATACGCTAAACCATGACAGTGCGAGGACACTACAAACAACAGGATACAGTAAAGTTAGGAAAACCAAGAATACGTCAAAATTCAGGCAAACACACGCAAGCGTTCAAAACATGCAACCAGCCGGGTGTTTGGTCAAACGAATTGTACACACTATGTACAAACGCCACACTTCCTCGGAAATATGACTTTGTTGATCTTGGTGGCTCAGCATGCCTATCACATAGGCGACATCGTCACAGACTGTACAAACCAATGAAAATAAACATGTCATAGAGAGGCTCACCAAGATAAAGGAATGGAAAAAATAGGATTGAGAAAGGCGTGATATCCATGTCTTTCCTGAGTGGTCGCTGCATAATGTCCCAGAAAAAGTTAGCATCTCTGCAATTTAATAAACAGTGATCAATTGACTCTGGTCGATAACAGAGGCGGCAATCTGTCTACCAACCTATAAACAGACCCCAGTCTTTCATCCGAGTTTTAACAGGCAGCCTACCAGTGTGTAATAAAAAAAAATGTTTTAATGCCTGGCGGCACACACACTACTGTATGAGAAAATGTGTACAGACATGACGTCAGCACGAGGACATTATGCGGTCAAGCAGACTGGAGAGTACATCTATATCGGGGAAACCACAAACGCATCACAATTAGAGCAAACACACACAAACGTAATGAAGAGGAAACAAGTCGGGTGGTTGGTCTAAGTACCCCGTGCGCTACATACAGGTGACACCGTTTCATAAAGGCAAGCTTTTGTTGATCTAGGAGGCTTTGGATGCTATCGCATAGTCTACACCGCCACAAAATATACAGAGCAATTAAGACAAACATGCTGGTTTTTCTTTGCTTGTTCGTTTTTCTGATATTGTGTGCGTGTGGTTTGGGTAAAAATGCTTTTGTGCTGTAAGCATTCTAAAAAAGAATATTTCTCGGTATGTGACAAGTTATTGTATTACGCTCATTTATACTTCCAAATCTGGATTGTGAGTTACTGTGCAGACCCCAGAAACGGATACAAACTGCGTATGGTTAACCTGATGTTCTATAGTTGTATATAGAATTGTGTTAGGTTTGCATTAAAATTTCTAAGCCGACTGCGTTTCTGTAACAAACTGCTGTTTATGTGCTTGTGCTGCCTGGGGCTAGGGCCCTAGTCAGGCGACTTTAAATGTCGCCTTTTGTCTTAGCCCCGGGCGAAGCTCTTTTTGTTGCCGTAATAAACAATTAAACTCAGTTCAACTCAATAACAGATTCTTTCACCAGTGTGTTGCACGGCCTAGCGCCGCAGTTTATGGTAATCTAGATAATTCGCATGCACGCGAAACCAATAAAAGGCTGATTAATTTGGTTCATAGAAAGCGCATCACATTAAATTCACTCACAACACACCAGAAACACTTCGGGGTAGTCGGACAACAGAGGGCGCAGCCGTAGGCACCACCTGCCCATGCGCACCGGAAGCGAAGTACTCCATAGCACGTGCTTCCAGCTATACACTTGTGAACATTCTCCATCAAGCCAGGCTTCTATGCACGACGATACGTATCCTACTGTAGTATGACTAAAACCTTTCTTGTAGGTTTGCTGGTTAGTTGGGGCCATAGGTCGGCGTACTCACTCGTGAGTACACTCATTTGTACTCATTTGTACTCAAACTCACGAGTGAGTACGATGATGAGTGATCACGCACCCAGAAAAAAACAGTGAGTCGATGACGAGTGAGTACAGGGGTAAGTTTACTACTCATGAGTACAGTACTCATGAGTACACTACTCATGAGTATGAGTACTCATGAGTACAGTATTCATGAGTATGAGTACTCATGAGTTTGAGTACTAATGAGTATAAGTGCTCATGAGTACACAGTACTCATGAGTACACAGTACTCATGAGTATACAGTACTCATGAGTACACAGTACTCATGAGTATACAGTACTCATGAGTACACAGTACTCATGAATACACAGTACTCATGAGTACACAGTGCTCATGAGTATACAGTACTCATGAGTACACAGTACTCATGAGTATACAGTACTCATGAGTACACAGCACTCATGAGTACAATACTCATGAATACTGTGTAATCATGAGTACTGTGTATTCATGAGTATATGCACTCCTGAGTACAGTGGGGCAAACAAGTTTAATCACGAGCTCGAGTCCGGACGCGCGTGTACGAGTCGCAAACATTTAGCGGTGCCACTGTGCAGCTTAACTGTCAAGGATGGTAAAATTAGGCAACGAAAACTGCACCTCCCTCCTTTCCCGGTCCCTGTTTGGCGCTGTAAGCGTTTTTCGGCGGTCGCTCGCAAAGGGCTCACGGTGAAGAGGGAAAAAGGAGGGGGTGAGGGCCCGGCGGGAAACGCGGCCGCAGTTGCTCTTCTCTGATGGGACTTGTTGACTGCCGCAGTTATTTTTGTTGCCGCGGCCTGTGAACGCGTGGCGGCTTCATTGCGCTTGCTCCCTTCCAATTGTTTTAGGGGAGAGGCGGTGGAGGCTGCTAACAACGCACGAACTAGGCGTACTGAAGTCCCTCTTTTTCGGTCTTCAGAAGTTTCTGTAGACGCATGTCACGCTGTGTAGTCGTTTCGTGAGCCGAACCGCTCATTTCAACTGTCGCAGTTAATTTACGTAACTCGCGTCAAACCGACTGCGTGGTTGGTAACGTTCGCTGGGCGTATTCAAGCGACAGTTTGGCTGATGTACGTGCGCCCATATGATTTTATTAGGCTCCCGTTTTGAAACATTTTGCTCAGGTTCGCTATCTCGTGTAGTGCCATTTACAAGTGCCCCACCGTGCACTACGGCGTGCAGGCGCGGTGGTGGAATTTGCCTCAGTAATGGAAATAAAATATCCGAGTACACCTAAGCACGTTTGTGAGTTGTGAATCGGACATCATAATATAAAGTTCAAGGCGTGCGGCGCCTTGTTTAGCCTCGCATATTTCGTCGAAGAGCTCTGTCATCTTGCCGCTGGAGGAGCGTTTTGCTTTCGAATGGCTTTACTTTCGAGTGGCAACCCGATTCGCCGCTTCTCGTTTATGCCACTGTGTAATGAGGGCGCTGACGATGATGGCGAATTTCGGTGGTTGTTATTCCCCTACCTTCACTACTGTTTACAGGCGGGGCGACCACCCCTCGCTTGCAACTATACCGCCGAGTTTAAGCTCGCACTGTGAGAGGCCTCGAGAAGGAATTGTTTCGAATTGATGGACGCCACCGGCAGACGCCGCTTAAGCTCGCTTAAGCTCGCATCTTGGAACGTCTCGTAAGACATGTAGATTGCACATAGTACGACGTCACCGCACTTTTTGATTGATCGCTGTCAGCTTCATCCGCGTTACTCGAGATAAGAGCTGCAGATTTCCACTGTGCAACCAACCCACCAACACGGCAATACAGTGACGTCAGTGCAAGCTATCACGCCTCCGAAAAACGCGTCTACAAACTTTGTTCTCGAGTACACAAAGCACGGCAGAGCAGTTCTACGCTGCTGTACCGGCACCAACTGGGTGCCCTGCGGCCCTCGACTGCGACCGATACCCTCTCCACGCCCCCCCCCCCCCCCGAACACACACACACACTGTTGGAACTGGGCCATTCTAGCTCAGTCACCACTGTTCGATTCACTTCACTTTATTTCCTTAAAGACCCCACAGAGGGGTGTTACATAAGGGGCGCGTTGTACAACATAGATACAAAAGCCACAGGTTAACAATACAGATGCATAGATGTTGCGACGTTGCCCTGCTCAGTCCGCCATCGACGCGGCGCAGAGGAGAGCGATGAAGTTGTCGAGCCGACGGTGATTTTAAGCTGCATTCAAGCTACCAAGAGCGTTACATGGCTCGCACAAAGGCACTTCTCAACTCAGTGCCTCCGATGAAATGCCGCCGCACAGCCGCTGCTTCAGAGCTGGTTTTATACCCCCGGGGTTCCGCCGCAGCCGCGTGCAGTTCGAATCTTTCCAATCAGGACTATCACTGGCCGCAGTTTGAATCCGGCGAATGCAGGCGAAGTGATTGCGTCAGCCGAGCCACGAATGGGAAAGGGGAGGCGACTCAGCGGCGCCGTCCCCAGAGTCTACTCGTCGCTGCGTGTCTTTTGCGGGCCGGTCGTCCCAAGCATGATTTGGTGCGGCCGTCTCGATGGGAAAAGGAGAGTAGACTCGGCGGCGCCGTGTGCCGCCAGTTGCAGCACGTCTGCCGCCGGCTGGCTGACCGAGGCGCGAATCGGGCCCACCGTCGGCGCGTCACCAGGTGCAGCAAATTTGCAGCAAATGGGTGCTCTGGGTAACCGCACACACACGAATAGAAAAATTAGTAAGATCAGACCTGTGTGGGTTTTGGCCTAGCTGTTAACGGAAATAGACACAACGACGCGTAGCGCCCGTCCTGTCCCTTTTTCGCGGCGGGACCTCACTCTTTGGCTTTTCGCGCGAGCCGGTTTTCGCCTTTCTGTTTATCTCTTAATTTGCGGGCTGGCGGCGGTTGCGAGGGGTACGGTTGCGCAATATTCGCAGAATTCGGAAAAGCGGCGGCAGCGTCTCTTTCCAGATGGTTTTAAAGACGATAGTCTTTCTTTGGCCACTTGAGCGCGACAGTGTTGGCCTGTCAGTCTGTCTGTCTGTGTCCGTCATAAAGATAATTCATTATTGCAACTTAATATCACACCCCGCTGTACACATGGGAGCTACTGGGGTCGCCGTTAAGTAGCTTCATGTACATAATGCGCCCTCTCTAGAACTGGCCAACTGCCCCGCGATTCAGCCCCCGATTCAGAACGCGAGTGCGTACGTCCCGTTTCGCTCTCTCCCGTGTACGTGCCTTCGCGCAGTGGGAAGCCCTATGACAATGCACCGTGTAAGACGTTTTCTTCTCGGGCTCCTCTGTCCTGATGTATATGTAATCTCAGTATTTCTAATTAGTTAGACATTTTATTTTTTTCTGTTTAGCCTTTCATTCGAGCCACGACCTAGCTAAGATGTTGCAGTCGACAGGATCATGATTTAAGGCCACGGGAGGACGAACGGACGAACCACCTGGACGGACCGCACCACGACTACGAGAGTGCAGCACGCAGACATGGGGCACCGACGCACTCCACGCCAGCGGTGGTCGACACAGTGCTGACTTCAACGGAACGCTACGTCCTATGCTCTACGAAGAAACAGCAGTTCGTGAGCGCACTACGATTACAAGGTCTACCCTGCTCTGGCCGTAAGGACGACATCATCTTGCGTCTTCTAGAGGACAAGGAAGAACGTCGCCATCTCTCCAAACGAACGAATGTGCCAACGCTACTTCAGGCTGCCTCCGACAACAAACGGCCGAGGACCCTGCAAGCGGCGCTGTTTGAGAGCAGAAGGCTGCGTGATGAACGAGAAAGTTTTCTGAGACAACTGGCGATAGTCGGCCGCCCGTTTTCCACGGTGCCTGGACTGCACGAGATCTGAGCACAGGCAGAATGCACGACGCACGCACATGAACGAGACGACGCATGCAAAATTGTGATTGCGTGCTCACCGGACCTTTCCCAGGTAATCGCCACGATTACGGAGACGCATCGAAGGTCAGTGCATTTCTGGCGAGATTACGAACACACGTTGCTCTGCTACATCGCCCACGAGCTACATCGCCCACGCGCTGATCATTCCAGCAACGAGCAACGAGACGCGCAACGTACGCAGGGCGCACGAGCCAGAAGGCACCACGTTCCTGGCACCCGCTCTTCCGCTACAGACGTACACGAACGGAACGCTGAGAGCAGGGAATGCAACGGAGCCGGTACGTACATTTTCCGCACGTGCACTCCCGGCGCGGGTCCACGCAACCAACAACATCGCATCCGGATTGGTAGATATGGCCACGACAAGCGAGCAAGACGCACGGCGCCCGAAATGCACCATACGTGGCGAACGACCGCACCCCAATTATAGGGGAGTTTCCTAGATAAAACGAGACGCACAGCGCACGAAACGCACCAGAAGTGACGAACGACATCCAACTTGAACCAGTGGTGCTGACCACGGAGAACGAAATGCACAACGCACGGAACGCCACCAAGCCGCAGCACACACGGAGGAAACTGCTGTTCGCGACATCCTCCGCTCCCACTGCAGGTGCTATCCTGACTTGGCCAGCGAATGTTACAACCGCAGAAATCACCTGGCCACAAGCAACAAAAGACCCAGCGCACGCGGTTCAACCCTACCGGAAAGTACGAGCTCTCCGACACCCGCGGCTCCCGCCCGAGTCCAGCGGACGAACGACATGACACTCGTGCAAGTAGGTCCGTCAACGAGCAACGACACGGCCAGCGCATGCGGCATGTCCGAGCCAGAATTAACAAGATCACCGGCACCCGCGCTCCGATCGAGACTCACAAGACAAACACCATTTCGTACAAGAGGACGCAACCGCGAGCAAGCGGACTCGCGATAAACGGATCCTGCTTGTATGGGAGACATAGCGATTATAGCATTCTCGAAACAACGGGCTAAAGACGAGGTCTTGAGCGACGACACGGACACGGCAAGAACGGCAACGAATGAACCCGATCCAGACGAAGCATCGAATGTCCTGACGATTAAGTCACGCTTGCGACGCCGAGGAATGTGGGAGCGAACGGATGGCACGAACAGCAAGTCGCTTCCCCACCACAACGGTTTCACTTCCGAAACAACCACAGCGACTGCGAGCACGGAGCCGCAACGACTTTGACCGATCAGCCATGCCACCCTACGAAAACGCCCCGTTACCGCACACTAAACGAAAAGCCAAACGGTTCCCGCACCATACGCAACGCACGCGTCAATTCAAGCAACGTCCTCAACGCGCCGAACTATGCCATCCCTACACAGCGCAGCTCGCCACCGGACAAACCAGACGACTACGCCCCCACATGCATCAAGCACGCGACGAGCTACACGAACACAATCGCCGACGGAAGCGGCGCAACCAACGCAACGCCGTAAACACTGTCAATTTCAGGTCTGACGAAGTGCATCCCACGGCACACACACAATAAAATCAAGCAGATTTGAAATTCACCAAAACTCAACGAGACGAACCCCCTCTTAACGAAGTTTCTAGTATCTGGAACAACAAAAAACAAACGCCAGCATCGAGCATCTGTGAACAAGCGGACAGTGATCTGGATACGAACGGAAGTCAATCTACGCGAACGCTTCATTGTGCCTGGGGGCAGGCGCATTTCGGATTCAGAGCAGGATTAGGATACGTATCAGCGCGCACGGAAACGAAAACGGACGACAAAAGCTGCCACCCGAAGACACGCAGAAAAACGCAGTTTACGGCCTAGGCCGCACCGGCAAGCCCCGAGCTCCCCTGAGCCCGACACGGCCTGAGAACAAGACGAGACGCCTGGCGCAACGCGAGTGCTTACATCCCGTTTCGCTTTCTCACATGTACAGTGTACTTGCCTTCGCACAGTAAGTCGCCCAACGACAGTGCACCATGTCAGACGTTTCAAGCTTCCTCTGTCCTGATTTATATGTAACCTGTGTTTTTCTAATCAATTAAACAATTTATTTTTTCTACTTACTTTCATTCGAGCTACGACCTAGCTAACAGTGCAGATAAGTTGATTATTCGTGAGTAATACAAATTGAGTACTCATGAGTACTGATTGAGTGCTCATGAGTGCAGAATGAGAGTACTCATGAGTGCAGAATGAGTAGTACTCGTGAGTGCAGAATGAGTAGTACTCGCGAGTGCAGAATGAGTAGTACTCATGAGCAGTAGTACTCATGAGTACAGAGTGAGTACTCATGAGTGCAGATTCAGTACTCATGAGTACAGACTCAGTACGAATACTCGTGAGGACAAATGAGTTTGAGTACAAGTGAGTATACTCATGAGTACAGATTCAGTACTCATGAGTACAGATTGAGTACGAATACTCGTGAGGACAAATGAGTTTGAGTGCAAGTGAGTACGATTACAAATGAGTATTTGATGAGTGAGTACGAGTGATTTTGTGACCAGACGAACTTTTTGAGTCTGAGTTTGATTGAGTACAGCATAAATAATAAAAAAATGTGATTGAGTTTGAGTGAGTTCTTTCTGTTTTGCCGACCTATGGTTGGGGCGGGGAAGGGACCCTTCGCCTGAAGGATTCGGTGGTGTTGTTGATGAAGCAGAAGAGATGAGAAGAGGATGACGGGACGAAGAGATGATGACAAACAAAGACTGTATTTACAAATAGGTACACAAACGTATTTACAAAAGTGTTTAGAAAACCTTGCTGCCTTAGCGATCGACTACGGGGGGGTTACGCCCTAAACGGAAAAGATTTACGTGCACTAAGCACGTAGTCTCCCTGGTGTTCAGCCCCAGCTAGGTATGCTGCTCACTATCTTGCGCGGGAATATCATTCCTCGCGCCCATTGTATGCAACGCAGCAGATTCGATTGGTCAAGCCGACCTCTCAAATCAACCAATAGGGGAGCCAAACGTGCCGCTCTAAATTCCCGCCCTTAGTCTCCTCTCCCAGACCTGGCGGACACACGAAAACGCGCGAACGTCGGAGAAGCAAGTTAATCATGCTCCGAGCGGGCATTAGGCGCCGGGGCGCTCACAGAAGTCGACGCCTGGGCTTAGGCATTTCAAGCGTAGCCCTGTGACCTCAAGGAACGCAACTCTAAATCAGCGTTTTCTTGCCCTAATTGAGTGTGTCCTTTCGAGGCCTCCTACACGGGAGCCGCGCTCCCCAGAGGAATAACCTATTACGGCGGCGGCCTGAAAGAGAAGCGGGGGCGGCAATGCGTGCATCCTCCCAGGCCGCGCATCTTATCTTCCAATATCCTCTTCGCCGGCATGACAAAAATCTTCAGACGCCCTGCAGCATGATTTAGGTTCCACAGCAATATACAGTCCATGATTGATTATTCTGACCCTGAAGGGACCGCGAAAATGTCCGAAAAATTAGGCAGTCCGAAAAAGCAAACGTTCCACAAAAAAGCTGAACGTCCTGGTGCCGGGAAAAAGTCCGAATAATCAAGCATGTCCGAAAAATTAGGCGTCCGACATATCGTCGTCAGCAGTATATATCGCGAGAAGCTAACGACTCATGCCCTCACTCACTCACTCACTCACTCACTCACTCACTCACTCACTCACTCACCCGCCGCGGTGGCTCAGTGGCTAAGGCGTTGCGCTGCTGAGCACGAGGTCGTGGGTTCAATTCCCGGCCTCTGCGGCCGATTTTCTGATGGAGGCGAAAAGCAAAAACACCCGTGTGTGTACGAGATTTCGGCGCACGTTAATGATCCCCAGGTGGTCGAAATTAATCTGGGGCACTCCACTACGACGCGCCTCATCGCCTGCGTTGCATCGGCGCGTTAAACCGTACAATCAATTAATCCCTCACTCACTCACTCACTCACTCACTCACTCACTCAATCATTCAAACTTGGCAGTAGCGAAATGTGAAGTACACGCAAATACAATGCATATTAAAGCAGCCGGTAGAAGAACGAAGCAGAAGAAGACGAAGTCGCCTACGCTTCCGCTCTGGCAAATTAAAGGGACACTGAAGTGAATTTGTCAAGCTCCCGTTTTTGCTTGCACTGCGTAGACTGGCTCAAATTACCGCGCTTTTCATCGTTTATCCGGTTGACAAATCGGTAATTATTTTACAAAGCGCGAAAGAAGAAAAACTACCATGCGCGGTTTGCGGCGGCCGCACCAACTAAGGCTGTGACGTTGGGAGGAGGGGCGCCGTGATTGGACGATGCCGAAGGTTAGCAATCACACAAGTTTCGGTTTCGGTTTCGGTTCTGTAAAACATAACCAATGGCGTTGTTGGATGGGCATTCTCAATATCTCAGTAATCATCGTACCGCGCTTCTGCCATGTTGTCGGCTGTAAAATGCACAAGATAAGCCTCCCAGGACGGCTTGTAGTCGTAGCATTCACTAGCCGAGACCTACGCAGTGCATGAACGCCCTCCGCGTACCCGCAGACGCCCAAATGTCATGCACTTTTCCCCCATATTTGGAGCTTGCCTCCCTCATGCCTGTATCGTAAAAAGCGTGTTCGCACCAGGCCAAGGGTCTGTTCATTCTGGCCTGTGCCCACTGCCTGCAAGCAGTCGGTGCTTATGGCAACAGCACGCCAACGAGAACTCGCTAGCGCGCCAGTGCCAGCCTGCGCGCGTTTTGTGAACTAGTTCGTGTAGCCATGAACATTGCGGCCCAAAAAAAGGTGAACTCAATATAGAAAACATCGGCGGAAAACAAAAAAGTTAACTTAAAAAAAAAAAAGCACGCACCGGTGGGGATTCGAACACGTGACTTGCAGAATATTTGCGGTGACATACCCAGCGCCCCAGACCACCGAGCCACGGAGCGGGCCGCGAAGGGCTTGCTAATATAGGGTATATATTGTACAATCGGTTTACACTTTTATTTAGTTTTGGCATTTCAAGCAGCTTAGGTGACTATTTGTTGTACTGCGATCGTGCAGTAAGCATCGCCCGAGTTTCCACAGTAGCTCACGTCTAGCAATTGCATTTCGTAGACGGAAAAGCGTTGGCAGATGCGTAGTCGTGCTGCTGACCGCTGTGCTTGTTCGCCCAGCGCAAAAAAGTGCTTCCCGCGCCCTAGTTTTACGCTGTACGGTAAATATATCAGTTGATTTTATTTCCTTAGTACCTATATTGACTTCGCTGACTCTTCTCCCGCCTTCAAGAGGCCTTATATTTTCCTACTGGCGTGAAGCGACCTTGACTTGGAGCTAGATACAGTGTACAAACAAACCAAGTAAAGAAAGGCACATTCTTCCATTCACAAACGTGTCCTGGCTTCGTTTCAACTAAGCGAACGAATTCAATTTTTTTTAACCTCCTTGATTGCGACGACCCGCCGGCGGCCGGCGGACGAAACGCTGGGCCGACTGACTCTGTCGGCCGGGGAGCCGTGCAGTAGCGCAGCCGTGGCGCAGCCAATTGCCAGCTCTTCCCCTCCTGACGTCACACGAAAACGCCACAGAAAATGGGCGAGCGTAAAGAGAGGAGGACAGCATTTTGGAATTAGTTTTTCTACTAAATAAAATCGCGTAAACGCACCTAGAGTGGTCGAAACATGGCCTGGGGACTCCGGACTGCAATTTGCGCTAGTAATCCCGCAATGTTTACATATCACTTCAGTGTCCCTGTAAGGGCAAAATTGCAGGCAGAGAAATAAATTATCTTACTGCTTGAAAATAAATGCGATTCCAAGCAACACAGTTGAAATTACTACGGTATACGACGAAAATTAACACAGAACTGTTAAAAAATATCCCAAACCAATTGAATGACAATACTCTAAACCATACCCTGCAGCCATACTATAAAATATCAACGCATCTACAAACTTAAAATGGCATTCAGCGGCGTTACATTTCACATTAATGCGTTCACATTTCCAGCTCCTCAGGGATGCCGAGGCGCCCTTAGATTTTCAATTCCTCCCACTGATGATTCGCCAATCCAGCGATGGTATGGGTGAGTCATTCCCCGAGCAAGATCGTCGCCATCATTGTCATCGTCACCGGCGTCATGGCATTCCATGGCGTACGTTCCGCATTCCGAGTCTTTACTGCGAGAAAAGCCGGCAAAAATGTGCGCCGCATGCGACGTACCCTTTTCATCCTAGCCACCACAGTGGGTGTCTTAGCGATCTCCAGGCTAGGGAATTTTACAGCATTAAAGTACTTGCTTGCCGACGAAGAATTCAAGCACATGGAATACTGGAGCCACGAAGTCTTCCAGGGTGCCCTACGTGAGCACGAGCAATTTGAAAGGACGCGCCTTCCGCACCGCGGAGGCTGGGCCGTGGAAGCTCGTTGCCGCGAGGCCATCGACGTGCTGTTCTTCGTGCACGCCTGCTCACGCCAATGGGGACGCCGCATGGCGCTGCGCGACAGCCTCGTCGAGGAGGCCGCCATGAAGCGCTTCAACTGGGCCGCCGTGTTCTTCGTGGGACGGACTGCCAACGACCCACTGCTCGACGCCTGGCTCAACCTGGAGGCGGACGCCCTCGGAGACCTTGTCGTGTTCCCGATCAAGGATAGCTACTGGACAGTGACCCCCAAGTGGCTGGCCGGCATGCACTGGGTGGTCGACCACTGCCCCAACGTGCCGGTGGTCGTCAAGCTGGACGACGACGTCGCCGTTCACCCTTTCAAGGTCAAAGCAAGTGATTGTCGAGGCTGTGGCGGCAATCGAAAGCTGATACGAAGAAAAGAGCTCGGCTATTGGGGCAGTAGTTTATGTCCAGACAAGAGGTTCCAGGATTGGCACTCTGTGCTATTAATAATTATAACATACTAATTTAACTGTTGTTAGTAACGCCTCTGTTAGGAACCGGCAAATTAGGCGCTAGTTGAAATTCGAGTAAAACGTTGGGAAAGCATGCAAAAACAAATATTTGTACAGACTGTTATGGTAAACCACCTCACATCCTGGTCAAGAACGTTCAGACTCGGTGGTGATGGTATTCAATCACAAGCGACAGAATGGGCCACCTTAAATCTGCTCTGACGTTTTACAAAACGCAATGATTGTTCGCGCGCAGACGTCTCTCGGAGATAGCATTTCTAGCCCACTTACTTTAAAACCGCGAGCACCATTTGTCTTTATCTGGTTATTGAACGATCAAAAACGCTACATTACATCTCTTTTAGATCGGTCAAAACTCAGCGCGTGGTAAGGTCCGCCGTAGCGACCACCCGCAAGCGCGGCGTAGGAGTGGGGAAACCCCACCGGAGCAACTACCTAACCAACAGAAGCGCTTTTGCTTTCTTATCTCATAGGAATATGCTTAAGCATATTATGCCACCTTCTTTTTACAAGTTGCGCCATAGCGTGCCATCGAGGAAGAGTCTCTTGTGTTGTGTGGTCTGATGATCGCCTGTGGCGTCAAGTTTTCGTTTACGTTTTAGTAGTAAAGTGACCTAGTATGCAAAAAATAGGAGTCGGTTTTGGCGTCACACGCGACCTCCAAACCCACGTCACTGGAGAGTATTCTAAGATGTGTGCCCGACACTAACGAAAAACAAAAAAGGAGAAATATGTTAAGTACTACCCGCACATGCGTAGAGGCACTTCGAAAGGGGAGTACGCTTTCAAGTACACTTTCCGCAGGCCACACCCACCAGCCCAACAGTCACCACCCATTCAGGCTGCTCGGCACGTCTCTGGTATTCTCAGAACTGTCGTCCAAATGTTTCCGATGTTGAGAAAACGTGGCAACATGGGTGCACGAAAAAATAGCCCGCAATGATTCATTTCCAACTCCCGAAAACATAACCCAAAGCGACATTCAAACACGTTTCGTGGTGCAAAATTCTCAAGAGCTGTAATCTGCGCTCAATTGGGATTGAAGTTAGAGTTAGGAGTGTCGAGGTGTCTCCGGACTGTCTTTCCGAAGAACGCAAGGGTATGTCTAAAAGGCTTTGGTACACGCGCAGGCAAGTCGTTTTTTACCGGCTCGTAGAAGGCTGAATAAACTGTTTGCGAGAGCAGTTCGTGTAATCACCATGGCAGCCTGTTTTAGTAGCTTTAGCCCTTATTGTCACCTAAGAACACGCTGCGACACCCGCACTAAAGCTGACACCCAGTAAACATAGCCTCAAAAACCCTTATACGACAGCACAGTCGTACTACGGCTGTTACTTTTGTTGGGTTGTTGCTCACATTTCAGTGCTGATAACGCCTAATGAATTACGTTATGTTTATTTTTCTTATACCCACATTCAGTTGCTGCAAACGCGCAATGAATAACTTCCGTCTTTTATTCGTATAACCACATTTATGTCCACCTGACAACTTATGAATACATTTAATTGCTGCAAACACCGGATAAATAACGCCCGTCTTTTATTCTTTTAAACATATTTATTTGCTCCTGACAACTTACAAATTACTTCCGGTCTCTCATATACCCACAGTTCAGTGCTGGTAAGGCCTAATGGATTATTCCAGTTTTGTTATTCCTATACCTGCATTTATTTGCGCTGTCTCATGAATTACAGCCGGTTTCTTGTTCTGATACGCACATTTATTCGCTGCTAACGCCCAATAAATTGCTTCCGGTTTCTTATTCCTATACCCATAATTGAGAGCTGCTAAAGCTTAATGAATTACTTGCGGTTTCTTATTCTGGTACCTCCATTTGAGTACTGCTAAACACCTAATCAATTACTTTCGGTTTCTTAGTCTGCTACCCACATTTCAGTGCTGCTAAAGCCTAATAAATTACTTCCGGTATTATCCTGCTACCCATATTTAACCAACGCCGAAGTAATTACTTCCTGTTTCTTATTTTGGCACCGACATTTCAGTGCTGCTAACAACTAAAAATTACTCAGGGTGTCTTATTCTGCTACCCACATTTCAGTGCTGCTAACGCCTAATAAATTGTTTCCGGTTTCTTATTCTAGTACCCACGTTTCAGAGCTGCTAACACCGAATAAATTACTTCCGGTCTCTTATACTTATACCCACATTTCAGTGCTGCTACACGACTAAGGAATTACTTCCTGTTTCTTATTCTGCTACACACATTTCAGTGATGCTAACGTTTGATAAATTACTTCCGGTTTCTAATTCTGGCACTAGCAGTTCAGCGCTGCTGACACCTAATAAATTATTTCCGGTTTCTTGTTCTGCTACCCACATTTCAGTGCTCCTAACGATTGATAAATTACTTCTGGTTTGTTATTATCACGTCGCAGCTGAGCCGCTACCTGCGCGAGGAGTTTCCAAAACAGCCGGAACGCCTGCATTGCCATGTCGTGGACGGCCAGCCCGTATCAAGGAATCCGCGCGGCCGGTATTTCGTGAGAACGAAAGAGGCCCCAATGCAGAGATACTTCCGGTACTGTTCCGGACTCGGCGTCATAATGAGCTTCGACGTCATGAGGAAACTGCTAAGGGCGTCGCCCAAGGTGCACCCCTATCCCACGGTAAGGCTTCTTGCCTCCCTTGCATCACCTGCTCTGAGACAGGTGTCTTTGCTCGCAAAAATAGATGCTTGAAATCTAGCTCTGTCCGTTTACAACTCCGATCATTGCATTTAGTTCAAATTCCACGCGCGTATTGCACTGATGCGCAGTTATCACGAGTCTCTGCGTCTTGTTACTTATACCCCCTTCGGTGGCCTTATGGCGCAAGATGCTTTGCACGCAGCTACAGGACAGTGGAAAGAAACTGACAATCGACCGTACTTTCCGATGCGTTGGGGTCTGCGCAGAAGTACGATTCCTGATTGTGCGATACTGTTTTGGAAATGAAAGGAATTTATTTATTGGCTTTCCCCATTACCCTCCGCTCACTCCAATTCGGTACACGTTCGCTAATGTTTCACAGAGATATTCGTACAGCAGCAACACGAACGCATGTACGGAGGTGGGTGCCGGGGGCTGAAGCCCGTATTACAGGATGCGAGTTTCCCCGCGAATTCGGTGACGCGACCAGGTCCTGCGGGTGAGCGATTTCTTTTCGCAGCCGCGATAGGTTGCGAAATGTTCGGCCCGACCAAATTCTTCCGGCCACACCAGTGGACAAAGGGAACGCAGCTATATTAGCATCGCTATTTCATTGTCTGCCTGCCGTGGAATAAAGTCGTCTTTACACACAGCGCTGGTGCATGCAGTTCTCTGCTCGGGCAAGATGTTATGTGGAGTCTTCAATTGGTTCAATCAGCTGAGTCGAAAAAAATTAGCAGTGGCTTATCTCGGCAATGCCAGGATATACGTAGCATGAGCTAGGGTTCAGCTGGTTATTCTTAGGTTTCCTGGTTGGCTAGCATTAGCTGAATATTATGCTTACCGCTGCTAAAATGATTTCCAATCCAATCGCTGTAGCGGTGGCTCCGGCGCGCCAGCTATGCGTCGTGAGACAGCACTGCTCCTCGCGCATGCGCAGCACGGCTCTCCAAGAGCCACGCGAAACTGCTCAACCTTGGCCAGTGTAGCTCACGCTACAAAAAGGCCTCTGTTGTGGAGCATCCGCCTGGAGGACCAGAGTAGCAAAGAAAGGAGCTTGCCAGCATACGTGGGGTTAAGATGCGGGCGCCAAATCATCGGGATGCAATGTGGTGCTTAGCGTGTGTTTCATTGAATATTGAAACGATGCTCGTCAGCAACAGTCGTAACACCTAACAGAACAGCTGTTAACAACAGACTCTTGCTTGTTTATTGAAACGTCTCTCCCTTTTTATTGTCTCTGTAGTTACGGGCGCTAGGAACCACGTAGGGAGCGTGGTCCCTAGGGAACGGGCAACGGGATAGGGAACGGGGAATTTTGCGCGACAACCTCGCGCCTGCTTCTAGTCCTCACCATCGTCACCAAGGTGTACCAGACGTTGATATCAGCAATGACGGGAAGATGCTACTACCTTCTCAGTGTTTCAGGTGCTTGGCCGTGCTTCATCATCGATCGTTTGTCATACAGAGTCGGCCGGGATTATTGGACTCTGAATTTCCGTTAGTCTACTATACAGAAGATGCCCTTGCAGCGTGGCTATATATAGCATTAAAAAGATATTTCGGTGTACGTTAAAGATCACCAGGTGGTCAAAAGTAATCCGGAGCCCTCCACTACGGCGCACATAATTGCCTGTGAAGCTCCTGGTGAAGCCAATTCATCAACTCTTTCCTTCCCGGCTGAAAGCACTGCGAATGCTATAGTTATCGCCCGCACGGAGCGGCACTGCATGATTTGAATGGTCTTCGCAGCAGATATGCCATCCGTTTCTGTGTTGCTTTTGTGGCTTTCCATTAGATGCGACGCTGAGAGGAGCATCTCTTGCCGGCGGCCCTGTCCTTCCTGCGTCGTCGTCGTCCGCGTCCGCACAGCTGCGCCTCTTCTCCGCTCACCCCTCTCCTTTCTCCGATAGCGAACACTTTCGCCCAACATCTGCGGGCGCGGGGCGCAGCGCACTCTCACTCCGCCGCTTGGCGGCGCTGCACGCGGCGCAAGCGCGCTGTGCGCATGTGCAGCACCCTCTCTCTCCGCGGTCTCCGCTCCTTTGGGCGCGCTGCGCATATAAGCGGAGTGCCACGCTCCGGCCGGCCTCTCAGTCGAGAGTCGTCCGCGCTACGCTTGCTCTCTCTCTCTCTCTCTCGCGCGCGCGCGCGCATTACTCGACGATTGCTTACGCAATTCGAGTAATCGA
The DNA here is from genome assembly GCF_048455015.1 of Haemaphysalis longicornis. NCBI lineage: Eukaryota > Metazoa > Arthropoda > Arachnida > Ixodida > Ixodidae > Haemaphysalis > Haemaphysalis longicornis. The sequence continues at coordinate 1,610,942 of NW_027526225.1, read as the reverse complement.
CCCAACGGAAACGCATAATGGAACCCCCTTCAGCGTCGCATCACACCAGGGTTCCCGCGAGGGGAGGGGGGCGTAATTTTTTTAGGGTCTATCGAATAGATTCCTGGCTGCAACTGAATGACGGTCAATAGTGGCTACATCACTGAAATGACGAAGTTCGAGACAGTCGAAGGACTCTAAGACCGGGAAAGAGAGAAAAAATCAAAGCCGTTCCACTCAACATGAAAGCTGTCGAAGTGCAGAGCAATGATTCGCCATAATTAGCTGTAGCGCCGCCATCCGCGCACTGCTACCACACACCGCGTTCTTCTCCGTCCTGTCTCACTCCTCTCTTGGTGAATGAAACAGAGGTTTGCCCAATGCAATTCAAATTTCCCGCCTTCGCAGTGCTACCGCGGCCCCTGCCTGAAACAGCGCCAGTGAGCGCTCTGGTTTTTTTTTTGTGCTTTCTTTTCATCCCGCATGTGCCGGCGCCGCCGGCAGTTGGGACTGGGCATCCCACCGCAGTCACCAATGTTGGGACTCGCATCCAGCTTGTCACCAATGTTGGCAATCAGCCATCTCGGCGCTTTCACTGCTGTTGGGACTGCTGTTGGGAATGGTAAAACAAAATAAAAATGTAAACAGCCAACACATCATACACTTTATATATCTGCCCCTGCCATTGCTAGAACTTCTGTGTCCCAAACCGTTGTATAGAATGAAATATCTTGGGGGTCATAAATATGACGTGCCCAAACGCGTCAGGAGAATGATTATACCCGCAGGAGTGGAAACGTTTTTTTTTAAACTGCACACTGAGACCTTACCAGTCCTTGATTGATTGTAGGGTTTAAAGCGCCGACGCAAGGCAGGCGGTGAGGCACGCCGTAGTGGAGGGCTCCGGATTAATCTTGACCACCTGGGGGCCTTTAACGTGCGCCGAAATCATGAACACACGGGCGTTTTTGCTTTTCGCCTCCATCAGAAACTTACCAGTCCTAACTTGGCTTGATGAGATGGGGTTGTTTTTGCCTTGGAGAAACGATTGTGGACTTTGTAAAAAGCCAGAAAGTGTAGAATATCTTTTTGTTGATTGCTGGAACGCCTTCCTCTTCTCTGACGTTCTCCGGCGGACTCTCAAAAAATACCTTCCCCCCACACCGAATGGCATACTTTTCATTAAATTGCACGTCATGACATTCCTTACGATGTATGTTTTCTCCTCGGCCTCCATGCTATATGGCGTAGCAGAATGGCTGTCAGAAGGCGTGGAGAATATGCTAGGCCGGTGGCTTCTTCATTTGCAGAAAATGTTAGCTAACTGAAGGAAGTGTACGCCAAACAAGAATATATTGATGATGTTTTCACTTATGAGTGTATCAAACGTAATTTAAGCCTACAAAATACTAACTGCCAACTAAAGGCTCGGAAGTGTTGTTATGCCAACTTGAAGGGCTTTTGTGGTGTGTGACGCCAAGCCAGGCTTAAAAAGAAAGTGTGGAAGTGAGAGTTGTGCATGACCATTACTACACATAGTTGTGAAAAAATGATAAAGCCAAGCCATAGTTACGCGTGGCCGCTTTATGTACTGTATCTTCTGTATCACGCTTAGTTGGTGGTACCTTTTCTTCTGTGAAACATTTGTTATTTGCCGAAGACCGGAAATAAAAAACGGCGAATGGCCGTGTGGTCCAGAGCGCTAGGTACGCTGTTTTGCGAGTCGCAAGTTCGAATCCCCGAAAGAGCATGTTTTTTTAAGTTGATTTATTTGTTTTGGACAATGTTTTCTACATGGAATTTACCATTATTAATCCGTAACGTTCAATCCTGCACGAGAGAGTTCGTAGGACGCGTGCAGATTGACACTGACGCGCTGGCAAGTTTTCGTTGGCGTGGTGTCGCCATACGCACCGACTGCGGAATCAGTCGGTGCTTATCGCAACACCATAAGCAGTCGGTGCTAATAGCAACAGACTTACGGCGTTGCACTGCGTGCCGTAAGGCTGTTAGCTCCAAGACATTAGGCCTAACTTTTCCATTTTGAGGTTTACAATGCTCGGCCTAACGTCACATCTCGGGATTGTACACCTTACAGTGGCACCCACTCAAAACAGCAGCTTCCGATTCGTGCCGTACACCCCAAACCCAAACGTCAGGCCTACGCAGTGCACACGCGAGAGGGGCTGTGGGTTTTCTAGAGAAGTGGTGTTTACCTACTGAGTAGCACGTACTCTCAGTGGGATTGCCAAATCAAAGATTCCATCCCGAGAAAAGCTTCTCGTTCAACCACCGTCCTCATTAGAGTGAGGGGTTCAGGATTTTTTAGATGCAGAGCATCTGATTCACTCGCCTCGTCCCTCCGGCGTCGTCGTCGTCATCGTCGTCGGCGTTGTCCACCCCTCCCCCATTCTCCTCGCCGCGACAGCTGCGCTCTCCGCCGCTCAACCCCTCTCCTCTCCGATAGCGAACGCTCTCTCGCGAGGGGTATTGGCTTGGCTTGGCTTGGCTTGGCTTGGCTTGGCTTGGCTTGGATTGGATTGGATTGGATTGGATTGGATTTGGATTGGATTGGATTAAAGTGGATTGTGTTGGATTGTGTTGCGTCATAGCCGCGGAAGACGCGCTGGGGCCGGCGCATGTGCAGTACTCTCTCTTCCGCGGTTTCCTGTCCTTCGGGCGCGCTGCGCATATAACCGGTGTGCCGTTCTCCGGTGAAGCAACATCCACGCTTGGCTCAAACACCTAGAGTCCACGCCGCTTTACAAGTACGCCAACGTCGTCATCGACTGGGACCGGCTTACGCAGTCCCCTCAACGTTATGCGCGCTATAAAACGCGGTCCCTTCGCCGCTTCGCCTATGCGTCGCATATACACAGGGGTTCCCGCGAGGGGAGGTGGGAGTTTTTTTTTGTGTGTGGTAAATCCTTCCCAACACAGGAACGAAAAAGGAAATAAAGACGATGCGGTGCTTTATTTGTTCAGTTCTTTCTTTATGTTGTCTTTATTTATTTCTTCGTCAGTGTGCTGTGAGCGCTTTTAACACCAAAAATGAACACCTAGCAACTAGCCCGATGTTTTGTTCTGCTGCAGTGAGGAATGCGTAGCGCCCTCTGGGGTAGCCCTTACGAACCACTATTTTATACTTAACCGCGTACCCGCGTGGTGGCGGCTGACGGGGGAAACAAACAGGGTCCTTAGTAAAAGAGTTAGAGCTGCAGTCACGTGAAAGTTTCGGCAATGACTTGTTTTCTTCTCGGCCAACGCAGGACGATGCGTACGTGACTGGCGACCTCGCGCGGTTACAGGGAGTCGGCCACGTGGATATTCATCGTCTGTACGTCCCCGGAGAAAAACCAGCCAGGAGCTGCTTTTTCGTCGGGTATTGCACCTTCATGCACTTGGGGGCGGTTGGAGTTGAGTGGCTGGTTGAAGACGCCGTGCTCACCTTGGACTCGCGCCTGTCCTGGTCTGTCGTGCTCTGGAACCGAATGGCGCATGTGGGGGAAACGCTGGACTTGTCACTCAGGCTGAAGACCCATGACTACAGAGTCGCTTTCCAAAAGACGAGGGCAGCGCTGGTCAAACGCCGCAGACGCAGAAAGCGCAAGGGGCGCCTCCACCGCCTCGATACAGCACGTCGAATGTCCCGCAAAATTGTGTACTTGGACGCTCAGAGGAGATAAGCCTTAACCCTAAGACTGTACCCCTCCGCGCGAAACTGGTTATGTTTATATGCTCGTCGGCACGAAATTGCACCTCCGCATGCCGGTACTTTCATCATGTCGCATTACCTCCCCGTGGAGCACAATTTGTGAGGAAATGTCGCTTATTCTTATCCACTTTATTAACACGCACCTTTCTAGCTAACCGGTCTGTGGATCCATGAAAGAGATTGTGATGCGCTCTTCATGAGGGAGGAGCTTCTCACACGTTTGCTTTGGCATTCCTTTTCTGCGCAGCAACAAACATGCCACAGTAATTTTCTGAGTTCCACCTTTCTACTATGAAGGGATGGACTAAATATTTGGCAGGAAAATATTAGGGGGTTAGCTGTAGAGAAGCATTTATTGCTTTGAAAAGTTACAGGAATAGTCTACTAAGAAAAGGCTCTTAGCGTCCTCTCAAAATTATAGCGTCTTAATACTACCTCATTTTAGGGATATCGAAACACTCTCAGGGCCCCTAAATATGCGACTACCATCAGAAGCAGCAAGCGAGTGAAGACGGAAACGCTCGAGTCAGCGCTTCGCGTCAGGGGCTCTTGATTGTGGTTTTGAGTTTGCAGCCATTAAACCTGTTCTCAAGCCTTCTTCTTTCAAAACCCCAAGGGTCATTCATGGTATTTCGGGGTGGAGGGACGGGGTACGTCCCACTCATGCTGAGCACAGCCTCACGGGGCCCCGTAAGCCCAGCGTGATACTGAGCCCGGGCCGGCAAGCCGTCTTCGAATAGCTCGGGGTGCGCTCCAGCCTACGTCTCCAAAGCCACCCACCGGAGATCGGGCAAAAGACCGCGGATGCTAGAAGGACGAAGGCGAGGCATACAGTTGGCAGGACATCGCAATTGCAGCAAACTCAAGCGTTCTGGTCTACGATTATGTAACGGCCCGTCGCGCCCCATACTCCTGGCTCGTTGCATGAGGATGCCTTCGAGGAAGTCGAGGATTGGATAAAGCAGTACGAGCGAGTGGCTCGAAACAACGGTTGGACGGCGGACCAGTGCCACCAGAGCTTGTAGTTTTCTTGGGAGGGAACAGCTCGTAACTGGTTTCTCAACCATGAGGCAGCCCTTACATAATGAGACTATAGCAAGGAGTTTTTTTTTTGCTAACCGCTTCTGGCGCGAAAGGGGTGAAGATCTCTTGAACGGCCGCACCCAAAGGACCGAACAAAAGCGTCACAAGCTTCGCCGAAGACATGCTGCGGTTGAGCGTACGAGTGGATCCGGCGGCCACTTAGGAAAGCGAGGTTCGTGTCCTTACGGGAGGACTAAAGAGCGATATTTTTGGTGGGATCGTTCAGAATCAGCGAGCGACCGTTTACGGCTTTGTGACTGAAGCCACAAACAATAGGCAAATGCTGCCGACGAGAAAGGAACGTTGCCACCGGTCGGGGCCTGCCCCAACAATGTCTGCAGCTGCAACGCCCGTCACAGTTGCGTCCGCGAAATTATCCTTGAGGTACTCCAGGAGAAACTGCTAAAACTGCTTCGTGCGGAGGAACGGATAGCCTCAATATCTGTTGTCCAGGCAGTCACGGAAGAAGTGCAGCGGGCGCTTGCACCTCCCATTCATGTCTACGTTTTCTGCGAATGTCCTTCCGTGGAGTACGTCGTGCCGGCTCCCCAGCCGCACTCGTCGGTCGCCGGACCTTGTGTAATTAGTAAACACGTCACGATAGGGTTCCGTTGAATCGCCGCACCATCCAGCATCCCCTACACAGCAGCGTTACTTACGACAAGCGGATTTCTGCCGAACACCATATAACAAAACCCTGTGCTTCCACTGTGGTTAGCCAGACCCCACATTTCGACTCTGCCCATTCCGTGAGCTTGGTCGTCGGTGACCCCGTCCAAGTGATCCATGCCCGCGTTAGAGTCAACAGCCTCGCTACATTGAGGAATATCTACGACGCCCATAACCGCTACCGCTCCAGCCCGCATCCGCTGGATCCCGTTCCCCGTCGCCCCGCCGCCCTCATTCACCTCTTCGCTCATCTCTCCGACAAAGCATCTCTCCCCTGTCTCGTTTAGAAAACTAAGCACTGCAGCACTTGGAGGTGGTGCTGCCGACGACGAAAGTAACGCAGAACATCTCCAAACGCCGCAATGCTGGCACACAGACGTCAGCAAACATCCTATACGTACGCCTACCCCGTCCAACAATCTTTTTTGTCATTATAGATGGCTACGTCGTGGCGGCGTTCATCGACACAGGCGCTGACTATTCAGTTCTGAGTGGCATTCTTGACTGTCGCCTGCGAAAAAGGATGACAGCGTGGGATGGCCCCGGTATTCGTACCGCCCGTGGACACCTCGCGATTCCTGTAACACGGTGCACTGGGCACACCCTAGGTGGTGAGGTGGGCGCAGTGAAATGGCGTGTCCTGCAAAACTGCTCCAGATACATAATCCTTGTAATAGACAACCTGTACGAGCCCGGTGCCGTGATTCATTTGGGATCGGGCAGCCTCAAACTGTGCAATCCCTAAGCTTCACAGAGCCAGCCCACTCCCAATTCTTGCTTGGCAAGTGTGTCGGATGAACACGTAAAGCTGCCTCAGCGAGCCACTGTTTTCTAGCTGGTTTAAGCGAACACGTTTCATTATGCTGAAGCCCTTCTAGAAAAAGGCTAGAAAAAGGAGTCGGTGTGGTCAGAAGCCTACTTTGGCTTCACAACGAGTGCCCGTAAGTATTAGCCACCAACTTTTGGGAAGAGCAGGAGTATCTGACCATGGGTATGGCTGTAGCTTACGCGGAAGAGACCGTCGAACTTACGACTATTGATGCTGCGTCCGACGCCGCCATTCGCCGGCCCAGAAAAAGGCTGATATTTTCGACCTTGACGCCGACTGGAAACTTTCGCAGGAGCAAAGGTGTGACTTGCTTGGAATGAAACTTCCTTCGCTGTTTTGCCACGCCTTCCGGAGTCGGCCGTACCACCGATACCAAACACAATATTTTCACTGATGAGGCGGCACATACGAAATATCAATATGCGTACCGATCTGTACGCATATTGATATTTCGCCCATAGAACGCGAAGGAACACAAAACCAGTTTCAAGGCATGCTGAAAAACGATGTTATTCAGCCTTATGACAGCCACCGGGCCGCCTAGGTGGTGCTCGTAAAGAAGGATGTGACATCACGGTTTTGTGTGGACTATCGGCGGCCAAACAAAATTACAAGGAAAGATCTACACCCTGGATCGGCTTCCCCACGCCCTCCACTTCTCGTGAATAGACCTGAAGAGTGGGTACTGGCTAATAGAGGTGGACGAGCGAGATAAAGAACAGACGGCCTTTATTACCCCATATCGACTTTAAGAGTTCAAAGTGACGCGGTTCGGGCTGCGTGCGGCACCACCAACCTTCCAGGGCGTAATGTACACCATTCCAGCCGGCCTCAAATGGCAGGCCTCCTTGGTTTACGTGGACGATGTCGCATCTCTACATACGACGAACATTTACGACGGCTTCGAGCAGTACGGGCTCTCGAGACCGTTGGCCTCACGATAGATCCGGACTAATTCCGGCTCGCGTATGACGAGCTCAAGTTCCTAGGAACTGTCACTGCTGACCAAGCCAAAACAGTCGCCGTTCGTGCCTTCCCAACACCAACTGACAGGTCTGCTCTGGGGTTATTACTGGAATTCTGTTCTTACTATGGACACTTTATCCCCAACTTCTCTCACATAGCCGCACCATTCACGTACCTTGAAAAATAACAGGTATCATTTCAGTGGAATGACGAGCGACTGCACGCATTCTATGCATTGAAAGCCGCTCTGCAGACAACGCCTGTGTAGAGACACCTCGACCAAGATGTTGAGACGGAAATTCATACCGATTCCAGTAATATGGGACATGGCGCTGTGATTATGCAAATGCAGGATATGGCTGAGCGCTTCATATGTCGTACGCCAGTCTGGCGCTAACGAATAAGGAACGAATTATGCGAATACCAAAAAAATACCGGGCCATCTCCACTAACCTGAAACTTGGGGAGGGGCGACGCAAGCCGTGCATCATCATCATCATCATCATCATTACAATCATCATCATCATCAGCCTATCAACGCCCACTGCAGGGCAAAGGCCTCTCCCATTATTCTCCAATTACCATGGTCCTGTGCCAACTGTGACCAATCTATTCCCGCAAACTTCTTGATCTCATCTGTCCATCTAACTTTCTGCCGCACACTGCAATGCTTGCCTTCTCTAGGGATCCACTCTGTTACCCTTCATTACCAACGGTTATCTTGCCTTCGCATATCATGCCCTGCCCACGTCCAATTCTTAATTTCTACTAATATGTCCTTAACACGCATTTGTTCCCTGACCCATTCTGCTCTCTTCGTGTCCCTTAATGTTACACCTATCATTTTGCACTCCATTGCCCGCTGAATCGTCCTCAATTTAAGTTGAACCCTCTTAGTGAGCTTCCAAGTTTGTGCCCCGCAGGTGAGTACTGGTAAGATGCAGCTGTCATACACTTTCTTCTACAAGGACAATGGTAGGCTGCTATTCATTATATGAGAATGTCTGCCGTATGCACTCCACCCCATTCTGATATCTGCCTCATGGTTGGGATCCGGGGTTACAACTTGGCCTAAGTAGATATATTCGCTTAACACATCCACTGCCTCGCCCCCTATCCCAAACTGCTGTGCTGTCCCGAGGTTATTGATCATACTTTGGTTTTCTGCATATTAATTTTCACGCCCATGGTTCTACTCTGTTCGTCCAGTGCGGAAAGCATTCTTTGCAATTCGTCCCCCGAGTTACTTAGCAAGGCAACGTCATCAGCAAATCTGAGGTTACTGAGGTATTCTTCAATAACCCTTACTCCCACCTGTTCCCAATCCAACGTTCTGAATGCTTCTCGTAAACATGCTGTGAATAACATTGGAGAGATTGTGTCTCCTGGTCTGGCGCACTTCCTTATAGGTATTTTACTGCTTCCTTATGGAGAATGATGGTAGCTGTGGACCGACCCATTGTAGATATCCTCTAGTATTCTTACATAATACTCATCAGCCCCCTGGGTCCGTAATGCCTGAATGACTTCCGTAATGACTGCAAGGGTTTTGATCGAGTCAAATGATTTCTGATAATCTATGAAGGCTATATATAGGGGTTCAGTATACTCAGCGCACTTCTCTATCACCAGATTGATCGTGTGAATATGGTCCATTGTTGGATAGCCTTTACGGAACCCTGCTTGTTCTTTGAGTTGACTGAAATCTAAGGTTGCAGAAATTATGTTAGCGATTACCTTGGTAAGGACCTTGTCAACGACCGGCAGTAAGCTAATCGGCCTGTAATTTTTCAAATCATTCATGTCACCTTTCTTATGAATTAGGATGATTTTCGCGTTCTTCCAAGATTCCGGTGCACTTGCGGTCATTAGGCATTGCGTATACAGGTTTGCGTTTTTCAAGTAAAATTTTTCCGCAATCCTTCAAGAGTTCTTCTGTTATCTGATCCTCACCTGGTGCTTTGCCCCCTTTCATTTCTTTCAAGGCCTTCCTTATTTCTTCGGTCGTTGCTGGTGGGATGTCTATCTCCTCTGAGCTACTTTCTCGTTCGCCTGGATGTCCCGGCTACTGTGCAGATCACTATAGAGCTCCTCGGCAACTGTGACTATTTTATCTCTATTTGTGATGACATTGCCTTGCTTAGCTTTAAGTGCATACATCTGATTTTTCCCATCGCCAAGATGCCTCTTCACTGCTTTGGGGCTACCCTCGTTCTTTACAGCGTATTCGACCCTCTCCATATTATGCTTCCGTATATCAGCTGTCTTACGCTTATTGATTAACTTCGAAAGCTCCGCTAGTTGTATTCTGTTAGCTGGGGTGGAGATTGTCATATTTTGCCGTTTCCTAATTAGATCTTTCGTCTCCTGGGAAAGTTTACCAGTATCCTGCCTAGGCGTCGTGCCGCCAACTTCTGCTGCGCACTCCGTGATAATGCGTGTAAGGTTGTCGCTGGTTTCCTTTGTCATAAGCTCGGCTTCCTCGGTAAGAGCTGAATGTCGGTTCTGCAACGCGATCCTGAATTGTTCTACTTTACGTCTTACTGTTAGCTCATTAATCGGCTTCTTTCGTACTAGCTTGTTACGGTCCCTCCTCAAATTTAGCTTAATTCAAGATCTTACCATAAGGTGGTCACTACACCTTACCTTTCCGAGCACTTCCACATCCTTCACGACGCCAGGGTTCTTGCATAATATGAGGTTTATTTCATTTTTATGGTCCCCATTCGGGCTCCTCCATCTCCACTTCCAGCTATCCCGTTGACAGAAGAAGGTATTCATTATGCGTAGATTATTCCGTTCTGCACACTCAACTAGTTGGTCCCCCCTGCTATTTCTACAGCCCAGACAAGAGTTCCCAACTTCCTTGTCTCCAGCCTGATTCTTGCCTACTTTGGCATTGAAGTCCCCCATAACAACGGTATACTGTGTTTTAACTTTAGCCTTTGCCGATTCCACATCTTCATAGAAGCGTTCCACTACCTGGTTGCCGTGGCGGGATGTGGGCGCATAGACCTGTACCACCTTGAGCTTGTACCTCTTATTGAGCCTAATTACAAGACCTGCTGCCCTGTCGTTAATGCTATAGTATTCGTCTATGTTGCCAGCTATGCTTTTATTGACTAGAAGTCCCACTCATAGTTCTCTTCTGTCCACTAGACCACGGTAACATAGAACTTGTCCATTTTTCAGCACCGTAAAGGCTTCCTCTGTCCTCCTAACCTCACTAAGCCCTATGGCGTCCCACTTAATGCCATTTAATTCCTCAAACAACACCTCTAGACTCGCTTCACTAGATAAGGTTCTCGTGTTAAACGTTGCCAGGTTCAGATTCCAATGGCTGTCGGTCCGGGTCCAGGGATTCTTAGCACCCTCTGCTGCGTCACAAGTCTTACCACCGCCGTGGTAGGTTGCTTCGCAGTCACTGGAGACTGAGGGCCGTGGGTTAATTGGCGTATTCATGGGAGGTTGTGGCCGCACCCCAAGCCCTATTCTGCAATTCCATCAACGCACGGATATTTTTTTGGATCCGGTGGGAATTGTCCGGCACCGGGATTTGAACCACGGTCCTTCTGCACGCGATGCAGATGCTCTGCCTGTACGCCACCGCTACACCATGCAGTGTATAAGTGTATTTAACGGTTGTGTCTCTCTCTTGCCACATGGCGCGCACGGATTGGGCGCTGGAGAAACGCCGGTGGGAGGAGCAATCACGCGCTTGCTGAGGCAGTGGCGCCCTCTCTTGTTGAACGAGATTTAGGTAATTTGCATGCCCCATCTGCCCCAGTTTGGAGTCGTAGAAGGGGTTAACGCAAGCGCAGTGGAATGCCCACGCCTCGCCCTGGGGGCTCGTCCTCGGTGATCAACGAGGCCCCGGCACTAGCTAAGTATGCCTTTCCTTGCTTCGACTGACCACCCGATACGATCAGGTGTCGATCAGATCGGGTCAGCCATATCCGATCGGATTTGGCCTATCCTAGCCAATCGCCATAAGTGGTATACGCTCGGCTTGACAAACGTGCGCAGGGGCACTGGGCAGACGTCGCAACGCATTTTCTTGGTTGTGTTAACTGCCAAGCGGTCACCGCAAGACCCGCGCTCAAGTGCGCGCGCTCGGCAATCCGTTGGTATTTTTAATTGCGTCGAGAGCCGGTGGGTATTTCAGTGTAACACTAATTATAACGCGTCTACAAACAGCTTCTGTTTGGGCTTGACGAATGCTGAAGCGGAAAGGGAGGTTCCAGAAAGTTTAGACCATGTTAGTTTATTTTGAACCGTTTTATCTATTATATACTTTTCTTTTAGTAGCATTGCGCGAGTGCCATGACTACATGAGACAATGACGACAGAAGACACCGACTAGCCCGAGCCCCTAAGGGCCTTCACCCCTAAAAGAGTGTCTTGCGGTTGTTGGGGCAATTAATAAGTTTAGCTCCTATCGGTATGTACGGTGGTTTCATGTCGTCACGGATCACCAATCCCTGTCTTTGCTTTCTAGCCTAAGAAACCCGTGTTGCTGACTTGCCAGGTGGGGTCCTGCTCAATATTTATTAACATAGAAGTGTTTGATGCCGGGATCCACCAAGATGTGACTGACACCATATCCGCCACGGAAATGACATCGCCAGAAAAATGCGGCTTTGCCAGGATTCTAGCCGGGAGCACCGTCGCCGCAATGGGAGGTGCTAGGCGCTTTACCGACACCGCTACGAGCTGAAGCGCAGACAGCCGTATGAACGCACCATATATCTTTCCTATAACCTCCTCTATTTCGACGGTGCTGCTGTCTAAGAGAGGTGAGCGAAGTAGTGCATCACGACGCTAATGAGCGCAAACAGTTGGCGCCAGCTGAGCCCGACAGAACGCAACCATCTGCCGTACACTCCACGGAGCAGGTGCGCACTGGTCGCACATTTGCGAAATCGACGTGCAAGCAGGTTTTCGCTCGCCAAGCACACCCACCAGACAGCCCCGCAAATCATGCTCTTTCGCTGCAACGGACCGTGAGTTGACCAGAAGATTCGCTGGCAACCCGTTTGGTTTTCTTCGCATGGTCTGCGAGCGCGTGTGGTTTCATTCGGGTTTACTCAGTGCTGTGGCGCATGCAATCTAGTGTCTAATGTTGATGCGTCTGACGGCGCCGTAACGACGAAATATAAGTCGCAATGTGCAAGTACATGTGTGATGCAGAATAAACATACAACTGATCCTGTGAAGGCACATCTCTTTCGTGTTTTACCGATTCCTATGGAAGAGGGATCAACCACATTTTTTAACATTACTTACAAGTCAAGTCACAAACGCAGTGATTCGGACCCAAGAAATCCACCACTGCGACACCACCTAACTTTGACGGGACGATAAAGTTATCGCGGCGCATGGACTGCCTTTTTTGCCCGCCATACACACGTCGCCAACACTCTACAAGATGCTAGAACTATCTATCACACGTTCTTGACACACAGGTCACAGGTTCGTGAAACGTCAATATTTTCAAAATTCATTCACCTATAGGTCCACTGGCGCAAATTTTGTTTTATTTGTCTAGTTTGCTGGATGGGATGAAAATCGGCAAGTGATCCCTAATCGCATATGCAGTTACGAAACCTATAACGCTGTGCATGTCGAATTGTGTAATACAAGCATCTAAAAGTGTCTCGGAGTTCTCAGTTACTCTTGCTGGCGAAGCCATTGCGTTATTACCAAAGTGACCATTTAAAACAGTTGCCAGCTCGGTCCTTATACTGGGCTCAACAAGCAGGTTAATATTAAGATCGCCACACAATATTACTGATAGTTGTGACTACTGACAAATTCACGAAATCAATCTAAAATGAAAAACAAAACAACGACTCCTCCGTCTTACAAGAAAGATGGCTGAAAGGAGAAGCATTTTAGGCGTGAAACAAAGCGGTCGTTCGAGATTTATTTGGTCAAACTCAATTTATTTAGAACTTCGAGTAGCTTAGAGTAAATCCAAACTGCTTCGAGCATGCTGGACGGCGCATTTGGATAGACGTCGTCTTCATCACGTCAGCAACCCAGGTTAGATTCCAAGCAGAGTAAGCGTTTTTTTTTCATCATCATCGTCATCGTCATCATCATCATCACCACTACCATGTGCGCTCCAGTTCTGTAAAGTTGGCTTTCGTGCTGTACTTTTGGGTTACTACAGCGCCATCAGTGAGACACAAAAAAACTTCGTCTGAAGAAATTTAGAAGGATTGTTAGCCGGTGGATGAAACAGCTTCAAAACACGTAAGCAAACTTGACTGCCCGATGAATTTTAATTACTCCCTTGTGAATCATTCATTGCTCCCGATCTGACAACTTCGCTTCCCTGCAGCCAATTTCTAAACCACGAATAGTATATATTTGTCACCAAACTGTGCTAGTTCACACAATATACTGTCTAAACACTTCTCAAATGTATATTACGATTGGTGCCAGCCCCACAACCTCCATAAAGAAATTTAAAGTTATTTGGCCAATTCCTAGGACGACATGGGCACGTCATAGCAAAGGCTGGTGATGTGGTGAAAGGTGACCTGGCCAAAACCAGTCCATTTTTGCACGATCCAGAGTCACCTGCAAGAACGGGTCCCTCCTAACAATACCTTATCATGTCTGCAGTCTTCTTGAACAATTCTCTTGCACGGACATGTACTGCATTGTAGCGAGAAGTTACACGTGATCTCGGCCACGGAGGACGGCTTTGGTTCCGGAAACGGGGACTTCATCCCTGGCGCTGAACCTTAGATACTTCGAGTGGGAGACATGAAATGCAAGCCGAGCTTCCTTATTTGTAACGTGTCTGCTTACCTCTGCAATTAAACCACAACTAAGAATGTCGTTTTTTAAGAGATGTTTTATTGTTTTTAGCACTCATTATGCAAGCATGTTAACAAAAGACAACGTAAAAACTTGCTTAAATTTGCTCTTCAACTCGAGAGCTAAAGGCAGTTTTTGATGTCACTTTAGAGGAGAATTACTAGCCTGCTTCCTCTTTTCAGAATGTTTCAGGAAAAACACTATCAATGCTATTTATTCTGCGGCTTTTTTATTATTTTTGTTGGAAGATTTGACATACAGGGTCAATGACGGAGCACGATTTGTCTACAAATCTCGCGATCGGTGTCCCTACTAGGTCACTGCCCTTGCCGCGAGTGCTTAAAAGCGGTTAAAAATGACATGCGCGCGTGGAGCTGTGCTTTAGTTTGCCGTCACTCGTCGTTTTAAGACCAAACCGCCAAACAAAAAATGCCAGAGGTTAATGGGTAGAAGAAAACGGAATAGGAAAAAGGCCAAAAAGACTATAGCTGCAGTTTTTCACACACACAAAAAAAAAAACTTGTTCACGCTATTTCAAAGAATCAAAATTTTTATTTCCTCAGAAGTACGAGCAGGCAGGCTGAGACTAAAGGCTACAAATTCTGACACAGGCCCCAGTCCCCTTCGGTACATTACAATGGACAAGCAAAATCAAACCAGCTGGAAATTGTAATGCTTGAGTTATAAAAATACAAGCAACATGTAGAGCACAAGACATTGAAGAACAATATGGGACAGGTACAGTAAAGTACATTAGAGTATAAAAGTGTAAAGTAAAGCAAAGTAAAAGTGGACAACCAGGGTAGAACTATGACTGAGTTTCAAAGATAGACACCACTACAAAACCTGCGCATTAAACAAGTCTGAGTCCATTCCTTTTCTTATTCCACACGTGATTACATTGCCACTGGTTTTAGTCCACGTCATTTATCAAAACGGCTGACCCCAGCTAAATAACCCACTCCTGTCATGACGGACAACCTCATGGATATTCATGAGGATTTAGCCTTGGCCAGAGAGCGTCTTTCCAGACGAGCTATAAAAAGAGGGACGCCACGCGAATCCGGTTCCAGCTGTCAAATAACAACAGAAATATAAAAGGGAGCACCACTAAGAAACGGTGGGAATAAAAAGTGAAACGTGAGCTCGGATTGTACGGCAGCTCCTACTTGGTATTCAAAAGGAGCACGGTAGACGGACGTGTACCCTGGCGCTAAGCGACACGTTCTGGCACCGTAAAGAGCTGGCTGTCCATCCGACGTACCTGAAGCGAAGCGTTTAGCTCCGCAATTTTGCACTTTGCAGAACAAATACGTAATCATGGCTTGGCGCTTCTACTCATTCCTCATCACTTAACGACAAACATGCCGGGAATTCCAAATATGCGGAAATTCAAGAAAAAAAATGTACACTTGCTGTACTCCATCCAGAAGGAATTGGGTGAAACATTTATGTAAAGGATGAAAGGTCGGCCTCAGAAACTACCATTTGGCCTGCTACTTCCCACTGTAACAAAGGGGACAAAAAGGGAAAGAGATGAAAATTGAAGGTAGAAGAAATCACAGTGAAATCAACCAGTTAACTTATACACTTAAAAAACATCTGAAATGCAACGCGGCGCCAAAACAGACTTTAACTTTCCGGTATACACAAAGTTCTATCATTCACATAACAACGGGAAATGAAGAAATAGGAAATATAATTTCGCGACCTATACTGAGAATCGAGAGAGGATGCGTGAGATATAAAAGCAGCGCTTTGACAGCGTGATTTTGCTTGCAGGTGTGAGCCCATGTGCTTGACATATATTTTCTTTCGGCATGCGCGAATGCCACTGCTGCCTTAAGGACCTTTAGCTTATATACCAGCACCATTTGGGCAACCACTAAGCATATGGTAAATAGTTTATGTACAACTACACAGTGCAACTGCACGGGCTTGCGCGTCGATACTACTCCAAAACGAAGCGTGTGTACTATTATGAGCAATACGAAAGGGAACACAGGAACGCGTTGAAAACACCCTCAGAACCAGCTATGGGTGATACGCAGCGGCCGTCGTCGGAAACGGAGTGGAAAGAAGAGGGGCGCTGTTGTAACAACTGCTTGCATTCCTGCCGTGTATCTGCAAAGAGGGCCTCCGCTCTTTGGTGCAGAGACGTGCAGAGAGCCTCGATGAATGCCGTGTCAGGTTGAAGGCGCTTCCACTAACGTTCTATTGATCTTCATAATTGGTCGGAGTTCGCCAATTCTAGGAACAACTTCGAAAGGCTCACTTTTATACGGCCCAAAACATCGCCAGCAGACTGATGACACTGTTAGATATTGCGCCACCGGTAACATTTTGCGCTAAATCGTTACAAAATGTAGCATTGTTCCTTATTTTGATATTTATTTATGGTTAATCTTGTGAAGCGGGAAAAAATGGGCTGCAAGGGTGAGTTGAAAGTAACTTTATTGGCGCTTGCCGAATATTAAAAACATATATGAAATAAGGCCACCGCGTCATTCCAGCTTATGCTGGTCCTTTGTTTTGTTTGTTGGTCGCCTAATAACGCGTCATGCCACCGCCGACTTGAACAACGGCCTCCATGCTTTGGGGCACAGACGCGTAGAGAGCCTCGATGAATGCGGTATCAGGTTAAAGGCGCTTACACTCATGTTCTATTGCTTCCCATAGTTGGTACGAGTTCGCCCATTCTTGGGGAAACTTTGTAAGGTTCACTTTCATACGGCCCCAAACTTGCTCTATAATATTCGTGTCGGCACCCTTCGCGCACCTGTGAATTTGCATTACCCCTCGCTCTTTCAAAAGGCAAGCCACGTCCTTAGTGGTGGAAACGGGAGACAATTCCTTCTGGAAAAAGTAACACCCATCCCGGTGCGGCCGGTTATACACATAGGGGATCATCTGGTGCTCGAGCAGAGTGCAATACGCAGCACTATAGTGATCCTCCCATCAATTCTCACCAGTGGGTAGATGCCCCAATCCCCCCCCCCCCCCCCCGGACGTTCGCAGACACGCGTCAGTTGGAAGCCACCTCCCGGGATATTCTGTGGACTCAAGCAAGTGTGTTCGGTCCACCACACTCTCTTTCATTGATCCAAGCGGCTCGAGCACGTGGACTTACCAGGAAAAACCACACACCTTCACTCATTCTCGCCTCAGCTGCGGTGTTCTGTATCGAACTTCAGGCGGGCTGCTTTGTTGGCTGCCCTGAACCGAGGTTTCTGCGCAGCGATGCGACTTGGTAGTCCCGCATCACTAAGCATTCGCCTTGCCGTGCTGTCGCTCCAGTTGTCTAGGCCAAGTGCCCCTCGATCGCCCTTTGCCCTTTGAAATGGTTTGTCGTTGACGGAAGCCGTGACGCAAAGGTCTTGGTCGTCCGTTTGTTGATCGGGGTCGTCTGCGGTGCGGAGCATCGTTTATACGTCCCCCGTCTCGGCAAGCCTGAATAACCCGGTTGACTATTTTCAATGGGTGGCCTGTCACGAGAGCAATATTGCGCTACGTATAACCCTTTTTGATATTTCTATTATATCCTCCCGCTGTTTAAGAGGCAGTCGAGGCATCTCGAGGCTACAAAATCACAGTTGACTGCTCTGCATGGGCCACTGCAGTGTGCTACGTGAATTTTTCTGATCGGACTTGGTGCGACAAAGTCAAATGCGAGAGAGGTTTTCAAATTTCAGAGATTCTTTTCAGTTTTCTTTATTCTACTCGCCTGTCGTCATTGGCTCGAGTGCCGCCGCTGTTCGAGGTGCCCCGGAAAACTGGGTGCGTTGATTCAAATAAAGAAACGGTTTCAAATACAGGGCATGCTTGGTTTAAGAGTACAATCAAGTGGTTGTTCGAAGAAAAAAATGAATCGATGTAAGTCCCTGCCACGATTACCGTCTTATCGGCTGTCGGACGATACCATATTATTGGCGGAATGACGTAAGCTGCTGCTTTGTAGAAATGCCAGCGTGGTGGGAGTGACAACAGATAGTGGAAGAGTGCGCTCCTTTCCCCCTTTCCTTTTCCTTTCACAGCGCCATCCGCGTATCGCTCCGAGTCTGTTTCGATGCTGTTTTTCACACGTTCTTGTGTTCCCTTTCATATTGCTCCCGATAGTACCAAGGTCAGTAGACTTCTACGAAGTCCAGGTGCAGCCAGAGCTTCTATACGTTCGTGCAGATCCCGTTGGTCAGGCCAACGCAAGGCGACAGCCTGCCTACGTGCTCGACAGAGTATAGCGTTGGTATCTTGTCTTCCGATGGCTATAGCCAAGACAGTTCCATAGTGTGCCTTATGTCCTTCTGCACTCGCAAATTTCTTCTCTGCGATGCCACAGTGACTTCGTACCCACTGAAGTACCACCATGGGGGCCTTTTCGAACAACTCTGTGAATAGGATGCAAATATCAGTGGTCAGCTGGTGACATTCGTTTATTCTGATAGGGTGCCTTCATTCGCTTATCTTCATGTAGGACTGAGTTTCAGTCACAAAACGTCACCAATTGAAATTTTGGGTCTTACGGAATTTCAGCTGCTACACGTGGGTACGACGCACGCCGTAGTGAAGGGCTTCGGAATAATTTCGACAACCTCGGTATCTTTAACGTACGCCTAATATCGAAACACGGCCGATTTGGCTTTTCACGTCCAATTGAAAAGCAGCCGCGAAGGCCTGGATCGAACCCACGTATCACAAATCGTCCTGCACTTGCTTACAGAAGGCGTGCCATTCTTTCGAAAGTGTCACTTAGTCAGCCGTGGACTTTAGTATTCTTCCGCACGTTCGTTTTAACATTCTTTAATTGCCGTGCTACGTGTCTTGCGTCGAGACAAATTGAAAAAAAAAGGGAGATCTCAATATTACCTGCCCTGGAAGAAGGTGACCGCAACGATGAGTAGCCTAACTTCCTCAAGATTCTTTCAGAAAACCTAAATTCCTACAAGCCGTCTTTGGAAGGACTTAAATATCGCATTTAAGGAAAATAAGGCGCGTGACGGCGAATAGCGTTCAGTTTGGTTTCCCACAACGCCGAATACGACCGCATTCCAAGTCGAAATGACGCTGTACGTGCCGAAGCTGTAAAGCCCGTGGTACGCTGGAGTGCGGATACTTGAGCTATAACGTGAGCCGGAATTTCCTAAACACACGTGTTACCAACGAAGAGCCTTGGAAGTTTTACGAGCAAGACGTTTTCAGCATCACTAAATTTCTTTCCTCCGAGGTGAACTAAACTGAGCTTATTGCGTTATGCGCTTAAATTTTAAATGGTCACGAACTTCAATCGTTAGTTTTCATATGCTTTTATTTATTGCCGCGAACCTTTCGCTTATACTTGTGAGACGTCAACCAGTTGTTTTTGCTGCACTTTATCACGCCTCCAATCTGCTAATCAGGGAAGTTCTGCCGTAGTTTTAACGCTCTATATATATTTCGCGCTTATGGTTAGTAAATACGAGCACTATGGACGCCCGACTTGTTTTATTTATTTTCTTCCATCTTCTCGGGCTTCGGAATTTCCTTCAAATCTGGTTGGTTAAGTTTTAAAAATATTTGTTAGCGTTTAAAATACCATTAAATGACCCAAAAAGAGGTATTTCATAAGGGATGATGGAAAACAAAGAATCACTTCATGATGTAGCATAGTGCCATATAGCACAAATATTTACGTCCACAGGGAAAGCACAGAAACCAAGATCACATCAATAAATGAACCAAGTAATTCAAAAGTTCAGACCACAAAAAAAACAGCTAGGTAACTTTAATTAGTGCAGACAATCAAACCAACAATGAGCACACACTAAAACAAACGTAACTGCGTACAATTCTGATAAGTCGCCGCGAAATGCTTCGTGGCCTTCCATTGCAGCTTGTTACAAAGCAGGTGGCCGCACAATTTTATTGGTAACACGAGTGGTCAATACCTACAAATTTAATTTGTGCAAATTGTAAACATGCATGGAACGGATGATAGGTGCGGCCGGAGATGAGGGGTAATTATGTGAAACATCACATAAGTGGGAGATAATTAAGCACATGTTTTGCTTCAGCGACAAATGGGAGGCTCGCAGTGCTGAATTGTATAGTAAGGGATTTATTTATCGTTATGAATGCTTCGCATTAGGAACTTTAGGAACAAATTATTCTTGTTATATTATAAAAAATAGCGAAGTGATCAGTCACTTCTCACTGGCTACGAACAACCAAGCAGTCTTTGCACTAGCGCCTTTTTCGGATGACAAAAGGTCAGTTCAAGAAAGAGCTGCCGCAAGCGAGAAACACGGCAACAAGGGAACCTACCAATAGGCTATACAAGTAAATCGGAATGGAGTTGGCAGCACCTAAATGTTAAACAACGTGAAAGAGGAGGCGGTATGAATGTTTATTTGACGAGCGTTGGTGCTGCTGTCAGCAAACCCGCCCGTTGGGGCGCGTCTATAGTCCGCAATGCCCTCGCTTTGGCTGGCAGTCCACACACTCCTCACAAGTACGAAATACACTAAAGCATGAATTGAGGGGCTACACATGAACGCAAACACCAAAGGGACAAAAAAAATGAAAGCCTCTTTTTAAAGAGAAGGATGGTTAAGACGCGATGCTTTTCGCCGCGTAACCTGAGGGAAATGAAACGTCCAAAATCCTTACTGCTGAAGGTTCATAATGCGAGGGACGCTGCTTTGATTCTTACCATCATCATCAACATCCTATTTAGTTCCACTGCTGGACAAAGGCCTCCCCCATTGACCTCCACCCACTCCTGTTCTGCGCTGCCCGAGTCCATTCGTTGCCTCCAAATTCTCTTATTTCATCCCATCCTCGAGTATACCGTATTTACCCGATTCTAACGCGCACTTTTTTTCCGGAAAAATAGGCCGAAAAATCGCTTGCGCGTTAGAATCGGATACAAAACCGAAACTGCCGAAACAGCGGAAATTTCGTCCCACCCATCACCATCGCCATCTCAAGGCGGCGCCAAAGCTTTTAGCAACGATTTTTCGGACGCAGCAAGCCTAGGCGCCTACGCTTTTCTATCGGCGTTCACACAAATCGTCAAATCGTTTCACTTGCGCGCTTGATAACAGCAATGGCAGCAGCGGCTCCCACACGTTCAAAACGAGCGGTCGGCTGTAGCGTGCACCTCTGGAGAAGCTCTCGGGATGGGCGTGCGAGGCGTGGGCCACGATCCCGTAGACCATGGTTGAACGTTCGTTCAGAAGTGTGGCATCGCGAACGCGCTTGAAGGCACCGAGGCCGAGATGTTGTGGTCAGTGGAGAGCGACGAGAAGTGAGATGAGTGAGATTACTTCGGGAAATAAATCGCCCGTTTCTCTCGCATTCGTTTGTCTGGGTCAGAAAGTCCCGTGCGCATTAGAATCAGAGGTGCAAGTTTTTTCGGTTTTTTTGCCAGGAAAAGCGGGTGCGCGTTAGAATCGGGGGCGCGTTAGAATCGGGTAAATACGGTAAATGGCCTTCACTTTCTACACTCTAAAAACTCGAGGAGTGCTGGGCACTCTGTCTAGGAGTAAAAACTTTTGTCCCATATTTCACTCCCTTTGGAAGCATTGGGCGACTCTTCCGAGGAGTAGCGCGTGGCGACCGAACGAGAGGCGAAACACTCCCCGTGGGATTTACTTGCTGCTTTCGAAGCGGAGTACTGGAACCCTGTGTGGGAATTGCAATGCCATCTCCAAGGCAGCGTTCCGTCACTCCCTTTAGGCATGAATAAGCTCTATTGGTTTCGGCGTTCCCGGATACTGCAGACGGGTACTACTACTCTCTCTTGGAAAGCATCTCGTTACGCCTCAAGAGCGTTCTGCTATTCCCCGCGAGGCAGCGTGTTTTCGCTCCGCCTGCTACTAGACCCCCCCCCCCTTCCCCACGATGGTACTATATGCAGTTACAAGCAAACAAGACAGGACAAGCCATTTTGAAACATGGAAAAGAAGAAAAAACAAGGTCAGACTTTATTAAAAAAAAATACACAACAATCGGTTCATTCTGAAATTTCACACAAAATGCAATTTATTAGGAATTAAAATATCACGGTATAAAAACGGGTCCTACTCCACATGTACATAGGAGACGTAGCGCCTATTTAGGATACATCCAAGAAAAATTCACAAATAAAAATGCAGCAAAGCAATTGAAAACACTAAAATACAAACATTAAATTATGACAATAAAAATGACATTAACATCCACAAATAAAAAGGTACTGGCATTAGCACGAAAAGCGTCAGTAGAAATACAGCAGTGGGCGAATTTAGAACACATAAAAAATATTTTCAAATAAATTTTGCGAAAGAAAAATCTGGGACTAAAACAATTCGGCGTGGATTACTATTAACGCATTACAAGGAGCAATCAACACAAAGATACAAAGCCATTGACACGGCAACTTTGCAACAGATATATGTTGGTGGGACAATAGGAAACCGCAGGAAACATTCCCACTGGGTTTTTTAGGCGGGTGGTTCTCAAATGAAGATGCGCTAGTAAGATTTAAAAAGGCATAACTTGGTATTAAAAACAAACACGTTCGAGCTGAGTGCTTCATAATTTTGGTGGCGGCCTCCAGAACTGTATCGACCAGGGCACCGTGCTTGAGCCGAAGTAACGTCTACAGAAGAAGGTGCGCTTCTCCTTTGAAGCGTATTACACAATGAACGGCCAAAACACACAGCAGCAATGGGAACTCATCCACGATGTCCAAGGGTGAGGAGAAGTGTCTTGAATTCGACGGCCACTGCTGCTGACGCCTCGGGGATCTCTCCCTCTCTCAAAAAAAAAAAAAAAAATATTCGGTCAAGTAGCGTCTTCCCGTGGTTCCCGTATTACACAATGAACGGCCAAAACACACAGCAGCAATGGGAACTCATCCACGATGTCCAAGGGTGTGAGGAGAAGTGTCTTGAATGCGACGGCCACTGCTGCTGACGCCTCGGGGATCTCTCCCTCTCTCTCTCTCAAAAAAAAAAAGAAATCTTCGGGCAAGTAGCGTCTTCCCGTGGTTCCTACATAGGCAGAAAGAGGGGGACAGCAAAGATAAGCTCTACAATTACAAAAAATATTAACGAGCTTGACAACGTTAAATGAAGTTTATTGGGTGATAGATTAGTTTTTGCGCCGAGAGCACGGACTGAACCCGTATTGGAATGCAATACTGCTTGGCGCAGTAACCAGTCTAGATGCGAATGTGTGGTGACCTTGGATGCAGCCACGCTCATTGTGCCACTTGGCCAATGTCATGTCAGACAGCGCACCCTACAGCTGTCTGCCTACGCACTGCGCCCCAAACCCATTAGTGCTTACGTGTCCGTAGCTTCAATTGTTTACCCCGCTATCGTTCCCGGTATAAAAACATTGCACAAAATTTAAGGAAACAGAACTCTTTTTGTAAGGTTATAATCCCTGAATTAAAATCCCTGAATAATTTGCATTGGATTTTGTCCTCAGCCGACTGCAACGTACGGCCAATTATACGTTCACAAGACCAGCGTAGAAAAGTTGCTAATGGGTCGTGTAGCTACTGTTTTTTTCATTCTCGAGTACGCTTCGTTGCATGCACGGTGCAGAGCGCAACATTTGATGAGAACCAATAGGCTCGTTATTGAACGATCAGAACACTCGAACATTAAACCACATGCAGCGACGGCGACAACCGACGCGAAAAAAGTAATGTAATGGGTACAACAAACAGTGTGGGCGACAGCGACAAACGAAAAAAAGTAATGCATTGCTGCCAATGCCCTTCGTTGTCGTTGCTGCCGCTCGCTTGTGGGCTGCTTCTGTCCGGAAATAAGCCCGCGACGGCGACGGCCAGTCGCCAGCCGCAGTCGCCACCGTCAGCGGCCTGTGTAAAAAATTTTCGCTTGTCTGTGTCGCCCACAATACCTGTTTGCCGTACACACTGAGTGAGGTTTCTCGCGTCACTCATCGCCTTAGACGCATGTAATTACCCCTTAACAGTGCGGGGCGTACGCCCCAGAGTCCCATCTCCGTCCATCCTGCCCTCAATCAAAACGCAAAAAACCTGTCTGGACAGCATTTCAGTCTGCTGTTGTACGCGCGGCGGTCACTAAAATTATTGTAATTTTAGTGACTGCCACGCGCTAGGCGCGCTCCGATCACTCAGCCTATTGTACGCAATTCTTTGGAGCCGCGCAGGTAGCCACAGCTATTGCACGGCAGCCACTCTAACCCTATCCGCCGAGCTAAGAGTACAAATCAAAACGCAAAAAACCTGTCTGGACACCATTTCAGTCTGCTGCTGTACGCGCGGCGGTCACTAAAATTATTGTAATTTTAGTGACTACCACGCGCTAGACGCGCTCCTATCACTCAGCCTATTATACGCAATTCTTTGGAGCCGCGCAGGTAGCCACAGCTACTGCATGGCCGCCACTCTAACCCTAGCCGCCGAGCTAAGAGTACAGCGTAGCGCTGCGACTACTCGCGCGACCTGCGAAAACATTCCGCAAGGATACCAACACTTCACGAATCAAAGGGATTGAAACGGTGCAAGAATCTACACTGTTCGCACACGGGTACAAAAGCCGCCCTTGAAATCTAAGCAACGGTCAAAATCAGTCACGAAAACGTTAGGACTAACAGCTTCCGCGGACCGAAGTAACGAGAGCAACTCTGCTTCGTTAAATACACAAGACAAGAATACGAGGTTAACTAATGGCTTACCTCTACTTCCCGCCAGCGTTTCTTCATCCGGTAGATAAATCCAAGGTCGTAATAGCTGCGAAAGATCCCAAGCTCGAGGCGCGAAGCCTGCGACAGCCGCGAATTCAGTCTGGCCATAGCGCGCGCATCGCTACACAGTGCGCATAGTTCCGAAATCGGCCGCAGCGCTTCCGCCGCTGTGATGTTCGTGCGAAAGAAAAACTAGTTCCACGCACGCACGCACGAATGAATGAATATACGACTTGCTCGCGTGTGCATGATGTCGCGCTGGCGCACAAGCGGCCAGCAGTTAGCCAACGCGCGTCGTACTATTTCGAAGCAAGTATGACGATAAAGGCAGGTCCAACTTTCCATGTTGCACGAAGCGTCTGCTTGAAAGCCCACTTCGTTCGTAGCACATTGACATCACGGTCTGGCGCGGTCTGTAAGTCGCCCGTCCGGCCTTGGCGGGTTCACCGCCTGTGTAGGTTTTTGCAGAACACGCGCACTTTGTGGCTCGCTGAAGGCGCCTTTCTCACGCTTGCTCGGGCGGTTCGCGTTACCTGATCCGCCGGATGTATAACGCGTTACGTATCGTGATCCACGCCTGCGCCGCCGCGGGGGGTGGGGGGGGGGGGGGTCATCATTTTTCTTTGCTTAATAAAGGCGCTTGAGTTCCAGCAACCGATCGGTGTGTACGCTTTTATCGTCGCTCGTCAGCCGACGAGATAGTTTTCACCGTAGAGGGGGTATTTGAGATGCCCTCGCAGTAATATCGCCTGTTCCTCACACTCCGATCTTGCAGACAGGCCCCATATTGCTGTTAATACCAGTTATGTATACGGATTTCCTTTATTTAACCTAATAAAAGCTATCGTATGTACATGCCTATCTCGACGACACTAGCCACGGTTGTTGGGTCGGGTTCGTGTTGCGCTTGCAGCTCGAGCTATCAGAAGAGCGCGGACTTCACTTCTTGCAACACCATTTTCCTCAATCGATCTCAGATTTACACTCCGTTTTTTTTAGCTCGACTAGGCGGGGGACAAGCGTACGTCTATCAAACTCTACAAAAGAGGCCGTCTGGAGCGGCCCGTCTATAGGCTGGTTCGTTCGGTTGGCCGCCTGCCCCCACTAACACTGCGAGCAATCGTTACCCGAATTCATATTCTTGCACGTTTAGAATGCGCGGCAGAAGAAATCGGGCGCTTTTTACACAACTGCTTTATATAATATACTCGTATGCAAATAAAACATCGCTGATGAGTTGGTGTGCGTAGATGGTAGGAGTGCATCTCCATGCTTACTCCCGCACTGGAAAAGAATGAAATTGCAATTTTACTCTTCGTACTGGAGATGGGAGACGATGAGCAGGTTTACTCTTCACTGGTGCGGGAGCAGAACTGGGGCTGCACTCCGCCGCGCGCGTGAAGAGTACGAGGTCAGTTTTGCTCTCCTCCTCATGGGGAGCGAGCATTGCATCCAACTCCCCGCAGCTTTCGAGGGGAGTCCGCCAACGCTTGCAAGAGTACAATGACTGTTGGACTCTTCAACTGCTCCCCCGATTTCTTAGAGTGTAGTCCCGTCCCTCGGTATCCATTCTGTTATCCTCGTTATCCACCTGTCGTAGCTTCGTCACACTCCACGGCCATTCCGAGTCCGTTTCTTTTTCTTAATTTGAACTATGATGCCTCCTACTCGTGCTTTCTCACTGATCCACATGACCATACGAATCATTTTTTTTTTCTTTTGAGGCGCGCTAGATGTGCCTTTGTAGACACCATCATCATCGTGTGCTCCCACATTGCATAAAGTTGGCCCTCCTGCAGTGTGGTTTTGCGTACGGTCGCCATCAGAGAGGCAAAGAAAGCTGCGCTTTAAAGAGCACGTTCTTGCGAATGCTATTAATTTGGATAAATACTTAAAATAAACATAGAAACAATCGGCTTGCATAGCAACAGGAACCTGACATCCTTAACATAGTGTCCGTCAATACGCAAGGTATTCGTATGTGAAAACTTCCTTTGACGTGTTAAGCTGAACAGTTCCTCCAAAAAAGATGAGATGGTACGATTGAATACGGCTAACCCTCATTCTAGCGTATCGTATGTGTTGTGGATGCGTGCCAGCGGATCCTTTTTAACGCCTCAGCCGGAGACGTGAAACTTCCCCGGCACCCTGCTGCTGCCTGTCAGAGTTCTCAAATGGAGAGCACCCAACAGAGCGTGTCATGCGTGAGGCAATGCATAACTTCATTTCGAAGTCAAAACTTCACCTTAGTCCTCCGCGAGCATATTGGGTTACGTACAACCAATCTGGAGGAATACGTTCTAGAAACCTCTTTACGCGTCGCAGTATGCACCTGGTTAAGTTTTACTGTGCACAGAAATATTTGCACTTGCTCGATAAACCTCGCGTTGAACTTGAGTGTCGTGTTTTAACGATACAGGCGATGCATATTTTACTATAGGATGACAGAGCGCAGCCTAGATCTTAAAGAACAGGTATGGATATTTCAACTATTTAAAGATATGGAATACGGCATCTAGTCTTCGTAAAGCACAAGGGGTAATCTCAGCAGTATGGACTGAAAAGTTGAGCTTGCAGATGGAAAGAGAATTCCTGTATTTTTAATTACATATCCCGATTTACATCTTCTGCAGAGATACGATTGCTAAAGCCAATATAATTTGTTTCCCGCGTGTATGCCGCCACTCTATGTTGTTCCGCGTGAAGTATCATCTTGCATGGGTTGCAGCGGCCGTAGTCCGAGATGTGCATTTATTTGAATATTAGATGCAGAGCATTTCAGTAACTCACGATGTCACCCGCGTTGACGTCCGTGGTCTGCACCGCACCCCTCCCTACTATATAAAAAAAATGCCATCCGGCGCCCGGTTTCGATCCCTCGACCCTGCGGGCGGAACGCAATGTACATCGTGCTCTACCCACTGCGCCACAAAGCCGACACAGAACGGGACACTACGAACGCGCCTTATATCGTTGACTCATTCAAATTACTGCTGACGAGCGCTCTCTCATCAGCAGTTGCCACAAGTGCAACAACATTAACGTACCGCAAACTACTTAACGTCGTGGGCCCCCGGAAATGCTCTGCATTGGATTGTGCCCCTCGCGAGGAGGATGTTTCACTGCGTCTTCTCTCGGTCGCGGGACCAGTGGTGCCATCTGGCGGAGGCGCGGCACAACTCGTAGCACTTTCTTTGAAAAAGCGCCTCGAAAGCGCGGCAAATATGAAATAGGGATGACGCGCTTTCGAGGCAATCCGCCGACGCGGCTGCTTTGTGTACAGACTCGGCGGCGAGCGTCCCGGGATTCTGGTGCCGACCGAACCCCATTTGATTTACAATTTCTCAGCTAATACTCACCGCTTTAACAAAATTCTTGCGGGAGGAGATTTTTTTAATGTCGTGCGCGCAGATTTCAACGATAAATATCATTTCCGATTGGCCGTGGAGAAAATGATATTCAATTAGAAACGCTTTCAGGGAGATTGGAACGATACAGTAAAATCCGCATCGGCTCGCTCTAAGCTCTTTCTGACGTGCTCTGCAACATCACAAAAAATGAAAGGGAAACAGCCACCAGAAATGCAGCTTTATTTATCTCTTTGGCCACAAGGCATCGTCGGCCGTCTGAAAAAAGCTGATAGAGGGAAAAAAGCGTGATGTTTCAGTCATATAGTTTAATACAATTGCACCTTGATTGATTGATTGATTGATTGATTGATTGATTGATTGATTGATTGGGGGGGTTTAACGCGCCGACGCAACGCAGGCGATGAGGCGCGCCGTAGTGGAGGGCTCCGGATTAATATTGACCACCTGGGGATCTTTATCGTGCGCCGAAATCTCGTACACACGGGCGTTTTTGCTTTTCGCCTCCATCAGAAAAGCGGCCGCCGCGGCCGGGAATCGAACCCGCGACCCAATTGCACCTTGAGTGCCACCTGCTGAAACAGCGAGAGCGTGCTTCTCTTGTGTAAGCTCGAACGTCAACGGGGTCTCGTCCTAGAACTGAAGCGCCGCTGCCGCGTAAATTCTACGGTTCGCGCAAAAGAATCGGCATCTAAACGCCACCTGCAGAAGGCTTCCTCCCCTAAGGAGGGAGAGAAATCCACCTGATGATGATGACTGATAATTGATATTGGTATCCCCTTTTCAGCGGGGCGATGACGTGTCATCTTACCCCCAAAAAAACTAATATACCATGTTTTACATTCTTCGTTCAATGCTGGCGCTGCTCTTAGGGCAGGCACAAAATCTTATTACGCACAAAATACTTATTTTTTCTGTTAGAGGTGGTAGCTGTCCTAGGCAATATTCGTCTCTTTGCTTTTCGTCCACCAGCATTCTAATCTTCTCTTCCTATAGACCAATGCGCCCTCCATCGGTGTGTCTGGAAACCTGTTTCTGCGAAGCCGCAAGCATAACGCACAACCTACAGTAGACTTACGAGGAGGGTTGATATACAACAGCCCCGCTATTTAAAAAAAGTTCATCGTAACGGTATTCTCGGCTCCTCCTAGCTTTGTGGGCGCTGCTGCTGCTTCCGCTATACCGTGACTGTATGCGCCGCGGAGTGCCCCGGGGGCTTCTCCTCGCCTTCGCCTCGGGTACGAAAAGGAGCCACCTCGCACCATACAGCTCGGTTTTTAAAGAAACCACCAGATGGCGATTGTATGTAAGAATATCGGCCGCCGCCGACCCTGTGGCTTTCACAGTTAGCGCGCTGCTGCCCGCTTGGAGCTGGCGTTCTAAAGGCCGAACCGCATGGAGCGTTTTTCCACTCGATTCGCGCGCGTCGGCGTTGCGCGTGCTTTTTTTCTACGCCCGCGTCGACGATTCCGCGCCCGCGGCAGCATCTGCCTTGGCTAGATTTTGACGCGCGTCGCGCGCGGCAGTGGGAGGAGCCTGGCCTGGCCTGGCGACTTGCGCCAATGGGGAGGCGCGCGCCTCATGGCGGCGGTTTCGAAGCACTCGAGGCAGCCGGCTGGCTCCGCCGGGGATGTTTAGGCTTACCACCCCAGCAGATATTGAATGGGTGCTAACCTCCTTTACGGCACAAGCAACTTCGTTCGTGCCTTGAGCGGCATTTAAAAGAGCGCGTAGAAGCGGTCGCTCGAGCTCCCGACATCACTTCGCTGCCGAAGCCGCGGCCATGTTGCCGCGTGCGGGTGGTTACGCGGCAGCGTCAGCGCGACTGTGGCGTGCGCGGCGCGTTTTCGCGAGCAGAAAACGCTCCATGCGGTTCACGCTTAAGAGTGCACTGGCCACGTGAGCAGAAGGCGCACGTGAACACGCGACAGCCGAATAGCTCCAACACCTTCCCCCACCCTCAAGAATATCCAGTTCCGAGCGAAGCCTCCCCCAGGAAATAAACGTCTTCGCAACGCAGAAAAAATGTGGCGCAGACCACAAATCGGTGCAGGGTGTGCTGGCTTAAAGACGTGGGTCGAGGCGACGACGCGTGGATTCAGTGAAAGACAGTAACCTCCGTAAGTAGTGCGCCACATTTCCCTGGGATACGAAATGAAAGCCCGTTTCTTAACCCAAAGATGGTTAAAACGCGAAGCTCCTTTGTGAAACTTGAGGCGAGAAGTCATAGTTTTAAACCCAAACTGCTTCGACTATGTTGCAATGGCGCGATCGGGTAGACGTCGGCCTCATAAATCCAGGTTAGATTCCGACCACGGAAAGCGTTTAATTATTGAGGCGCTTGATGTGCCATTATTGAAACCCACTGTGTATGTTTCGAGCTTGGAAGAAGGTTGTAAGATATCAGCCGAGTAATTGTCTGGGCGATGTTACCTGTGAAATCACTGCGGTATGAATCGCGATGGACGGCGGACTTCCGACTCCGCGAAGTTGCAACCGGAAGAAGACGCTCGCTTCCGGTACCGACAAGCGCAACCTCGGCGAGATTTCAGCTTATCAACCTTGCTGAAATTCTGTTGAGACGCTTGAGACACATTTTTTTTTTCTGAAAATGCCTCTTTGAGACAGTATTTTCCGGATAATTCATTCCCATGTATTAAGGCAAAAGCGTCACACGTCTCAATAAAACGTGACCTTGAATGACCTTGGCCTTCATAAAAATTGTGAAAAGCAAATATCACGACACCCGAGAAGGGAATTGGCAAACCAAAGGATGCAAGCCGTGTATGAGATATGCGAAATGAGTAATAAAGGTAATAACGATTGATAAGGGATTGATAAGTGATAGTAACAATTATTAAAGTGCATTAGCATGAATAAAGCGTATTTGGATTAAATAACATGTATAACGAGGTTTACTGACAAAGCGGCATGGAGGTGGCTGCAAGGCGAAGCCTTTGTTCCGTTGTCGATGCGAGATCGACCCCTAGACTCATCCCACGATCGCCTCTTTTACGCGTCGTTCTAGAAGAAACGAACAAGTAATAAACGTGTTGGTAGGCTAAACTGACCTATAATATAACAAAGTATTCTTATTTTCCACAAGAATGCGTACAGTTGACGTCGAAAAACATGTTGCCGACAAAAAAAAAAATTAACCGTATTCCGAAGATAATCACAGCCGTAGAGGCTCGAACCCAGGTTGTGTGCGCGAAACCCCATGACTACCCCTGGACCAGTGAGGCCTAACGGCGAAGCCTTTTTAGCAATTTTTCAAGAGAATCAAAAATGACTGTGGCTTGGCTCAACTAACCTTGGATATGCAAAGCGAAAGCTTGGCTTTGTTTGGTTGAGTCTTGGTTTCGATTTGCTAACCTTTGATTTAGCCGTCTCAAAGCCGTTCGCTTCCGTGCAATGCTCACAGAAGGATACTGCGCGAACACACCGTTGCTCTTCGCCGGGCGCGAGACGAGTCACGTTGCCCGAAATGACCCTGCGCCGCATCCATGGGAGGCTGCGGGGGGTGGTCAGCTGCCTCGGTCGCTGAGGCGGTGGCGACCGCTGTCGGCGCCCGCAGCAGCGTTGACAGCGGTGCCGGCAAATCACGCGATGCGCTTCGAGGGGCGTGTCGCCGGGGGTGTCTTTGGTCGAAAGGCCACCTTGCGCATCCGCCGCGAAATTTCGGGACTAATGTAGTAAAGCTTTGCTTTAAAATGGCTTTCGATTACGACACTCCCTGACGCGTAATTCCCGCTCAGCACGAACTGCAGTTTTGTCGGTGACGGCGCATTTCTGCTGCGTCTCAGGAAAGGATCGCCGCATCAGTGAACGCACGGAGGACACCAGGCCTCACTCGGTCCTGTGCATACAGTCCCTCCTCACACTTTCGTCATACTTCCTCTCAACCCCCCTCCCGCCCCCCCCCCCCCCCCCCCCCCCCCCTCCGCTTTCCTGCGCGCTCTACCTTCGGTGGCCTCTTCGTTTCCCCGGCTACCTCGTAGTGCTCGCCGCCGGGGAGCATCCCGCGCCATCTCGGCATACAACCTTCCCCCTCACACCTTCGCGAAAGTTTGCTCCTCCATTTCCCTGCTAGTTGTATCTAGTCTGTCTTCGGTGTGCCATTGGATTGCTCGGTTTCAATGAGGGTAGGCGGCGCCACGGAACCACAGGAAATGTTGGAGTTGTCTGAGCGGCTACTTATCATAAACTTTTTTCCCGGATATCTTCGATAACACAACCGTTAGAGCCGTCTTCTGTAATCATACTCCCTCCCACCGTACATGGTCATTCTTCCGTGTGCAACATACAGTGTGAAAAAGCTAGCTAAGAACGACCAAGCTTAAGCCGATCTTTAAAGTCGGCTTCACCCCGAGCACAAACAAATTGCTAAATACATTTTTATGTAAAATATAAGCCGTCTTAAATCAAAATGTCAAGACCCTTGCAGATGTTTTTATTTTAAGAGGAAAGTGTTTTATGCCGGGGTTCACCAATGTCTGAGTGACGTCATATCAGTAACGGAAATGACATCGCCAGAAAAACTTTGTGTGACGCCGCTGCAGCGGGATTTGAACCACAAACTCTTCACCGCAACGGGAAGTTCGAAACGCGCTCCCGGCTGCGCTATGAAGAGACTCGTAAACAGGATGACAAACGCGCCTTATACCCTTCCATTCAGATGCTGCTGCTGTCTAGGAGAGACGAAGTGAAGTGGTGCATCATGGTGCTAATGAGCGTCGACAGTTGGCGTCTCGATGCCAGCGCGAACGTGTACGGGGGACGCGCAGCGTTATCTGCGGAGAAGCCTTGCGAATGTAGCGCCCGTGCCATGGTCCCCTGCTCCTTTAGCTGCAGCGGGCCGTGTGTTCACCAAATGATTCGCTGACAACCCGTTTGTTTTCGTTCGCACGGACGGTTTGCGAGCGCCTGTGGTTTCAGTCGGATTTACGCAATGCTCCGGCGCGGTAAATCCAGTGTCTAACGTTCATGCATATAACGGTGACATACCGACGAAATATCGATAGCGATGTGCACGTTCATATCGATGCCAAATAAACATTGAACTGCTCCTGTGGAGCCACATTTTATTTTCATGTTTTTACCGGTTCCTATGGAAGAGGGATCAACCACATTTTTAACATGAAAGTGCTTTATTCCGGGATACACGAAGATTTCAGCAACGCCATATCCTTCACGGAAACGACGCCAGTACAACGAAGCAAGCGGCCTGTAAAGGGTGCTCCCCTGCACACAGGGTCTTCTTGCGGGGGAGCCACCTTTAGTACTAAAGAGTACGTTATACGTGGGGTTGTTCGTTTTCGGATTTTATACTTTAACAAAAATGTGTTTTATGCCTGGATATACCAATAATTCACTTACGTCATATTCGTCACGGAAATGACGCTAGTACACCTTTGCCGAAGCGATACGCCAGCAGGACGTCGCTCGCGAAGCTCACCCACGAGACAGCCGCCGAGCCCCAAATCATGCTCAGCTCTGCAGTCTTCGCTGCACATTTCACTTTGGGGTTTCACCGATTTCCATGACAGAGGAATCAACCAGTTTTTTAGATGCGAAGCATCTTATGGTCGGGGCTGTGTCCGTCCCTTGTCGTTGCCGTTGCTGTGGCGCCGTCCACACCCCCACTGCGCATGCTCAGCTTGCTGAACGCCCGGTCCCTTCCATGACTCTTGGAGTGACAGTGTTGCCGGTGTCTTCCTGGGCCGACACGAGACGAGCACGCTTCACGCGCCTTCGGCGTTTCATCGTCGGCGGCAGCGGCGTGCGTCGGCGAGTCTTGGCGAGTCTTGGCCGTGATTACAAGCAGCCCACAACCATCCCGGGATCGTGCATCGACCTCATCTTCAGCAGCTGTAAGGTTTATTCACTACAAGAGCCCTTGACTTTACATTTCACATACCATAAGGCGGTCATAATCAAAGCGGAACGCCAACCACAGCTCGACGTCACCTACGTTGAACATGAGAATGATAATGCTTAAAATAAAGACAAACTGATACCACGCACAACGCCTCTCTCTCTCTTTAATGCCTCTCCACTCTAGCACCCCCCCCCCCCCTCCAATAAAATTACACCATCTTCCCGTAGGGGAACTCTGAGTTGTATGCGAAACAGTCATGGGGTCAACGCAATTTCCCATTTCGTAGTTCCGGTAAGTGAAAAGTGTGGCAGTTACCACGGAAACCAAACGGTAAACATTACGGTAGCTACATACCTCAACCTCACGGAAACGACGAACTGAAAACTAATGGGCACTTGAATCGACCCCATGCCTGCTTCGCGTACTACTCAGGGTTTCCCTACGGGAAGGTGGTGTAATTTTTTTTTGCTATTATTTTCACACGCTGAAGGTGTGGCATACAATTTTACGAACCCGGGGGTTCGAGTGGGAGCGGCAAGATGGCGCTACGGTCGCGTGCGATTCTTGTCTACAGCGTAATATTGCCGGACGTTATCAGCTGTATCCCAGATATTGAAAGATTCGCTGTTAAAACAATCAAAAAACACACATAATCGAACAATATATAAATCACCAATTAACCTGAGGCTCTAAATCTGGCTTTCTGATTTGCAGTCTCTGACTTATTACGGATAATCTCGGGGAAGCCCGATGAGGCTCCACGCCATGAAAATACACGTGAAAAACAAATGCCGGATGGCTTTCAAGGTAGTGAGTGGTGACTCCGAGACTGGCAATCGCAGAGCCCCAGTATCACCAAGATTTTGCCTTCAAAGCACGTAAACTGACTCACGTGCCCCAAGCAATTCGTCTTTCGTATGTGACAGCGCGTGGCTTCGCGGCAATATAAAGCCCCTGAAAGAGTGTGGGTGACTCAATAAGCTGGAAGCAGCGTTTCCAGAAGCGCATGGAAGAACATCTTGCGCAGGCGATGCGTGTTCCTATTGCTTCAGGAACCGCACTTTGCTATCCCCCGGTGCGTGCAACTGCACGTGTGCACGGAATCATACAGGTTTTTGCAGTTACTTCTTACTTTATCTGAACGTGGCAGCGTTGCGTCGCGGAAAACCCCCTAAGCATGGTATAACTGAATATGACTGCTACATTCAGGGCTGTACCTATTAAACTGCAAGTCCAGAAGTAAAACAATAATAATAACTGTTTCTGAATAACACGAGTGCTAGAGTGCACAGCGCGGGATACGTGAAAGCGGTATGTTTAACGGGTCGAAAAAAATCGTTCAAATAGCAAAGTGCACCGTGTGACTCGATTTGTAATTACGGAGGACCTTCCGGTTACTTGAAGTTCCAGCAAAAAATGAAATTATTCTTCAGGAGGGAAGAGGTGTGGGCGCGTTGGTTTATAGTTACGCAGAAAACAGCGCAGTCACAACAGAGGACGAAGCGAGGACGGGACGCGGGCTAACTTTCAACAAACGCGTAATTGTAGGACCAGCGCATGTAAACACATCTGGCTTGCAAGAGTAGAGAAGGAAAGGATAGCATCACAACAAAAAACAAAAACAGAAAGATGAAAACCCGCCACTAACCACCGGTTACGGTTACAGTTTTTCTGTACAAGCACGGAAGACAGAGACACAAAGCCCAAACGTCATTATAAAGAACATTCATTTCGATTCTCTGCTCATGTTATAACGCCTTGTGAGGACGGTCCACGTTTCGAAAAATCAGCCGACTTAATCTTGCGAATTCGTATGAGGTGGCTTCGTTGTTCTGCAAGACTGTTGCTGCCATGGGCCTCTTCGAAATTCAGGTTAAACAGAGGCACACCGATCATTCTCAGAAAAACTCCCACCTCCCCTCCCGGGAACCCCTGTGTAGATGCGACGCATAGGCGGAGCGCCGAAGGGACAGCGTTTTATAGCGCGCATAACGTTAAGGGGACTGCGTAAGCCGGTCCCAGTCGATGACGACGTTGGCGTACTTGTAAAGCGTCGTGGACTCTAGGTGTTTGAGCCAAGCGTGGATGTTGCTTCACCGGAGATCGGCACACTGGTTATATGCGCAGCGCGCCCGAAGGAGAGGAAACCGCGGAAGAGAGAGTACTGCACATGCGCCGGCCCCAGCGCGTCGGCCGCGGCCAAGACGCAACGTGCCGCGGCTATGACGCAACACAATCCAACACAATCCACTTTAATCCAATCCAATCCAAATCCAAGCCAAGCCAATTCAATCCAAGCCAATCCAATCGAATCCAATCCAATGCCCTTCGCGAGAGAGTGTTCGCTATGGGAGAGGAGAGGGGGTGAGCGGCGGAGAGCGCAGTTGGCGCGGCGAGGAGAATGGGGGAGGGGTGGACAACGCCGACGACAACGACGACGACGACGCCGGAGGGACAAGGCGAGTGAATCAGATGCTCTGCATCTAAAAACAATGCGGCAGTTCGAAGAGAGATTCACTTCAGCGCGCTTTCTCCAGCACTCAAAGCTCGCGACATATTGCCGTCCCCTCCCCTTGCAAATTTACCTGTGCCCGTATCTTAAGCCGTAACTTCCCCAAATACCAGCACATACGTCTACATCTACAACAAGTGGTACTGCGCTGATAGCGTCAAGCGCGTGTGCTGCTCGCTCGTGAATCTGTTAACACGGCACACGACAGTGAAATGACTGCGCGAGCAGCAAGTTAACCCCAGTTCTGGACGCCTTAGCTTCATTCCTTCTTTTTTGCCGGTGCTCTTCACTCCTTTCCCTTCCCCTTTTCTCACCAGTGGCCCAGGCCATATCGAGGTTCCTCGATTTTGTGGCTCCTCATTTCATAGCATGACAACAACGGAGCCCAATTCGGTGAGCGTGCTTGGAATAAATACATGCGGCCGTCTTCTTATGCAATACATTTAGGACACAACCAGTCTCTCCTGCACTTCTGCAGATCCGTCAAAATGCACAGCTATGCAGATACAAAGTTCTCAAGCAGTCTGGCGAAGACGAGGCTCTGCTTGCTTTGCGAAACGACCTCGTGCTTTCTTGTGTGCAGAGGACGAGGAGGAGAAATGATTTCTTAACAGACACGGAGTTATGTTACTTTGAATAATATCACCGTTTTATACATCACACTCTCTACGTATTAGAACACGGACTGCCCGCAGGTGCTTCCTTGCTCCACACCCCTACCGGGCATCGCTAACTAGAGGTAAAAATGAGATTTCACCTCATAGCACCCTCAGTCACGAAATAAATAATACAGCAGCCAGGTGGCATCCCTTTTTAAACGTGCTTAGCGGATCAAATCACGCGCCAATAACAACGGGAACCAGTGTTCCTATCTGGGTGGACCTCCAGCGGCATCGAAGGCATTATGGTTGCTTCAGTGTTGCAGCGGCAATAGCCTGATTTGCGCACATTGAATTCCAGAAAAACGGCGATATGTCAGTCTTCTATTATTACGGACGGGCTACCGGCTGCTTGCTAAAAACGATTGGTTCTACTTGTAAAGACTCTAGATTTCACTACCACTGTCACGGAATGCGCTGGTGGATGTTCGTTCTAGAATGACGTGATAAGCACGGTCAAGGAGGCCGAAGCTGGTGCAGTGCAGTCAAGGGAACTCAGAAGGTCACGTGGTAACTGAGGTTGAAAAAACTTTCGAGTTCAAACGTGGTTAAACTAATTTTTCAGAGCGATAGCTCGGTTCTTGAACACGC
Organism: Haemaphysalis longicornis; assembly: GCF_048455015.1. Taxonomy (NCBI): domain Eukaryota; kingdom Metazoa; phylum Arthropoda; class Arachnida; order Ixodida; family Ixodidae; genus Haemaphysalis; species Haemaphysalis longicornis. The sequence goes on along the minus strand of NW_027526225.1, from coordinate 1,573,158 downwards.
CCCGCAAGACCAAACGCAGACGCTGCTTCGCGCAGTCGGCGCTGTAGGCGCGAACACGCAATGAACTTGAATGCTGCTAATGCCTCTTGGTACCATATTCTGACGGCAAGAGCCCTTACTATCTCCCCTTATCTCGCTCTCTACACCCGTTTCCCTTGGAACGAACAAGCGATTAGACGCTTTCCCTCCACGAGCACGCGTGGCGCTGGCTTGATTATGGATAAGCTTGGAAGTCACGTTGAAGGTAGAGAAACGGGAGATTTTCCGGGATTGTAGCTGGAGTGAAAGAGCTTTCGCTCTAATATGACAACCAGCATGCGATTCGCCGCATGATCTAAGTAGGCGTACGAAAGGCATTGGCGTCAGTAGATATACGGGTAAGTTGCTATGGGCACGCAAAAGCGCCTTCAGAGACACTTTAGCAGTAGACGCAGATGTAAACAGGTTACGTCTCGTTGGAGCAACGACCCTACAACGACCCTACAATTACCCTGCAAAGCCAGTTCGAAGCCTCCATGCACCACGGGCGCCCCCCTTCAACTTAATTTACTTGAAAATGAATGCCAGTGACCTCGATTTCGCTTCTACTCTTTTGTGCGAGAATGACAGCCGACATGTTGACTATTCCTTGCGAGTTGTAGAAGAACGTTTCGTCACACAACACATCTCAAATGAACGAACCGTCCGTCAATGCTGAGAACGGAGCATAGGCCCGCGTGCGTCTCGGGAAACAAAATCTTCCGTTCATGGTAGGAAGGAATCAACTATGAGGCTTTAGCTCTTCTCAGAGAGAACGCGAAGTTACGGTTTCTTGCATTGTTAAACCATTGTGGGAGGTGCGGGCACTTGCAATAAGAGTAGAAGGTTGGGTGTAGCAGTTCAGGCTTGAAACCGCATAAAGTTCACGCGTATATTAACTTATACCACCCATAGCGTTTTCCAGCTGTGTAGCCGCTGGGGGACATGGTACCACTTCGCCTCAGCTTAAATTTGACTGATACGACCCAGATTCTATCACCAGCCTGTGTACGCCCACTGGAAGGCAAAGGCATCTCCCTATATTCTCCAATTATCCCTGTCCTGCGCTAACTGCGACCAATTTATCCACGCAAACTTCTTCATCTCATCTTCCCATCTAAATTTCTGCCGCCCCCTGCAACGCTTGTCTTCTCTAGGGATCTACTCCGTTATCATTAATGACCAACGGTTGTCTTGCCTTCGCATTGCATGCCCTGCCCACGTCCATTTCTGCTTCTTAATTTCTACTAATGTGTCCTTAACACGCGTTTATTCTCTGACCCACTCCGCTCTCTTATTGTCCCTTAATGTTACACCTATCATATTCCGTTCCATTACGCGCTGAGTCGTTGAACCCTCTTAGTGAGCCTCCAAGTTTCTGCCCCATAGGCGAGTACTGGTAAGATGCAGCTGTCATACACGTTCTTCTTCAGTGACAATGGTAGGCTGTCATTCATTATCTGAGAATTCCTGCTGAATGCACTCCACTCCATTCTTATCCTTTGCGAGATTCTATAGCAGACAACAATCCCCATTTTCGCGAATGTGAAAGCTCTGTACACCCGCTGTCTCTATGAAACTGTTAGCCCCAGAAGTGTGTGGATTTTGCTTTTGCAGAGGGACACGTTCAAGCAGCGATGGTGCTGGAGCTGAACCCGTGGACCGGGCACTGCCAAATAACCACTGCGAATTGAGTGGGCATTCTAGTTCGCGCGCATGACATGGTAGGGAGTAGACAGTTTGCATTTCGTATCCCCTTCGTGGGTCGCGACAAAATCACACGTATGGCGATGGGGTCTGTGCGCATTTACCATTCGTTATCCTATTTCCTATCTGACAGCTACATCTACACGTATACGGGTGATGGTGAAACATCGCCCCTCTGCGTTCCCCACCAAGTCTCCCGGGCGGTGTATGGCGCCGGACGCTTTTAATCGCCTCCCTCGTTTACGCTTGAGAAATGACTGTCGCTGTCAGTTGAGGGTTCTATACACGCAGAGGACATTTGCATTGGGGAACCCAGCAGTAACATATGTGCGTTGGGCGCGGGAGATCTAATCTCGAACACGAGCGATCAACTCGACTGCCAAATTTCGTGCCACATGGCCTTGACACATGGGAGCATAAATAAGCCAAGACTGTTGACCTTCCCGAAGCAACGTCGCGCCATCGACCAGCTAGAAGCCACTGGAATAACGGCACCTTAACCTTAAACATAATTACACACTTTATAACCTTGTTAGATAAATACACCACTTTCGTAGCGACGGAAACCGTGATTCATGCCTATTTTAGGCGTGGTATAGTCACGAAGTTCGCGTTATGTTTGCTTTTTGCCTAGTTTTTGAGAAATGCTGATAGGGTGTGTTTCAGAGAGGCTTGGAAAAAAAGTAGTCTATTAGGCTCGAGTGCCTCAGACCGCTGGTAGCTCAGTTATTGTTGTTTTAGCTTGTGTAGCTTATTTGTGTTTCCTTGCTTTCATGCTGGTTTGGATAACGAAGTGTAAAAGACGTACGGAGCGCATCCGTGTGAACGCTTGCGCTTTCACCGTTTTACGGGTAAGGCGAGGATGTCACGTATTCTGCGCGAAACAGGGGGAGGTGTGCGTCTAGCCGTTTGAGAGATTTCCAGCCAGAGAAATATTGTCAATGTCCTTTTCGGTACCATGAGCCGCTCCTGAGGCCGATAATTTGTGTGAGCGTTTTGAAACGGTCTTTGTGTTTTTAACGAGGAACACGTGCGCTCGGAGGGGACTAATCCAACGCCGTCGGTCGCCAGAATAGTTGTCAAAAGCGATTGTCGCTTTGTACGACGTTTTCCCCTGCTTCTTTCATGAACGTAGAGAAATGTCCTTTTTTAAAGCGAAGCTGGCATGGTATCACTAATGGCGGTGCCATAACCAATGGTCACTGCAGGAAAGCTAAGTTTACGCGACGGGATGGAACATGATGATGATGATGATGAAAATGATGATGACACAAGAAAAAAACATGCTTCCCGTGGTCTGAATCAAACCCAGGTCCCTCGCGCAATGAAGTCGACCTCTATCGAATCGCACCATTCCGACACGGTTGACGATGGGTGGACGTGCGCTAAACTTTCTTGCGAGAGATTCGTTTGCTGTCGCCTTAGTTTGGACATTATCTTTCAGGCAGTTTTCACATTGATCCTTGACGCCATGCAGGCGTGTATATCCGTCCAGTGCTGAAGATGATAAAATCAAGCACGTTTTGGAAGGTATGAATGATGATGTCTTTCACATGGTCTTGGCGAAAGACTCCTGTTCTATTACCAACGTAGCAAACCTCTCCCAGGGCTTTGACATACTTCGCAAGCTGCTAATCGTCACGCGGCACATTTCAGCTCATGACGACACTATAGAGAGTTTGATCCGTTACCCAGAAATTCCTTCTTTGTTGTCGCGCAAAGGAAGTAGTCCGTGAGGAAGTCGCCCGACAACTTCCTCTGCTTCCTCGCACTGTTGAGACTCTGTCTGCAGTTGTGCCGACGCGTACGAGCGTAATTCGTGAGCAGGTAGCTGAAGCCCTGCCGCGTACTGCCGTTATGGTTCCTCCTCATCACATTACTGCTGCGATCGCTCCACTGACAAATGCCGTCATTGGAGCGATCACAGTGAATGTCGCACGGCTTCCCTCGACACCGATTAGGATATGTGCTGACACTATCGGCATCTCTGCACATAAGGCCGAGCCATCTGCCCAGTACGCGGCAGCACCGATGAACCCAGTTCCTCCAGTTCAGCCTCCGGCTCAGTTTTACAATGACTGGAGAACGTGGGACAGTCGCCCGAACTGTGTCGGTGGCGGTTATTCGCGGACATGCTGCGAAATAATTGTCCACGTATCTGCTCCTTTCGTTACAAATGTCGACGCAAGACGATAGTCTACCGCCACCCATGGCAAGTAAACGCATCCCTTCTCTTTCCGGCACACCTCTCATGCTGTTCCTCTTCCGTCTCGTTCCTTGAAGATAACACGCTCTAGGTTAACTAAAGTCAATTTAAATTTACCGCGTTCCACGGCTCCAAGTCGGGTGGCTCGATGCCAGCGCTGCCGTACGGCGGAGACGCGCGTGAGTCGGGGCACCCTATTACAACGTTTATAGAATCACGTTGCCCAACCCCGCAAACGTTCCAAGCGGAATGCGGAATGTCTAGTGGAACCTTTCGTTTCTCTTGCCGTTTGATTTTTTCAAATTCCGCCAATTAGCGCGGGCAACAGCAGGCGACGGTTTTTCTGCAGTTGATGTAGTATTTATTTGCTATCGCAAAAAGCAAGCACTCGTAATTTTTTAATAAAAGAAATCTGCAAATATTACTCTTGTATTGATTTTCTGCCTTTTAATTGCGGAATGCCTTGTTCTTGTGCAACAACGTTCACAAGTATGAACAATAAAATCGGGCTTAGACATTCAGATACGGCTGTGAGTATGTACGACTATTTCGCAGCATGTGTTCAGTTTGTCCGGCTGGCTGAATCGTGTGACAGACAGACAGACATACAGACAGACAGGCCAAAATTTTCCCGTTCAAGTAGCCCACGAAAGACTACCGCAACTACTGTTATTGCGTTTCCCGAGCGCCGACTTATGGTTTGTCCAACCGGCGCCTGTCCAACACGATGTCTCCGATGAAGTTCAGCCCCTCACGTTCCGACTACCGCGCTTCTGGTAACCGTCGCACGTCGTCCCCGCGTCGCCACCCCCTTTCTCCCATGCGTCGACAACTAACCGCTTCCGAAGAGGAAAATTAGCCAGCGCAGTTCCAGAGGCAAGAACTACGTTACGATCGAATTGTCGAATGCATCGGTTTTCTCCCGTGGATGTTACTTACGTATTAGTCGAAGACAGACGTACACAGGTTGGTATGAACGGAGGCGCTGGTGTGTTAGTAATTAGTGCAGAATTTTGTTGTATGTTCAGAAAAGTGGTGACGCCGTCGAGTGGCTTCTCGCTGCGTACAGCGAACGCACCAGACCCTCTAGCATTGGCGCCATGCGCAGCCCGTGTCACCATCCAAGGCATCTTGTACATAACACAGTTGATTGTGAATCCTTCATATTCTTACGACGTTATTCTGGGCTGCAACTTCCTGGCGCGGCACAGTGCCGTCATCAACTGTGCGCGTGCAGAAGTCGAATTTTGTCTAAGTTGTGACCCGTATTGTGAGACCACCACCAACGTTAAACTGGTCGTCAGCGAGTACACGAAGATTCTGCCACCGTGCTATATTTACGCGCCCCTGAGCTGCGCTTCTCATCCTGATGCCACCGTGCTCTTTACGCCATCTGTGCTCTTCAGCCACCGTAGGCGCTTTCCATTGCCGTCTACTCTGTTAGCGACCCATGCTGGTGCAAGCAGTATGCTAGTCACTAATTTGTACTCGCATTAGTTATCTCTGTCGCAAGGTGAAACGCGAGGCTAGATTGAACATTTTGATCCCAAATCCGTAGATGACGTACCCGATGATACTACTCACCCTGTTATTCTGGAGCTCAGCCCAATGTCAGCCGACGACGCATCCCCTTCCCACGTATTATTAAGTTCATCGACAACGACCCCCCCCACTTAACACGAATAAACTACTGCCACTTCTTCAACGATTTTGCTCCTCTTTTGTCTGCATAAAATCCTCGCTCAGCCGAACATCAACAGTGGAACACACCTAGACACTGGCTCGCACTCACCGCTACTACAACGGCCCTACTGTGTTTCACAGAAGATCGTCGCAGTATTCATGACCATGTGGATGACATGCTCCGGCGTGGCGTTATTCGGCCCTGAAACAGCCCCTGGGCACCTCCAGTCGTTCTGGTGACGAAGAAGGATGGATAGACACCCTTTTGCACCGGTTATCGGCTACTCAACAAGATAACAAGGAAGGATATCTACCGTCTTCCACATATTGACGACGCGTTTCAGTGGTTGCAGGGGGCCGAATATTTCTCGTCGCTTGTCTTCCGTTCAGGATACTGTCAGTTGCCTACGGCAGAGGATACTCGCGCAAAGACGGCGTTTATAACACCCGAGAGACTCGACGAGTTCAACGTCCTGCCGTTCGGCCTTTGCGAAGCCCCTTCCAATTTTGAGCGCATGATGGACAACAGTCTGCGCGACTAAAATGGAAGATATGTCTCAGCTATTTGGGCTATATCGTCATTTTTCCCCATATTTCGACACCTCCTAACGGTGCCTGCCGCAAGTTCTGCCCTGCTTTGCTGGCACATATCTGCAACTAAACCTCAAGAAATGCCACTTTGCTGCACGGCGGTTAACTATTCCCGGTCACGTACCCTCGAAGGACCGAGTTCACCCCGACGCGTCTCAGCTGAGGGCTGCTTCGGAGCTCGCCCAAGCAAACCTCTACGAAGGCACTTCGGAGCTTCATAGGTCTTTGCGCCTACTTTCGACGCTTCGTCCGCAATTTTGCCACCACTGTTGCGCCATTCACGATGCGCCATTCACTGTTGCGCTTCTAACAAGCTCTCTGTGTGGAACCCTGAGTGTAAAAACGCCTTCGTTACGTTGCGGCGACTTCTTACGTCACCATGTGTTTTGCGGCATTTTGTTCCAAACGCACCTACGGAAATCCCAATAATGCCAGCGGGGTTGGTCTTGGCGCTGTACTGGCCCAACGAAAATAAGGCGGGGATGAAAACGTCATCGCCTACGAAGCCATATCCTTACCATGAGCCGAATATGACTACTACGTGACAGAGCAGGAATTCCTGGCCATTGTTCGGGCGCTGGACAAGTTCCAGCCTTATGTGCACGGTCTATCATTCCACGTGGTCACAGACCACCACGCAGTTGTCTGTCTCCCAAATAAAGGGAACAAAGAGATATAAACCTAAGAAACGCATACAAAAAAATTAGATAGAACGTGGTCTACGCCGCTCTCCAGTAGGATTCGTGGAACCTGTTTTTTCAGGAAGCATTCATGATGCTGCTGGACTGCCTCCACAGAAGATGAATGCATTCAAGACTGCAAGCGAAATTTCTGACGCATGTTCGTTTTTTTTCTGTTATACTCGTGCAATGCGTCATAAGCCAATGAGAATTGACCACGCGCCCAGTGTTCCTTCTATTCCTTCCTTTTTTTAATGCACCATATGAAACATAGCGCACAAAGTACTCCGTCCTGTTTCTGATCCATGCTATAGAACAAAACGCTCTGAATATATATATTGTAGCGTGGCGGCAGAGCCAATGACCCGAACGATGGTTGAAGGATGAGGAACAATCTATTTACAGAATTTACAATGCGGCCATAACAGCGCGCGTTGGGGCCCAGCAACTTCTTCGTCGTCTATATATATATATATATATATATATATATATATATAGGTGTGATGCAGGTTGTTTTTGTAAATGAGGAGGTTAAAATTTACCGGGCGCACAAGAGTAGAGACGCTTTGGCTACGGACAAGGACCAAATTATATTGACGGGACAAATTACAAAATAACGTGCACAAATGAACATCCAGCTAATCTAATGACAGCAGTCCTAGGATAACAAAGTCCCCTGCGAGAAGTCCCACTCCAAATTGTTCGCGCTCACGTATAGGTCCCAGTCGGTGAGTTGACTCGGTGCGCAGGGCTCGGTGCGCTGGGCTCGGTGCCCTTGGCGATGCCGGTGCTGTGCCGGTGTCGGTGTCGGTGCCGGGCCGATGAACCACACGTTGTATTCGTCCTGGGTGGTCCGTGGACACTCCCGACTGGAAGAGACCAGGTTTTGCTCGGTGTGAAGATCTCCTGAGCGTTGAAGCCCAGCTGAGAGCTTCCAGCAGAATGTGCGGCTCCGTGACGAAGACCCCCTAGGCGTTCTCGCCAAGCCGAGAGCTTCTGGAACCACCTGCTTCCTGCTTCTCCGTTGTTGTTGTTGTTGTTGATCCTGATAATTAATGCCACGACCGTCTTCTTCCTCGTCCTCTTTCCCTCTCGCGCCCTTCTTCTGCCTCCGCACACACCTCGTCTTCCTCGCTTTTACCTGCCGACTCCTGTCCGGTAAGCAGCGCCTCCTCACAATAGGACAGAAAATAAGGGTTGGCAGTCAAGAAAACCTCGGAAAGCAAAGGGGAGGTTGTGGTGGGTCGTAGAAAGAGACGAAGAATTTTCTGAGTCGAAAAGAAAGTGGGGAAAAAATGCCCGCCGGGTGGGATCCGAACCCACGACCTCCAGAATACCGGTCTGGTGCGATAACCACTACGCTACCGGCGGGGCTGTTTCCCCAGCACTTTCTCGGGTATTTATGTTAAGGTATTTTTCTTTCCTGCACTTGGGGGTGGTAGCCAGCGCCACTCGGACTACTCGGGGTGAAGGGGACCTTCTTTTTACCCCCGGGCCGTGACTCGAGTGTCTACTACGACATGTCGAGAGTGGTCGACCAGCGTTGAACCCTCTTGAGCTCCCTTTGGCAGTGCTCGGGAAACAGCCCCGCCGGTAGGGTAGTGGTTATCGCACCAGACCGGTATTCTGGAGGTCGTGGGTTGGGATCCCACCCGGCGGGAATTTTTTCACCACTTTCTTTTCGACTCAAAAAATTCTTCGTCTCTTTCTATGACCCACCACAACCTCCCCTTTGCTTTCCGAGGTTTTCTTGACTGCCAACCCTTATTTTCTGTCTTATTTCACGGAGCCCCTCATTTCCCATTTTCTGATTCGCTATATATATATATATATATATATATATATATATATATATATATATATATATATATATATATATATATATATATATATATATATATATATATATATAGGGTTTCCCCTGTCGGGTGTATCCAAGGAGGTTAACAAAATTTGCTGGAGTGGAAGGGGGGCGCCCGTAAAGTGAAGCCGCTGCGACGCCATCTTGCTAGGGGAGAAGACGCGTAGTGGTTGCAGCGCGCGTTCCGCGCGTGCGCGGAAAAGTGTTGATTCGCGTGCGCGCCATGTAACGCGATCAAAACAAGTATGGTTGGTTCGTGCGTGGCTTACGGTTGTGCAAACAGAGTAAATTCGACGCTGGGAGGCAAATTTCTCAGGTACGTTGCACCCGTGCAAGCTTATTATAAACTGGTCATGCTCGTTGCATTGTGACGTGCCGTATTTTCGCCTTCAGCGTATAATTTCTTTGCTGCTAGGTTTCCGAACGATGCTCAGTCAGTGTCTCAGTCAGAAGACACTGCTGTTTGCCATTTGATAGTATGTTTTATAAATTGGATGCTCAGTCAGAAGACACTGCTGTTTGCCATTTGATAGTATGTTTTATAAATTGGATGTCTTGGATTATAAATCTCTTTCTTTCAAACAATAAACACTTTGTTTTAAAAACTACAAACTAGTTCATCCTTTTTCGGTAGTTCACGTCACTGGCAATGTAATCTCACGGTGTAATTTACTAGCATGGTTGTTGGTTCTTTTTTTGCAGTTTATTGCAGCAATGCAATGGACGAATAGCATTGGTTACTGTCATACTCATGAAAAGTTTCTGTGTCGGTTTTTTGTTACTCAGATATGTCTCTTATAACAATACTGGAATTGGGTGTTTCCTGTTGTTTTTCTGAAAATGCTGCATTCCATGGTCACTTAGTTTGTTGCATGACTTGTTTTTCCCTCTACAGTGGCAACTCTCAATTGCTTTTGTTCTGACCACTTTCATGATAAATTTCTGCTTTTGAACAGTTTACAATAAAGAACATACGTGTTAACGACTTTGCGAGTTCTTATGTATTTGTTTTTACTTTGTGGAAGCTGCATATCTAAGCCTATAAGGTGAAAAAAAAACCATATCTCTGTACTCGGAGATCCGAGTTTTAACGGAATTTCTTTGGTAAAAATCAATACGGCGGCGTCCTACATGGCTCGCAGTCTTGAAGTATAGCTTGAGAATCCGTTACGTAATTTACAACCGCAGGGAAAGTCCGGAAAGACCGCTGCAAAGCACTTGGCATGTGGTTTCTTTCCCGCAGCAAGATGGCCGCCGCCGGCTTCAGCCGAGCCCATTGGTTGGTATGGACCTTATAGACCATTGGTTGGTATAGTCCTACCAAAAAAAAACCGAAACGAGCACGCGACGCTATGTTGGGGGATGGCGGTCGCTGGATTGCTTGTTACGGAGCGTGTGGGGGACTTTCTGGGCTTGGCGATCCTTTTATATTCAGATTTAAGCGCAGCAAAATGAGCGACGAGTAATCTGTGGACCTTTCTCTGTAGCCCACATTTGTGAGCGACTTCGTAATTACGCATTATGCATCGAAAAAGCAGTCAGGGAGGCACCGACAGGGAAGCTTTGGGGGCTGTCGCGTTTCTTCTTTTTTTGGCTTTGAGAACGCAAACATGGAAAGTACATCCGTGTTGGTTCGCATCCTGCTGGGTTTCTCAGTAGGTCATTCCTAAAGCGCTTCGAGCCGATGCGGGCTGCCCTGAGGTTGAAAAGTTTAAGGGGGCGGGGGGGGGGGGGGACACTCCGTGATATAGATATATGCTAAGGCTCCTCTGGGACGCAGACGAAACCTGAAAAACAAAAAAAAAACACCTAATAAAATAAATTGCATTCCTGGAATTTTTTAACAGCGGATTTGTTGTAGCTGTCCCTAATGTGTAGCGCGTAACCTGTCTGGCGTGTAACGCGTTAAACATTGCCAATATATTGCAAATAAATTGCCAATGAATAATTAAAATACCCATAAATTGCCGAGCACTGGTGAGCGCGTGCCTCGCGGTGACTGCCGATCGTCCCCAACACACGCAAAGGCTTTAGAAAAAAAAATTCCCCGCATTTCCCCGAGGGGAAGAATGTGAAAGTGCGAATGCACGAGTTGAATTTGCGCGGTTCGGTAATGTTCGCGAAGATCACACACACACACACACAACTACGAAGAAAGAAAGATGCATTTATTCACAGACACCTATTTGTGTTGTCGTTGTACTTGATTGCTAGAGCGGATCTCAGCTTTGAAATTTCGTGTCAGTACTCCTCTAAGCGGGTGCATTAGCTTTTCTCACGCCCGATTCTTGGCCAATCCCCCACGTGGGTATGTGCCAGGTCAGCGGCCAGGCAGCGCGCGCCCGTCTCCCCCCGTTGCCAAGGAAGACGAGGAGATTCCTGGCCAATCCCCCACGTGGGTATGTGCCATGTCAGCGGCCAGGCAGCGCACGCCCATCTCCCCCCGTTGCCAAGGGAGACGAGGAGCGCGCGCACCCGCAGCTATTGCTATGCGGACGGCGGCGGACGCTTCAGGCTCGCTTAAGAAGTGCATTCGCACTTAAAAAATTGCGGAAACCTTAAAAGCGAGAAAATCCCGAGAGCTCGGGAGCGCGTGCCTATAGCGGCGACCGCTGAGCGTCCTTTGATCGTGCCCTGGACAACAAAACTGGGTTCACACTACCGCTTAGAAAATTCCGCTCGAAAAATTTGGCATTGGGAAAATGGACTACGGTCGAACAGCAGGCGAAGATCGGTAAATGACCGATACACGGGTTACTACGTACGTTACTTGCGCTACTCATGGCGCTACGGGAAGGTTGCAACTCTTGCGGATCGAATATTTTCTTAATGTTTGGCAAACGAAAGAATGCGTAGTACTTCCATAAAAGCCCACCGAACGTCCACAATAAAAAGAAAACACGGGTGCGCAAAGCATGAACGGCAGACTCAAATCTCGTCCCGCACGATAAACTACGAGCTGACCGATGCAGTGCGCCTTAACTACCAGCAGGCAGGAGTGCTCGGCGGCGAATACAGGGCTAGAAAATAGCTCACTTTTGCGCCTTTTTAGTCCCGCATTTATTATTCATTTTGTGACTATTCATTACTGCGCGAAGGAAAGTCGATACCCGCAAGCGACTTCACGCAGGGCTCGAATCAGGCTTCCGTTGAAAAATAAAAAAAAAAGATGTGTATGCTTTTTTGTGGTCGTCCTCGTATCATCTTTGTGCACAGCAAGTTAAACGGGAGTATTTAAGCATCATGTACAACGATAAATGCCGACATGCGCGTCGCTAACCCCGGGCTATCATGTATACTGCGGTATCCGGAGATCGGGGATCCCCCAACATGGCGGAAACGCACGTGGTTCCCTAAGATGGCGCCAGTTTTTGCATAAGGTCTATAAGAGTGTGAGTGAAGGGCTTTTATTGACACAAGGAGGGCCCAGGGGCCGGAAGGGGGAGAAGGGGGAAAGACTTCCATTCCAGCAATTTTTTTAACCTCCGTGGGTGTAGCCGAGCTATCAAACGCGTGGAACGCCACGGAACGCGTTATCAAGGGGTTGACAGCTGTGGAGAGAGAGAGAGAGAGAGAGAGAGAGAGAGAGAGAGAGAGAGAGAGAGAGAGAGAGAGAGAGAGAGAGAGTTAACTTTATTATTAGAAAAAGGGTTGCGGTGGAGCTATTTTAGCTCAGTCGGTGTGGTTCCTTATTCACAGGTTCCCATATGCTTCCCGAGCCTCCTGGCTGCCGACGATTATGGGCGGGTGCGCGTTCGGTGGACGCCGGCCGGCTGCGTGCTTTCGCCAGCCTCTTCAAGTAAAAATTTCGTGTTAAAACAGTCTTGTTTGAGCAAAACGTTGAGCCAGATAATGTGCGTACTTCCCTTAGTGTGAATAGGGCGAGACTTAGCACAACGGGCGGAGAAAAAGACAAAATAACGACGACAGGTAGAGCAAACGCGTGTACAGTGGAGAAAGGGGGTCGAATGCAGCGCCACCCGCAGCAGCGGCGTCAGAATGCACTAACAAATTAGGCACGCGGTATCGCCGATTATCGGCAGGTTTCTAAGTTGGTTGTGCTCCGTAGCGAGACGCACGATATTTTGGTCAGAACCTTAAACAAGACGGCTTGGCTGTAAGAAGTGCACTAAAGAGTGCGTTTCAAGTGGGGGCGTTGTAACCACGTAAAAAACGAAGTGTAATTTCTTGAAAGCGGGCGCATCGAGCCGAGGCGCATTTGGTAACGAATGGATGACGGCAGCGTGAAGAAAATAAGTTAAAAAAGGCATTTCATTTGAAGGTGGGGGGGTCTAGCTTGCTATACCAACCAACGGCAAAACAAGTGAAGCCTCGTTTGATAACTGCGGGTTCTAAGGGTGCAAAAAAGCGTGTACCCTCTCGCCTCGTCTGGGTACTAATTAATAGACGAGACGTGGTTCGCTTCCATCCATCTTGCCATTATCGAGAACTCGCACACACGAAGAGAAGATGGGCAAGCACGATTCTTGAACTTATTACTATTCATATTGCGTTCACTTAGGCAAAGATCATCCTTTTTAAACAAACTGCACAAATAAAAAGACGTGACAGAGGTTCTTGAGGTAGTTGAAAAAAAAAAAAGAAAAGTGCCGAACAGGTGGCCGGTTTATTCCTAACAAAAAAAATCGAAACGAAAGCAGCTTACCGAGAAGCAGCTGATTTATATGCGCAAGAACCTCGCCGACTGGGCGTAGTCGAGCTGGCCGATGCCTCCGCTCTAGATTTGCTGACCTTGAAACAACGCCGCTCTGATAACTGCTTTCACTTGCCGATGCCGCGGGTGCTCCGAGGATGACGTGTACGTGGCCAGTATCCCTTTTCTTCGTGTCTTTCATAAAAGTGACGATTAAGCTTGCACGGACTTTCGCTTATTTCGGTAGCACCAAAAATTAAAAGCATTGCGGTAAATACTTCATCTCGTATGACTTTTCAACCCATGTTCAACTTTTTGTGGGGACACAAAACGCACTTGTAAGTTTGGGAAATCAAACCAGGCCCCGTTGATTTTTGAGTCATAAAGTTTCAACACACGCGGACTCGTTTTTAAAATTTATATTACGCTTATCCTGCAATGATAAAAGAAGAGCTAGATACAGGAGCATTGTACACTTTGTTCGTTCAGTTATATCTTCATTGTGTACACAAAACAGCACTGTGGAATTTGCATTACTGCCCGCGTGATATAAGTATACTAATATTGCCAATTCATGTAAACATGCCGTTAGAATAACTGGCTAGCACATGTCATTGCTGTTCACAAAGTTTTACGAAATAGGTTGAAATGCTTGTACAGTGTAAATGTAAATGCAAGTCGGCGTATTTACAAACGCAAACCAATTGTGTTACATAAAAAGGCACTGGGAGGCATAAGAAATTTGGAAACAGACTGGCCAAAAGTTGCAAGCCATCTGAAATAGATTGGCAACGTAACCAATTATTAAGAACCAACAAGTTATAGACACTGGTAAATCGTTCAAGGATAGGGACGCTGCCACTTTTCAACAAATACGGTGCATCAAGGATACCATTCAGGACCTAATGCCAAACATGATTCGTCACAGCATCGGCGGCTACCGGTGTCGCTAGGACCAGTATACTTAAATGTAGTTTCCGAGAAAAATGATTGGCCATTCAATTTTGCGAAGGCGGATGAGCAACTAAGATTTGTAGAACACGACATAGAGGTGACACAAAATTTAGGCGAAGGGTTGTCATAGAGGGAGAGAGAGCAGAGAAAAAAATTCACGCATTTCCACGAAGTGAATCATGACGAGTGGGCGAAGCACTGGGGATCGTTCTTACCGTGAATCACCGGTGGCATTGCCCACTCGCGAATCTAAATGAGTGACAACGCGTGTGTACAGTAGGTATAATTCCAATACAATCCAATCCGATACAATTGTATTTAATCCGATCCAATGCACTTTAATCCATGTTAATGCAATATAATCCGATCCAATCCACTCTAATCCCATCAAATCCAATGCAATGCTCCTCGCGCATGCGCAACACTGTGTACGTGGACCCTAAGCCCCGGAAAAAGCGAGGTCCTAAGGTGCTTCGCCCCTAAAACTGTAGTTATCTTTGCTGAGATCAACCAGCCAAAGCAAGGTTCTGGGTGGGCGCTTCGTCAGACGGCGGCCAGGAGCCAGTGGTAGCCAATTATCTCTTGAGCGTTGACGGTGGTGATCCACAAGACATGCATATACCCAAAAATTTGACTGTGCAGTTCCGAAGAATGGTGCCCATCGAAAACTAATCTTCTCAACAAGCATATGTAAAGGAGAAAAAGTACAAGCCTGATGTCCATATAAGTGTTGAAATGGCGGCTGACTTTGGTGGCAACCTCGTTGTGATCGCACACAGACCGCAGGGCGCAAATTCGCATCCCATCACCCCTTAAAGGAGCCATGAAGACAAAATACAAGTTGGGTTTATTAGAAAGACTGCTTAGTCCCGATAACAATGATACCAATATCATCGCAATCTTCGAAAAAATAACGGAGATATTAAAGAAAACGTGTGAAGCAGTCGCGACCCCCTAGCCAATTTCCCGCAACTTTTCTATGACGTCACGGAACCTTGTTTGTGCGATTCGCGGCCACCTAACTGACCTGTCGCGACGACACATGACTGGACGTCTGTAATGGGGCCTCTAGTTCCATTTGACCGCATCACTTGAATGCTAACGGGCAGTTAACGCACTGAAAATTATATTTTATTGTTGGCCCGTATGACGTCATTCTTGCTCATAACACGTCACTGTGGCGCAAAATTTGAAAGTTTTTATATACTTCTTGCTTTTTTTTCGTTAAAAAACATCTTTAGTGGCTCTAATGGAGCTGAGTGAGATACTGAATCCTAGTTCTTTCAAACTAAACGAAGTTGTATTTTCTCTTCATGGCTCCTTTAAGGGCCAGCGACAGGTGTCGCCATCTATGGGCACGCTGTAACATATATCCCTGCTCTTTTTATACTGTGATAAAGGAAACTCGTCCGGCTGGTCTCGTGGTGTAGAGGTAGCGCTTCTGGGTAGCAACCTCGAGAAATCGCACGACCCTGTAAATGTCTGTTCTTTCTTTAACAGTTTGTTTTATTTCGAACAAACATTTATCACTAGTTGCTTTACATTTAGAGCATATTTGTACTCGATGAATAAAACTATGGATAACCTTGTCCCCTTCACCTCAGATGCAGCTTTTCTTTTTGTACGTTTTAGTGATTCTGTGCCTGCTATGTGGGTTGCAATATGTTTGTTCAGTATTTTTGGACATGAGTTTTATTTCTGGTCCGTGGGTTTTCGATGAGAATTTTTATAAGTTGGGTGGTTTTCTCCCCTTACGGACGGTTTGAAGTCTTTCAGAGCCATTTCAGCATTGTCAAGCTGCGGTTAGCATAGAACATAACATAAACATAACATAGAAAATTAACATAAACGCATTTGTTTTTTACAATTGGAGTGGTTTGCCCGTTTTAGAATGGTTTTGGCTTGTATTGTTTCACTTAAGAATTTTTTTCACCTGCAGTAGGCAGGCTTTTGCTGTCAAGCGGGTACCGAGCAGCAGAGCGCTTTTACATGTATGGATTGCTATTACGCTACCCGGATGCTCGTTTTTCTGCGCCTCGCGCTACGAACGTGTAGTTGTATTTTTTTGTCAGACGTCACAAATACATGACACCCTTCGCATATAAACTTCGGTAAATAAAGGTCTTCCATAGTATGAACGGAGTGTTTTTTTTTTTTAGTTTATTTGCGTTGCTTTATGAGTATTTGGGGGAGAGAACGAATCTAAAACATGACCTCACAAAAGCGACAATGTATAGCATCGGGCAAATTAAAATTTCGAGGAAGACGCGAAATTTAACTTTGCAGTTTCAAACCTATCTCGGCAGAGTTGGTGGGGCTGACTCAAACTCGCCCACAAATTTATTTTGGGATCCCCACTCACTCATTGCCGAGAAAAACACTGCGCTCACTATAACTCAAACTCACAGCGAGCGCAAAACTCGGAACTCCCTCGGGCTCAGAACTAAAATTGAACTCGGAACTAAAATGGACTCAGAACTCACTGGGGCTCAAAAATCAAAACGGACTCAATACTCAACATGAACTCAGAACTCAAATGGACTCAAAACTCAAAATCACTTGATAACTTAAAATGAACTCGGGAGATAACTCGGGCTCAGAACTCGAAACGCGCGCAAAACTCACTTTGTATCACGCATCAAAAGGGACTGAGTTCTGAATCCATTTTCAGTTTTGAGCCCGAGTGAATTCTGAGTCCATTTGAGTTGTGAGTTCACTTCGAGTTACGAGTGCGTTTGAGTTGTAAGTCATTTTGAGTTTTGAGTCCGTTTTGAGTTGTGAGCCTGAATTAGTTCCGAGTCGGAACTTACTCCAGCTCATAACTCAACATGGACGCAAAACTAATTGAACTCGGAACCAAAACTCACTTGGGCTCAGGACTCGAAATGAACCCAGAACTCAGACGGGCTAAGATGGATTCAGAGTTCGGAAAATTTTGGGGGGTTTACAAAACGTACGGGCGCACACTCGTGTGCTCAAATTCTCGCGTTTGGTACGAAAGGCATCACGTCGTATAACCGTAACTCCAGTGTGGTCGTAAATAATTTCCGATTCAGATATAACACAGCTATGCTTGCTAGACCATGGGGTCTAGCCCCGCTTACAACCAAATTTAAGTGTGTATTGGATACCCAACCCTTGATAAAAGCTGCGTGTACAAGACAAAGAGGATTCAGGCTCGAGGGTGCGTTGGGACCCGGGGGAGAAACAAAGGACAGTGAGCAAGGTTATGTGCGCTCAGTTCATTTACATCAAAGCTGTTTAAGTTTAGGGACGTCCATTCATGTTCTGTATCCCAGAAAAACGCCTTGTGGCAAAGTCAACTGTTGCCATGAGTCTTCCGAGTTCGAGGTGTTTATGGGAGTTGCTTTCTTATTGTTTACGTGCTTGCTTGAGTTTAGGGGTTCGACCTGGGAATGTGCCCCTGCTGGCGCCGGTCAACAGTGCCAGACGCGCAAAAATCGCAAAAATGGAATGGGCATGTCATGGCGCACAGATGTGCAACGCGGATATATCCGTCTGATTTAAAAGTGCAACCTCTTGCAACCTGTCGTGACCTTAGTCATATGATACGGAAATCTTAGTGGGTGGCGTGCCTGAAAAGCCCGGACCCTGGGACCCCATGTTGGTGAAGAGGGCCTGGACAGCAAGACAAGGCCAGTGCATCCCCGAGTAGGGACGCCCCCACCGGGAGGGTGCCCTTACAGCAGCACCAGGGCTTGTAATATAAACATTTATTCCTCCTCCCCCTCAAATAATGAAATGCCGACGACGCACGTTTAGCTTAATCTTCTCGGCACTGGTGGAGCCATTTGACGCAATAACATAAAGGTCCTCTACCGTGTAGAGAACGGAAACAAAATTTCTAGTTGTTTGGGGGAGTTGTTCTTCAATGACGTGTATTGCATCACATCACATCACTTTATTTCCTTAAAGACCCCCTAGAGGGGGTATTACATAAGGGGTGGGAAACAGATACAACAAATGAAATACATATGCAGGTTGGGTATAAGTACGAACAGGGGTAACCATTACATAAAATAAAAGAATGCATATGCAGAATTGGTAAAAATATTAACAGGCGTAACACCTTGCCGTAAGTTGCGATAGATATCACTGTTGTTTCATTTTAGTGCAACTGCACGCTAAAAAGAAGAAGAAGCTGCGCTGAAGACGAAATTGCGACATTGAGGCTGAAAAAAATGGCGGTCTGAGTTTTATTCCCAAGCTTGTGAATGTAGAGATACGTGCATTATGAAGCTCATTTTTGTTTGTAGGTTCATGTCATGACAAAGTTTAAGAAAATATGGAAAAGTGATCTCTCTGCCTGGTATAAAATGTTTAATTGTCAGATGCCCTAAATGATTGCCTAATTAATAAATATGTTATTACTTGCACTTCTAGCTCTATTTTTTTGTTTGGGGGCCTATGGAACCCTATAATTTAAGAATACACAGATAAAACATTGTTTTGTTTGACACGAAAAATGAAGGCTGAAAGGGCAAATTATTGACCGCACCATGAGAGTCATGGCTAGTCACACATTGAGTTAAAATTCAAAATGTCACGTCCAAGGTGAGTAAGGTATCAAATTGAAGGTTCCGATGCGTGGATTCACTTGGGACGAATAATAAATTGCTTGAATCAATCAAATTTTTTTTTTCTCTTGAGAAAGAGAAGGAGTAATAGGGAAAGAAGCTGCACATTTGCAGCTTTACGGAGCCCAAGACCCCCCATTTTATTTATAATCATCATGACACCTGGTTATAATCATGAAACCATCATGGTGTCACCACCATCATGACACCACCATCATTGGGTTAAAATTCAAAGTGATTCGCCGCTAAGGAATGTGGGGTATCAAATTGAAGGTCTCGATGAGGTAAATCACGTGGGGCAAATAAAAATGTTTCCTGGTCGTAATCTGACATAGTCATGATGAGTCATTATTAGTGTTGGAAAATTCATTGTGATGACCCTTAGGCGCGTGGGATATCACATTAAAGGCTTCGATTAGGGAAATAACTTTGTAGAAATCAGAAGTGCATCTTTTTCGTAATCATTAACTAGTGATGGTGAGTCATGAATTGGTTTAAAATTCATTGGGATGGCGCTAAAGCTGGGAGTACGGAACTGAATGCCTCGATGAGGGGATTCACGTTGGAGAAATAAAGAAATTGTTTCCTGGTTGTAATCGGGGCAGTCATGGTGAGTGATAAATAGTGTTAAAATTCAATGTGATGTGCCGCTATGCCGTGTGGGGTGTCAGATTGAGGGTCTTGATGAGGGAAATCACGTGAGACAAATAAAAACTGCTTCCTGGTGATAATCTCGATATAGTCATGGTGAGTCACAGATTTGGTCAAATATCAAAGTTTATGTCGCTAGGGCGTGGGGTATCAAATTGAAAGTCTTGATCAGGGGAGGCACGTGGGACAAAGAGAAAATGCTTCCTCGTTATCCCCATGAGATAGTCATAGTGAGTCATAATCTAGGTTAAAATTTATATAAATGCCGCCAAGATCTGTGTGGTATCAATTTAAAGTGTCCATGAATAAAATCACGTGGGGAAAATAGACAGGGAACCCCGCTGATCAGTACTAGTTACGAGTAGTTAAACCGGGCCACTGCTAATTTTTTCAGGATTAATCTGCTGATAAGTTACTGCAGCGACGGCAAACAAACTACGCGAGAAGAGGCAGGCGGTGTCATGCATTAAGCGCAACCTGCTTTCCAAATGACGAAGTTCACCAACCCTCAGTGCAAGTTCTGTGGAGGCGACGGAACCGTGGAGCATATGGTGTGGCTTTGCAGTCACACCCCGGGGCCTCCCCCTCGCCCCTCTTCCGGTTCCTCGTATCGGCACTCCTCCTCCCTTGCTTCCGGGACAGGTACCCCAACAAGCTAGCAGTAACAACAGCATCCCTTTTCCATCCCATCATGCTCCTCTCCTAGGCCTTGGAGGCTTATCCTGCTCAGCCCATCCCTTGAGGATCAGCTGCTACTCGTCGGCAGAGCAGAGGCGGCGTCTATGGCACTCGGATTCCCCTGAACCGGAGTCCGGGCCTCATTTTCCCAACCCCCTCCCCTTCTAAAGGCCAATAAATTCCGTTCCACCACCACCACCGATTTCAAAATGCGCGCCCTTCCGAGGCTGTCGCTGCGGTGGAGCGATACTTGTGCCTCCACTGTGGCGTTGTTCGGCGAAGTCTCGAGATGGAATATTGCATCGTAACTTAGCCGTCTAGAGTAAAACGGATATAATCGGTATAAAATAGACTGCAATTACAATAAAATGTCGTAAATAAGACAAACTACAAGCCTTGTTACATATAATGGGAATAATAACGTAATACCGTCTGTATTGACCTAATTTCAATACATGAACTCGTGACACGTGTTTTGTTAGACGATCGTTTAAGCTATACTGCGGTTTGTCAGAGCAACTCATCGTCTGCCGCTTTTTCTTCGAAACGAAGCGAGAGGTAGGTGGCCTCAGCAGTTTCACGAACAGGCTTGGTTTCTTTCGATTCACTCAAGATTGAACCTAGTAGCGTCATCTGGCGGCTGCGGGATAAAACAGATATTGGCGGCTAGTTCGAGCTTGTCGCTCCGAGACCGCACGCATATACTACGACCCCTCGTTGATTGATTGATTGTAGGGTTTAACGCGCCGACGCAACGCAGGCGATGAGGCGCGCCTTAGTGGAGGGCTCCGGATTAATTTTTACCACCTGGGGATCTTTAACGTGCGCCCAAATATCGTACACACGGGCGTTTTTGCTTTTCGCCTCCATCAGAAAAGCGGACGACTCCTCGTTACCTTCAAATCGAGAGGCCCTGCAGTCTACCCATGAGTCTATTTTCGATAAGGGTTACGACTCTGCATCATCGCTTCCTTTTGCGGACATTCATTAAAGAATTGTAATTTTCTCACAATACTGAAAATACAATATTTATGAAACCTCCAACAAAGCTTTCTATTTTATGAATCTATGAAAACGTTTTTCTGTTTATTCACTCGATCGATCCCATGTCTGACAATGCCTACATCTCATTTGCGTACGTCCATTACTAGATTAAATTACCACCTTAATATCAAGCGCACCATTGGCGAACCAACGCATTCAAATTTACTTTTTTCCCTTTCACTTCCGAACTCTGGAATGGATTGTCCGGTGATACTCGCTCCCTTCCGCTGGAAAAAGTTTTACTTGCCCTTTCTGATTTGCGTTGACTGTTCTTTTGTTGTATTGCTTTGTTGATCTGTTTGATTGCTATTTTTGTTCTGTTGAAAGCTCACTCCTGCCATAGCCCCAAGTGGGGGCTGCAGTATGTACGAATAAATAAATAAATACATACCCAAAGGGCCAAGGCGGCATTATATAGGGGGGATTACACATCAAACAATAAATTGCATACAAGGTACATATGTAAAATGATTGCAGGGTAAAAAGCCAGTACATACAACAAGGGCGTAAAAAATACAAAAGAATTTGGGTACGGAACTAGAGCGGATGTTCATTTTCTAAAGACGCTAACAGAGCACTCTGGAACGAAGGCAGCCCGGTTAGGTTTGCCACACCGGCAGGCAACGTATTCCACTCGCCAATACTAAGCGGTAATGGCGAATTTTGGTATTTGTTAGTTTTCGCGAATATGGGCCTGACTTTACGCGCATGATCGGTGCATGCTGAAGTAGATGGATGAACATGACTGCTTCAAGGCAATAAACCATTGTGATAAAGAGCATGAAAAAATGATAAACAACAGTATTTTCTTCGAATTGCGGGAGGCGGAAGTTTGAGGGATGCTTTAATTGCAGAGACACTGCTATAGCGAGAATAAGACGAAACAATAAACCGAGCCGCTTTGTTCTGTACTGACTCGAGTAAGGCTGTTAGATATCCCTGGTGCGGGTGCCGTATAATAGAAGCGTACTCTAACGAAGGACGAATTAAAGAACTGTACTCGTGCAGTTTAGTTTCGGAGTTTGCAAGATGTAAACGTCGTTTTAAAAGGCCCAGTTTTTTAAAAGACTTACCAGTTATGTCTTCTATATGAGTATTGCAGTTTAAGTTTGAGCTGAGCAAAATACCTAGATACTTGAATGATAGCACTGACTCTATACGGGTATTCGAAATAGTGTATTGATTTGGGGTGAAATTGTTAGAGGAAGTAAAAGTTACATGCTTAGTTTTATCTGTGTTAATCTACATTTGCCAGGTACAACACCACTCTGATAAACTTGTTAAATCTGCCTGGAGCGTAGTTATATCAGCCGGATGTGTTATTTTTCGATAAATAACGCAGTCATCTGTGAAAAAGCGGACTTTCTAGGTTAGATTAACAGCAATGTCATTTACGTATATTAAGAAAAGTAGAGGGCCTAGAACTGATGCTTGTGGTACACCGAATTTTACAGACATGCGATTAGACACCTGATTATTGAGTTTGACTGATTGAAAACGGTTAGGTAACAACCCTTCAATCCACTCTGTCGTACGGCTGTCAAGTTGAAGACCGGAGAGCTTCAGCAGTAGTCGCTTATGGGGCACACGGTCGAAGGCTTTCGAGTAATCAATGAATATAGCATCGACGTAAAGTGAAGAATGCAATGAGCGGTGAAGGTCATTCACTAACTCGAAAAGCTGTGTTTGGCATGATCTCTCGCGGGCCGAAAACCATGCTGGTTTTCAAACAAAAGGTTATTTTTGTGGAGGTGAGCCATGATATGGTGATAAAAAATGTGCTCTAGTAGCTTGCACTAGATAGATGTTAGTGAAATAGGCCGGTAATTACTGGGCTGGTTGCTATCACCAGATTTAAAAATTGAGACTATATGGGCTTTTTCTCAGTCCTCGGGTATGCATCCTGTGTCGATTTCCTGTTGGAAAATGAGAGATAATAGAGGTGCTGAAAGATGACGGGTAAAGTTTAGCAATTTAGAACTGATGCCGTCAGGACCCGGGATTGGGCTGTGAGGCAGGCGGTCAATCGCACGAGCTACACCACTTTCAGTGACAAAGATGGCAACATCTGGGTAGGGTATCGGAATTTGCTCAGTAGTTATTGAATTGCCCAATGGTTGTTCAGTGGGGAATACTCCACTAAAATATAAGTAAAGCGTTCAGTACATGCAACGTCTGTGAAAGGGGTACCTATATCGCTTTCTAAAAAAGAACTTCTGGCTGCGCATTTAGGGTTCATGGTGCGCCAGAACTTTTTCTGTTTGTTTTAAGCATGCTGGTATGAGTAGAATTAAAATACTTGTTTTTAGCTTCGGACATTTCGGCTTCCAGTAAGCCTGCCACTTTTTTGAACTGCGCCCAATCCTCCGGCTTCCCAGACCATGTAGCTTTCCTATAGCACCTTTTCTTTTTGTTTAAAAGCGCCTTAACTTCATGTGTAAACCAGGGGTCGCTAGCTTGTGCAGTGATGATTAGTTTTGGCACGCATGAAAATTCAATTTCCTTGAGATTATCGCGAAAGAGTCTTCAGTTTTCCTTAGTTGTTCGGGTGTTGAAATTTTGTCGAAAGTTTGGCCCGAAAGGGGCTAGCATTTCATTCATCTTTTCTTCATCAGCGCGTCGTAATCAAGTCTACCCTTCTTGAGTTGTTTTATCGGGACGTGGTAGCTGCAGCGTGCAGTGAATGGTGTTGTTGTGGTCGCTGATTTCTTCTAGTGTATGGACGGAGGCATTATCAGGATTATTTGTTCGAACTAGATCTGATGTATAGTCACCGTGTGTTGGCTCGAGAACAAGCTGCGTTAGCTGAAAAAGCTGGATGAAATGAAGAAACTGTACACATTAGACGTGGTTGTTCTGAACCTTAATAGACAATGTCGAGCAGTCTATGGCAGGTTAATTAAAGTCTCCGGCCAAGATAATTACGGAATTGGGAAATTTTGCTGCAACTTTCTCGATCGATGTAGTTAGGTGATCGATAAACTCGGATCGACTGGCAGGAAGGCGGTAACAGCAATCAAAGATGTATTTTATCCCATTAAAGCAGGCAGACACCCAAAGAAGCTCAAGAGGAGAATCTACCGTAATTATTTCTCGTTTATAATTTTATTTTATTTCAATCACGACACCTCCACCTCGGGAGCGGAACATTACAAATTTTCTTGTAAGAGCAAGTTCACTGTTTTCGATGTTATCCGAAAGCTACGTTTCGGTGCCAATCACTATGTCAGCTGAGCATATGTGAATGCATGCTTTTAGAGCGTCGATTTTCGGAAGCAAGCTTCGAAAGTTGGCCACAAGAATAGATAGTCCATTGGAAGTAACCGGTTTATGTTCAACCCTTACATGTTGTCATTTGCCTGGCTGTTACCTTCACGTGGAAACCTGGAGGACACTGTCTGTCGCCTCGTCGTAGCGAAAAATACTGCCTCGAAAATGGAGGCTGTTGAAACGCGCTTGGAAGCACTCATTTTCCTCCCGATTACTCCTGGCAAACTCTCGCAGTTTTTTTCGCGCACGCTAGCTCCTCTGCGAAAAATCCTGCTCCAGCGTAACCTTTCTCGACTCGATGTCTTTAAACTTGCTGGCATTGCTCAACGCTTCACTTTTGTAGCGTAAGCAACACTGGCCGAGGTTCAGCAGCTTCGCGTGTGCCGCCAAGGGCGTTCTGCGCAACCGCGAGGGACATTGGATTGGATTGGATTGAATTTGAATTGGATTGGAGAAAAGTGGATTGTGTTGGATTGTGTTGCGTCATAGCCGCGGCAGACGCACTGGCGCCGGCGCGCGCCCAGGTGTGCGCCTCAATTGCGCTGTAGCCAAGTGTGACGCTGCACTGGAGCCGCTTGATAGCCGTTTCGCTTGGCTCGTGAGCTGAGCATGCGCGAGGAGCAGTGACTGGACAGGACTGGACTGGACTAGACTGGATTGGACTGTATTGCTGAACCTTAGCTTCCGCTGCGTATATCCTAGCATAGCAGAGCTAAGCCACTACTACTTTTTATTTAATTGTTAACACCTGTCCTTCACTTCGAGTTGTCGATCAATTCGCTCTCGCGCAACAAACGACTAGCCTCCTGGTTAGCTCAGTTGGTAGAGCGACTGCTCCGGTTAAGCGGTGGTCCCGGGTTCGAATCCTAAGCCAGGACGAATTTTTCTTCAACTGCGAAGTTTCTGAGACAGCTGTATAGCTTTCCTTTGCAGCCGTATGGCTGCATTTAGGTGGATGCCAAATTTTCCTTAGCAGAAACTTACCCCATCTTGGAAATTTCCCCTAAATCTGGTCGATTGACAATGATAGGTCGTTTGAAAATTGGTCGCGGATGGCCTACACGGTGGGCACGTTCAATCTCACCAATGTTCAGCTTAAGGTGGGTGGCATCATGCCGAATGGCAGCAGCGGCATCACGCCGAATGCATCACTGAGAAACCGTTCACCGTATTACAGGTTGGTTGCTGGGCATCTTTACCATTGTATAAATTCTATGCTTTCCTAGTTTCCAAATTGTTTTTGATATCCGCCGCTGCTGCCACACTTGACTGTGTATTGCAATGTCATCTGAGTGCTCTGCTTGTAACAAGCCGTTCGCGCAAACTGAGATATCTATTTCATGCACCGAGTGCGAGAGTACTTTTCACGTGGGACAGTGCTGTGATGTGTCAGATAGACTATCACGGTCTCGAATTGAATCTATTCGGGACAGTTGGAAGTGCGAGTCATGCCGTGAACAGCAATCCGAAAACAAGAAAGCAGACCAGCACTACGACAATGATTTCATAGCCCTCACGCTAGCTTCGATAAACGAAAAGCTCGAGCAGCTAATGCCCCTGAAGGGAACCGTTCTCGAAGTAGAACGTTCCATTGAACACATGTCAAAAAAGTTTGATGATGTAATGGAAAAACTAAACCACCAAGAACGTGACATAGCATCGCTTCGAAAACGCGTTGAAAAAATAGAAAAAGGAAACGTTATCGAAAACCAGTTGAAAATGCAGGAAGAACTCAATGACTTGGAATGGCGTAGCAGGCGCCTGAACCTCGAGTTCCACGGCATTGCCGTAACCCAAAATGAAAACCTGTTGCAAAAAGTCAACGACCTTGCCCCGATTCTCGATGTGCCAGCCTTAACGACTAGCGATGTCTGCGCAATCCACCGCCTCCCGGCCAAAAAGGGAAAAGTACCTGGGATAATTGTCCGGTATAACCGCCAAGCTGATCGCGACTTGTGGCTGTCTGAAAGGAAGAAGTTGAGGGAGGCGAAGCACGATGCCTCAATTCTTGAAAATCTCACAAAACGAAATCTTGAGCTTCTGTGGATCACCAAAGAATGGGCGTCGAATAACAGCTATCAGTTTGCTTGGCATACGAACGGTAAGATCTTCTTACGAAAGGAAAACGGTCAACCTAAGGTGCACGTCAAATCTGAGGCGATGTTGGACCAGCTGTTAAATTGATGAAATATCTCATGTGAAGTGGTCAACAAATGGTAGTGTTGCCAAGTAGTTTTTCCCAGACGGTGAAATCGTATGAATTGTGTCTTTCTTTTATAACACTGAACTGTCGTTCTGCAAAATCCAAAATAGAGGAATTAGATACCTTTTTCAACAGTCTTCGTTATAGTTTTTCAGTGATCATTTTAACCGAAACATGGTACGACCAGTTATCCGAAATGTATATGCCAGGGGCCTACTCTCATTTTTTTGTAACACGACGCCTTAGGCGTGGTGGTGGCGTATCAGTTCTTGTTGGAAGGGACCTAAACTGCTATCTTGAAGCTGAGTTCACATGCGTCACAGATGATTACGAGACGGTCGCAGTATTGCATGGTTCGCAAATGTTTGTAGGTTTCTACAAACCACCAGCTGGGTGCTTGACTGCTTTCTACGCATTTCTTGAACGCATGCTAGCATTTGCAACAGAAAACAAAATTGAACTCGTTATCGGAGGCAATTTCAACATAAATATGCTGGAAACGGATCCCAAACAAGACATCATGCTATCAATAATAAACTCGAATGCTTTTGAGGTTGTCCGGACATCCGCAACTCGTATCAGAGATACGTCATCTTCACTGCTAGATTTCTTTATAACCAATCACGCATTATCTTCTATAAAGGCGGACGTCATATCTGCCGACATCAGTGACCACCTACCGGTTTACATGCTCATAAATAAGCAATCTGAACGTACCAAAAGGAAACAAACTAAGCTTTTTCAGGACGTTTCAGATGAAAATATGTTCAAATTTAGAACTATGATAATTTCCGTTCCCTGGACCAATCTATTAGAAAGTTGCGATGCCGACCTCGCCTATGAATCATTTATCGAGTCATTCTCTTCTGTTTATCACAAATGCTTTCCAGTAAAAACAGTTAAGGAAACCAATAAAATTCGAAAACCTTGGATAAGCAAAGATATTTACAAACAAATTAAACAAAAAAATCGACTGTATGCAAGATTTATTAAGACAAGAGATAGGTCAATCTGGGCTGAGTACAAGCATAAATGAAATAGTCTCGTCACTATCATCAGAAATGCTAAGACAGCTTATTATAATGCCGTATTTTCCCAAAATGCTGGCCGGCCTGACCTTACATGGAAGGCAGTTAACACTGTTCTTAACCGTTCCCAACCAAAAATGCCGATTGACACCATTTTTCATAACGGGGAAATGATGAGATGAAACCGTTTGGCCAATTTCTTTAATGATCACTTTGTTGGTCAGTTCTCGGAATCTCGCGCGCAGCATGATTCATCATTGCTACAACCCAACCCAAACTCAATATTTTTATGTCCTACAACTGAACAAGAAGTTATATCTACAATTATGAACTTGAAAAACAGCAGTGCGTGTGACGTAGACGACATGCAAATTAAACCGGTGAAGCATGTTGCGGACGTCGTTGCACCTTGTCTAACCCAACTTTTTAACATGATTTTTTCATCAGGCTTGTTTCCGAAAAAAATGCAGATGGTGAAGGTGGTCCTTATATTTAAAGGTGGGGATAAAAATTTACCTAAGAACTATCGTCCAATATCTATCTTACCGGTATTCTCTAAAG
Source organism: Haemaphysalis longicornis (assembly GCF_048455015.1). Classification (NCBI taxonomy): domain Eukaryota; kingdom Metazoa; phylum Arthropoda; class Arachnida; order Ixodida; family Ixodidae; genus Haemaphysalis; species Haemaphysalis longicornis. The sequence continues at coordinate 1,544,771 of NW_027526225.1, read as the reverse complement.
TAATTGAAAAGCTTATACACACCAGGTTATCCGATTTCCTTAGTAAAAACCTATCGCTACATTGTTTCCAACATGGATTTCGCAAGCACTGCTCCACCGAAACGGCTTTACTGAAACAGAAAGAAATAATCCTGCACAACTTTTCGCAAAACAAACTGACATTAGGTATATATATATAGATTTTTCAAAGGCTTTTGATTCCTTAAATCGACAAACATTACTGGACAAACTTCAGTCGTATGGCGTACGGGGGGTTGCTCACACCCTTATGTCCTCCTACTTGAAATATCGAAAACAATATGTCTGTCTGGGAGAATTTTCGTCCGAACTTAAACGCATCGGCTCAGGTGTTCCCCAGGGGAGCATTCTAGGGCCACTTATTTTCTGCATATACGTCAACGACCTTCCAAACGCTCTGTATCACCCAAAAGCTTCGCTTGTCTGCTATGCAGATGACACAACCTTGTTAATAACTGGTACGACAACTGAGGATGTACAGGAAACTAGTAATGATATTCTTCCCCGTCTTGCAACCTGGGCCAGGCAAAATTCTCTACTAATAAATACAGACAAAACAAAGGGTATTCTTTTTAGGCAAAAAAACAAAAATGTTTCACCACTAACACGTACTATCGATACAAACAACATAGAATTGGTAACAACTATGAAGGTGTTGGGAGTCCACTTCCATTGCAACTTAACCTGGGATCAACATATCAACGAAGTGCATCGGAAATTGTGCAGAACTGTGGGCGTAATTAATAGAAATCGATATACACTTCCGGAACGCATTAAACTTTTGTTGTATAACTCTCTTATCTTGCCGCACTTCTCCTACTCCCATTTAGTATGGGGTACCACAACACAAACAAATATGACCAGGTTATTGATTCTGCAGAAAAAGGCCTTAAGAATTATTGCAAATGTCCCCTATCACTACCACAGAAAAGAGCTTTTCACTCAATTCCGTGTCGTTAATGTACTAAGTCTTTACAACTTCAGATTGCTAAACTCCTTTCGTGTAGCTGTTAAAAGCCGCAACTCATTCTTTAGTGACATATCTAACCTAACAAAAAACGCTGTGACGTACCAAACACGTTTTTCGTCCTTATGGTACACGCCGACACCCCGCAACAATTACAGTCTCCAGTCATTAACGTATAACCTCCCGGTGTTGCTAAATAGATACGACACCATTTCCATTGATATATACCGCCTTTCTCCGAAAAAACTAAAAACACTCTTTGTTTCCTGAAAAAGCTTCGTGTGTCAGTTTTTCTCTTTTTTTGAGAAATTAGCAATTGTAAAAAGTACCTATTGGTCACTGTTTTCCGATGTTTTATGTATACAGCCTTTGTTAAAAAAATTGATTCCACTTGTTAAAAAAAAAGTTATTGTATATAGTGCTTCTTATACCCATATTATAGCGATTGTACACTTATTACCATTCCCGTTTCCGCTAAGTGCATGGCCATGACTGTGATTTGATTTGATTGGATTATTATGTCTTCCTTTTATTTCTCGTGTGTGTGTGTGCAGTGTGTGTGTGTGTGTGTGTGTGCAGTGTGTGTGTGTGTGTGTGTGTGTGTGTGTGTGTGTGTGTGTGTGTGTGTGTGTGTGTGTGTGTGTGTGTGTGTGTGTGTGTGTGTGTGTGTGTGTGTGTGCAGTGTGTGCGTGTGTGTGTGTCTTTTTTTTTTGTCGTTTAATCCACAAGATGTGTAATGAAATAATATCGCATACGGTCGTGATATCTGATGTTGCCGGAAACCGGGGCAGCCGCCTCGTCAAGCCGCTTGTAACAGTGGCTTTCTGCGGTTGTGCCCTCCTTTTGTAAAAGAAAGGAAAATAAACGATTTGATTTGATTTGATTTGGTGAAGAAATTGCTTACAATTTTTTTCCGATTCGTTATAGTCCTCCTTCTCGACCTCGGGAAGGCCTATCACAATAAGGTTGTTTCTTCGCATTCTGTTGTTTAAATCTTCAACGACGTTGACGAGTTCTTCGCTAGTTTTTTGGATGCTCAGTTTGGTTTGTCGAACCGAATCATTCACAGCATCAACGTTAACTGTGAATTGGGGAGAGTGCTGATTGTCTGCTAGATTGAACTAATTTTGTCATTTATGTTTGCTACATTTCGGTTTAGTTCGTCAAGTACGGGAGTAGTTTCAAGATGCTGTTGCTTGAGAAGTGTGAGTACATAATCAATCTCAGGTCCATGATTACTTTCGACGTCGCCCGCACAAAGCAGAAGCAATGCAAGGCATGTTGAGAGGACTAATGAGGCCCTAGGGCACAAAAAGCGCACAAGGCACGAACATGCACTCAAACGTTCAACATGGCAACGACCAGACCGCTGGCGTAGAAAAAAAACTTGCCGATGCTTGCACGGTACGTGCACATTTCTACACCCATCAGGCTAGAAAGAATACCACATCAGATCATGTTTCAAAGTGGAGGGATCGACGGCCACCACAAACCCCAAGCAGAGCGGAGTATAGGGTTGATGAAGTTAGTGCCAACGTAAAACGGTGAAAGGGTGAAACCTAGCCACTCTACAGCGTGGCCGCAAGTCTCAGGTGAACGGACCACAACAGTCATTTAAATAGGGTCCGTTGAGGGAAGGACCGCCTTTCCTGTGACGTCACGGGTGACGACGCACTCCCAGCTGGCTAGCTGAAGTCCACGAGATAAGATACGGACCACGTAGTAACAGAGTCGTCGGCCAGCAGGAGGCTGCCTGCACGGGTGATGCACCGAACGTAGAAAGGTGAAAGCGACTGCACAGCGTGGCCGCAAATCCCCTCTCCGTGCCTTTCAGGATAAATGACCACAAACTTAGTCTCAATGCCGTTCAGGCGTTACAGAGAGTAGTGAGGTTACCAGAAAAAAACACAGTAATAACACACAGCGGGGCGGGAAGAAACCGAAAATTATAATAAACGAACAAAATCGTAAACTGCCGACTTGAAGGTGACCGGTTTGTTGATGCGGACAATGGGAGCGGGAAGGCTGTTCCAGTGCAGGCGGGTTTTTGGAATAAAAGAGTCATGATAATGTTTAGTTCCGCACAGTAGTAAACCGACCTTGAAGTTGTGGTCAATGCGGGGAGATCCATATATGTGGGGTCAGCAAAAAAACGACTGTTTAAGGATTTGATTTCTGCGATAAATTTCGTGAAATTTACACAAGCTAGAAATTATGCGTCTTGCAGAGAGGTAATCAATACTGTTTCCTTCATTTCTGTTACACTGGCCAAGCACTCATAGTTTGATGATATGAACCTAGCAGAACGGTTTTGCAGTGATTATAGAGTTGAGGTAACCGATTTGGTACCGGTGTCCCAGACGTATGAGGCATATTCGACTTTCGGTCGAACGACTGTCTTGTATATTAACTTCAACGATGTCAGAACAAGAAAAAAAGTTGTGACGAAGAATGCCAAGCGTGCGATTGGCGCTCTTAAAAAAGTATTTCACATGCGTTTCGCAAGAAACGTTATTGGTAATAAGGACTCCAAGATACTTTTGGGTAGTAACTTCTGTTAAAGGTGAGCCATTGAGATAAGTGGGAGGTTGATTGCTGGGGTTGATTGCTCGCGAAACTTTCATGAACTTGCATTTGTCAACATTTCAATTCATATGCTATGATTCGCACCACATCGAAATGTTATTAAGATCAATTTGAAGACTCGCGGTAGCAGATGGGATAGTGATTTCTCTGTCAATACCGCAGTCACCACCGAACAACCTTATAGACGAGTTAACCGTATCAGGAAGATCATTAATATTTAAGAATAGGAGAAGACCTTGAACCGACCCTTGCGGAACACCGCATGTCACCGGGCAAAGGTGGGAGTCATGTCGTTAACGGAAACATACTGAGCATGATTTAGTAAGAAACACTCAATCCACTTTATTACATTGACGTCCAAAGTAGTTGATGACGAACAGTGTCAAATGCCCTGGCATAATCAAAGAAAATACAATTGATTGAAAAAAATTGGTGAGTTGGTCACTAATGCCATAAAAATTTACTGTCTTGTAGTCTGATTACCCCTTGTGTAGGGGCTTTTTCAGCCGTGTGGCGATGCAAACATGTGTTAGATTGTGGTCACTAATACAGCGGAGTGTATTAATGGTTTTTATGTTGATAAGGCACGAGGTTAGTGGAAGGTCATGTTTATTGATACCCCTGGAAGGGCATATTATGATCTTGTGAAGAGTAAAGCCAAGTACAGTGTTCGAACATTTCTGTTAGACGGAGACCGATTGAACACTGAAAGCAACGGCAAGCTGATTACTGGACAATTTAAGTTACCGAATAGGAATACGGGCGCCTTGAGATATTTATTTGTTACTGCAGTAAGGGAGTGATGGAGTAGGTCACAGAAGTCTGTGTGGCTGCCCGGCGGTGTATAGTCGACACTAGTGCCACTAGACAAGGTTTCAGAGTATCGGCACTCTTTTCTCCTATTTGGTGCCTGCCGCCGCAGTGATAATTAGTCAGTTCACATCACGTGAGACTTGTTTACACTGCGACGGTTCATGCTCGGCGCAATTTTGTTGTTTATGCGTTTTAGTCGATCAACTACATGTGCTAATCTTAGCTTGCCCTTCCTGCTCTGTAGGGAGGGCAAGCCGAAACGTTAATACATTTTCGTTCGTTACCCTTTAGTCTGCTCTTTTACTGTATATATATATATATATATATATATATATATATATATATATATATATATATATATATATATATATATATATATATATATATATATATATATATATATATATATATATATATATATATATATATATATATATATATATATATATATATATATATATATATATATATATATATATATATATATATATATTGACAGAGCGAGGGATGTGGTCTCGGAGACGTTTATTGTCCTGCTCATAGCGAACGTTCCGGGCAGCGCGAGTCAAATGATGATGATGATGATGATTTACATATGGTAATGGCGATGGGGAGTGAGTACAAGAGATTGGGAAGCGTATCCCTTGGGGCTCACACTGGCCATGACAGTGGCGGTATCGCTTCCACTGCGCATCACATTAATGTAACGCCGCGAATGCTCACAATATATATATAATATATATATATATATATATATATATATATATATATATATATAGAGAGAGAGAGAGAGAGAGAGAGAGGAGCAGCTGAATGCCGACAGTCTACTGTGCCAAGGGAGGTACAGCGAAATGTTTAGGCTTGCTTTCCTTTTTTACTGCGATTAGTGACGTTAACATTTTAAATTTATTGATTGATGGATTGTAGGGTTTAACGCGCCGACGCAGCGCAGGTGATGAGGGGCGCCGTAGTGGAGGGCTCCGGATTAATTTTGACCACCTGGGGATCTTTAACGTGCGCCGAAATCTCGTACACACGGGCATTTTTGCTTTTCGCCTCCATCAGAAAAGCGGCCGCCACGGCCGGGAATCGAACCCGCGACCTCGTGCTCAGCAGCGCAACGCCTTAGCCACTGAGCCACCGCGGCGGGTACATTTTAAGTTTATGTAGGAACGAAAATGAAAAAAACGCGGCTCCTTCCAAATATATTACGGATTCCATACCAATTCGGGTATCTTTGTGATTTTGTTCCCCGTCAATGTCTGGGTCATGTATATTTAGCATAACCGTATGTGACGCCTCAGGGTGGTATCCGGCGCCACTCTTACAACGCGGGGTAAAGGGGACCTTCTTCATAACCCGTAAGCCGTGACTCGAGCGTCTAGGGCCTGTCGTGAGCAGTCGACTGTCGGGAAGCCCTTCGTATGCTACCTTTCCTGAGTGTGCCTGAGGAAAGCGCGGCGGAGAGAATTACAGCGACTAATAAAAGCGGAGAAAAGGAGCATGCGGCGCCACGTCGGAAAATGCAGGGCACGTAGAGCTGAAGGTCTAAGGGGATGCGAAATATATGAAAATCAATCGCCGCTTCGTCGATGGTTGAAACGCTCAGCTTTTTGTGAGATATTCGTTCGTGGTCGTTAGTTTTGTTCTGGTTTACAGACTTTTGTTGACGGGACCTTCGCTATGATCAGAAACGTTCGCTTTAAATCCAAACTCCTTCGATCGTGCACGGCACAGCGCATTTGGATAGACGTCGGCTTTCTAAGGACATAGAGCCAGATTAATTTTTTAAAGACGATAGTCTTTCTTGGTCTACTTAAACCCAGAAATTTTGATCTGTCTGTATGTCTGTCTGTCTGTCCGTCCGTCCGTCTGTAACTCGATTCAGCCACCTGGTCAAAGTAAAATGCTTACTGCGCAATAGTCTTATATAGTCACAGCCAAACGTAAACGTGTAAGCCCGGTTTATATCTTCGCACTTCTCAACTTTGTTGAACAAGAACAAGACATTACGCAAATATAAGGCAGGAAATTAGTACACAAGGGATATTTACAGTGTTCCTTTATTTTAAAAAATTCATGGATGTTTGGTTCGATAGAAAATGATATTCTACATCTACTGCAGAAAACCGGTGCCTCCTGACGGCATATGAAAAATCACGGGGCAACAGCAACGAAAGGTTCCACTAGCTAGGCTCCACGTTCTGCTTGGAAAGCACGTGGAGCGCGGCCACGGGGCTCTATAAAACTTCTAGTCGGCCGCCTCCATTCACGCGCGTCTCCGCCGTACTGCAGCGCTGGGATCGAGGAACCCGGCCTGTAGCAGTGGAACGCGGTAAATTCAAATCGCCTTGCGCAAGCCTTTAGTGTGTTTACCTTGGAATGAGCGCGACGGTACAGGAACAGCATGAGAGGTGAGCGGGAAAGCAAAGGGGGGCATTTCTTTGGCAAATTTCTACAATGACTATCGTCTTTTGGCAACATTTGCAACGAAAGGAGCAGATACGGAGCAGAATTTTTTCTTGGGGCGTTTGATGAGCCTTCTCTTATTATCATCATCGTTTTTTTAAACAGCTGTGTAAAGTTGACTTTCAAGCAGTGCTATTTTGTGACGGGACGGTCCTCATCAGTAAGGCATAAAAAGCTGCGCTTTAAAATGGGACAAACAAAAGCATCGTAACCAGCCTCCTTCTGTTCGCTGGTACAACCTCACTTGAACATCGGGAGTGGTACGATACAAACCTACACGCAGTGGACACGTGGGCAGTCAGCTGCCAATCCCGTGCACACAGCTGGGGAAAATAACAAACATAAAGCGAAATCTGAGTACACCTAATCCTATAAAATGAGTTATGAGTGCGAAAGGGTCAATATCTCTTTGAACGCCACTGATGGCATCCCGGGTTTTGCTCTGGGAATGTTTTCAGGTTTTGAGTTTAAGCTCGTGAAGGTTATTTTTTACAGTTACCAAATTAGCATGTTGCTGCATGCCAGGGTTACTGTACTTGGACGTTGCTTGATTTGGTTGATTGTAGGGTTTAACGCGCCGACGCAACGCAGGCAATGAGGTGCGCTATAGTCGAGGGCTGCGGATTAATTTTGACCACCTGGAGATCTTTAACATGCGTCGAAAACTTGTACACACTCGACACTACTTGCGAAAATATTAGCACCCCGCAGAGCATTCTGGTGTGCCGGTGACTATTGTGCCGCCGGGTGAGCGTTGCAGGGTGCGTACCGCTTGGTGCAGAATGGTCCCACCGCCTCTGACATTTCAGATCCGGGCTTGCTGGGTTGCTGATATCTCGGGAATTGGCGGCCACGCTTGGTCACCACCGTGAGACCTACTCTTGCCGAAAGCAGCCACGCACAGCCTTGATCAACGCCTGAACCCATTACCAGTCACCAGGACCGCCAGGAACTTCGTCTGGCAATACTTCTCATCGACGACGTCATCAGTCACGTACGACGAGCTGGTCCTACTTAACCGCCTAGCCATCACGGAAACGTCTCGGCACAACACCGCTTGGCGTAGAATGGTCACAGTGCTCCTGACATTTCATGTTGGTTACCTTAACCGTTATAAACAATAGACTATCGACAACTACTTTCTAATAGCGGTGTCATGTCTGTACGACTTCAAGTTGCGCAACTTGCTGTGTAGATTCAAGGAAAAACTTCTTTCCATGCAGCAACTAGGAATACACTCATGATTATACCGCTGCCTAAAAACATGCGCCCGGTATTTCACAAAGGCAGACGAAAAAATAGTGCTGTCGCCTTGCAGGCCAAATTTGAAGGGAGGTCTGATGTGCTGTACACGGACGCTGCCGAATACGACAATAACAAGACCGCACACACAGCGGTAGTAGTTCGTGAGAGTTGAGACCCGGTCTCGTGCAGTAGCGGTCCCAGAGATTGGTTTTCGGGCGGGCGATTTTTTTTTTATTTGGTGGGGGGGGGCGAGGCGAATAAAGAATCGCTCCCCTCCTCGCGCCAATTCTGTGGAGGTGGTGATAACCATGGAGGCGTGTGCGCGTATGCGGCGCAACCCGCTGGGATTTAACTTCGCGCAAGTGGAATGTTTAAAAAAAACTAAAAATAAGAAACTGGGGACCTCTTTGGGGGGGGGGGCGACCGCCCCCTTCGCGCCCCCCCTTGGGACCGCCACTGGTCTCGTGTTGCACCGTCAAAAACACAAATACAACTGAGGCAGAAGAAGTTGCTATTGCTCTAGCAAGAGCACAAACCGGTACAAGGGTGGTTGTTAGTGACTCTAAGGCAGCCATTAGGAATTATGATATGGGCAGGGTCTTTGCTGCAGCCGCCAAAATTCTCAGAGAAGGTCAAGTACCAGCAGATCAAATTTCACTGATATGGTGCCCGGCCCACCAGGGTCAGCGGGGGAACGTGAAGGCGCATGCGACCGCCCGAGGCCTCACTTACCGGTTGATCGCAGCTGACTCACCGCCTCCACGCGAGGAACCGCTTACTTCACGTGACCAACTAAGGAAATTCCAAGAAATAATTTCTCATTATAAGCTCGGTCGCAAGACCTATCCAGCGGCGGATAAACAGCTCAGCAAAAAAGAGGAAGTTATGTGGAGGAAATTGCAAACCGGGGCGTTTCCGAACTTTCAACTATACAGCAAATGGCATCCGGAAGTCTTTACTCCTAAGTGCACTCACTGCAATGGCATTGCGGACCTATCTGGACATGCCCTTTCTATAACGACCCGAACAGAAATGTGGAATTCTGGGCGATCTTATTACTCAACCATAAAGCAGAAGAGCAAAGCAGAGTCATCGGTCTGGCCCTGACCGCCGCCGAATCCCAAGGGATTCCGGCCGACGATTAGGGGGTGAACGGGGGTCTAGGCTAATGCCCTCTCCCTCGTTATTTTAGACGGGTGCAAATAAAAGTTAATTCTCTCTCTTTCTCTCTCACCATTTCTTGGTCGGTTTCTTTCCATGCAAGTGAAAATGGCCCGTGGATTAGTTACAAAAACAAAGTTAGGAAATACATGTCATTCCTCGCCAGTTTCGCTCTACAATCTGCGATTCTTTTCACGCAGATGCGCAATGTGCCCACTTTGGAATGCTCAAGATATATCACCGCCTCCGGCTGTGCTACTACTGGCGCGTAACGTACACGTTTGTCTGTAACTTCGTTCGCTCTTCTGCCGACTGCCAGGGTCGAAATTTACGACCGGACCCACATGCAGGTGCGTTGCAGCCGTCGGCACGCCCAGCCCGATCTTTTGGTGGTGTTGGTATTGATTTCTACGGACCTTTACCGTTGACGGCTACTGCCAACCACTGGATTATAGATGGCGACCACCTCGCCTGCTACCCTGAAGTAGCCGCGATGTCGCTTCGTTCCTTTTACATCGTTTCGTGCTCCGTCATGGCGCGCCTCGTCATCTGCTCAGCGACATGGGCCGTGGTTTCCTCTAGGCCTCCTCACGACATGCCGCATTACCCACAGGCCCCCTACGGCTAAGTACCCACAGACCGACGGCTTTACGCAGCGCTTCAACCGTACCCCGCGTGATATGCTAGCCATTTATGTGTCTTCGGACCACAAGAATTGGTACCAGGTCCTTTCATTTATAACGTACGACTTCAAGACAGCTCAGCAGACCACTACAGGCTTTTCCCACTCTTTCATCCGTACAGACGCGAACCGTCGTGTCTCCTGGACACCATCCTCCCGTATCGACCAGACGCCTCAGAATACACGCTGATTTCTGAGACTACTACGCACGCCGGGGAGTGCCGACAGCTTGGCCGCGCATACACTACATAGGAGCAGCCGCAACAAAAGCACCGTCGTGGTGACCCCAGGCCCTCAGCTGAATTTTCTGCGGGATCTCTTTTCCGGCTCTAAATATTATCTACCATAGCCGGCCTATCGAGCAAGCTTTTTTCGAAGCACCACGGCCCATACCATGTAGTGGAGCGTACCTCGCCCGTCAACTTTGTCGAGGAGCCACTGACACCTTCGATGGATCTTCGCCGCCGCGGACGCGCAATTGTTCACGTTCAGCGTCTCAAGCCCTACTATGACCCCCTTGTTTTTTCTGGTCTTTAAGTCGCCAGGGTGGCTCTTTTCGCCGCGGGGTTGATTTTAACAAGGAACACTAGCGATCATTGACGTAACGCTATCAGCGCAGCTACAAACCAGGAAAGTGGAAATAACAGGTATTGGAGCCAATTACCTCATGCGCTCTGCATCGTCATTATTGCGAGCCACAAGTTCATCACGAGTGTGTGGGCTCGAGAGCTGAGCCAGCATGGCAGAACCCCTTCGGACTCAGCTAAGCCTCTCTGCGTTTCAACGCCTGCTGCCGTCCTGCCAATAAACCTCATCATAATTAATACACAGCAATTCGTCGGTAATACGAAATCGGATACTTAGAAATCTCGGTTACGTCCAAACCTTTTCTTGCCGTGCACATACCTCTGATAGGCGCTATGTATTTGCCCCGTTTATCTCGATACGTTTTTTCGGGGTACCACGGATATCTAGAAATGTTGACAGAGGAGCAACCCAAATTCGGCAACATGCAACTGCTCAGGTCTCTTTCAGACCGCTTAGTTCCCACTACGCGCCGAACGCGGTCGCGGGCGACATATGTACGCGGAGCACCCGCTTTAAGAGGCTGATATCGCCGTTGCCGGAGTGCTCTCCGACGCCTGCTTCGTTGAGATAGTTGTGGACGGCGCAGCTGGTCACGCGGACGACGAGGACCATGCAGAAGTTCGTACTATGGCAAAAACAACAAAGACGCTGAGCCTGCTTCGCCGCAACAAGCTAGAATGTAGCGGTGGCGACCAACAATTGCCCGATGCCTTCAGCAGTTGCGAACGCTTTTCTAGCACTAGACGCGAAAGCGAAACAGGCGAGCATCACGCAGTTCTCTCTTCCGCAATACTAAAAATTTGTTTACCTGCAAATTATTTTGGCTTCATTAAAAGGAATTGATTGAACATGCGTTTATTGAAAAAAAAAAAACAGGGAGAGAAGTGCCGTTGACATGACCGGAGGCTTTCGTCAAGAATCAGAAGTGGGATAGGAAATAAGGCGTGAAGAGAACAGGAAAAGGCAACTAGAAGCAGTCCTCAATGCCGGCTTCTCTGATGAAAATCAGCAGAGCGTCCAGCAGGTGCTTCCTGTGAGGTGGGGCTCCAAGTGGATTAACCCAAAGTTCATAGTCTGCCCGCAGTCGTAGCGGGCCAAGTGTCCTTAGGCCGCATACTGTAGGAACACTGAGGGCCGAACATTCCCACAGGAGGTATCGCGCACTGCACAGGGATCGGTACCACATTTCTGTCAGTTTGGAGTGCTGTACTTCTTTCTACGCCCGAAGAAGAGGTCAGTCGTGCTAGGCGTAAGGTCCGTGCCCGTTCTTATGTGTATACGCCTCAGCCGCACTGTTGCCCAACGGCTGAATCCGGGGGCAAGGGGTTGGGGTCTTCAAAAAGTTTGTTTTGAAGACCGGCCTTTCGCTCGGCTTTCACCAAAGCAGCACCGTCCTCTGTGTCGATGTTGGCCTCCGCATCTGCACCAGCGGATTGTAAACAGTCTCGCTCAGGGTGAATACGAAGTTGCTCCCGGGCCATTCTGTGGGCCTCTTCATTGCCTCCGATCCCATCATGTCCAGGGACCCATCGGATTTGGTATTGCAGGAGACTCAGCAATGAATTTCTCGATTCTGCTGATGGTGCGGCTAGTAGTTTTGCGTGAACCAAGGGCGCGAATTGAGTCCATTAAGTTTTTGCAAATCATTACGCATTCGGGAGGGCCGAGGGTGAATGGATGCTTGCCTGCCAGTTCAGTCGAAGCAAGCAGGATGGCCCTTAAATGGCTTCTCAGCTGGAAATTTCGCAAAGCGCAAATGTGCATTTGCGCTTCGGTCTACGAGGCTGTACGCGCAGAGTGAGACCGGGTCATGTTCAACTGCCGCGTCTGTGTATGCATGCAGGGTACGACTTGCTAGGGTATCCCTGTCTCCACTGGCTAGTTCTACAAGGCGACCTTTAACCTTCCTTTTCCTTCGTCTTGGGTTGTCATGACCGACATTTTTTTGTAGTGGCTTGTTCGTTGCCGCCATAATGCCCTCGCTTGTGCAGTGGAGCTTTTGCTACAAGCACTAGCTCTTATTTCAGTGACCTGGCTACAAAGTTTCGGCATTTTGCTGAACTAGAACACGCTTATCTCCACTTATCTAGAAATTTTCAGCTGATTTTACCACTTCTTGATAACAAGGAATTACTGTATCTATATATTTTTTTCTGTACACACACATTTATATAGCATTTAATAACGCTGTGGAATTTATAATACAATAGCTTGTACCATTTGACGATTTTACCATCTTAGTACGGTACATCATGGAATGTAGTTATTATAATACAGAATGGGGTCCCAGAGTAATATACTGCAGTGGGACCCCCCAGTATTGGTAACACACACAGAAACAGATCAGTTACGATAATGGCTACACGAGCTAGCAGTTTCCAGCTCATCTTATTCGGTCACCTTAGTGTTTGTATAAAATTGGTACTGGATGTGGACGAGTAGAGCAAGACATGAATCAATTACAGAGACCACTATTGTTCCATAGCAATCAATATTCTGATTTTGTCTTGCAGCTCACCACCATGTTGGCAGCCAAGTATGGCACAAAAACACGGCGCAGCAAATATGCATATTTGCGTTAGAATTCCTCTTAACAGAATTCCTCTTATTAGAATTCCTCTTTCGTTAAAATTCCTCTTAACGTTAGAATTCCTCTTCCTCTTAATTCCTCTTATGCATATTTGCATTAGAATTCCTCTTAAAAGCTGCTTAACAAATCGCAATTTTTCCTGTCCGCAGTGAAAACTACTAAGTAATTGCCGAGAGCGCACCCACGTAGAGAGAATGGCCAAGATTGCAGCAACCGCCCGGCAGTTAAAAAACCAAGGAAATGATGAGCGCACATATGTGCGTGCCTCTCGAGGACATCCCAGCGTCCCCGGCGCACACTTGTCAAGCCAAGCATACACGTGGGGAGATTCGCCAAGATTGGCCGAAAAAAAAAATCTCGACCGTTAGCTGCAATCGGGTCAAGACTTCCTCGGAACAAGAAAGAGACGTCATAGCGTGCGCCCCTCCAAAGTTTTCTCCAATGATTATTACTTCTAAAAAAATGAATGAAGCTCACACTTAAAGCAACAATGATGGAGTAAAGTTTGTTGCGGCAGCGAAGAAGCAGATCGGCTGCATCGTGGACTTAAACCGTCGTCATGGTCGCCAAGGTTGCGCACAGCTTCGCTACCTTCAAGTATTACGCGTTAGTGTGAGCTCCCCTCATTGTTTACACAGCAAAATACACGGTTGGGCTAGTAGGTGTATATCGCTTGAATAAAAAGAGCGCTAAAAACACGACACAAAAACGAAGAATGACGAGAGAGATGCGCTTCTGTCCCATCTGTCACGTCGTTCTTCGTTTTTTGTGTCGTCATTTGAGCGCTCTTTTAATTCAAGGGTTTTCGTTTTTAACTGCATTGAAACAATCTGGCTGAAAACTTTTGTGAAAATCTTTATTCGGGCATAAAACTCTGGATTTCTTACGCAACGCCGGTCGTTAGAAATGATTTCGACGTCTTGATTTATCCAACAAAAAATGCCTTTCTTTCCAACTCCACTCGTGCGTTACCTTTGCCTATGGTCTGTTTTTGGGCTGGGGAAACGAAGATTTGCGTTACAAAACAGCTCAAGACATCGGTCGCAGCAAAACTTTATGCTTTCGTTTATAGCGCAGGTAATAAAATGCAAACATAGTGATTGGGAATCAAGTTTCTAGTTCTATTGAAAAGTGGCTAATTTTATTACTGATGACTTCTTAATTCTTTAAGCATGTGCGTTGTCTTGCTCAATATACAAGAAAGTTGACACCACTTGCGCTTGCCGTTTATAGTGCAGATAATAAAAGGTAAACGTACTTAATCGGTATCAAGTTTCGAGTTGTATTCAAAAATGACTAACTTCCATTATTGATGACTTCATAATTTGGTAACCACGTGCGCGTTTTTCCTCTACATATGAGACAGCTTTTAAAGGACAGTTTTTCTACTCTTTTTTTCATTGTCTGCATGGTGAACTCACTTAACACTACAAAGCTGTTTGACATGTTTACGTAGATAATAGGTGCTAGGATCATTCCCTATTTCGAAACAAATACGCGGTGAAAGAAATTGGTACCAATATACAATACTTTACATGACAAGAATGCAATCAACTGTTCAGGAAAGAAAATTATTCCAGGTACTGCAACCTTTTATTACTTTTGATGATGAACGCTGCTGCGAGGTGGCGCCGGGAGCGCTTTTGATTTCAGGCGATAGCTAAGGGGGTAAGGGACCTGCGGGCGGCGGCCCCAAATGTGCCCATTGCAGTCTGCACAGTGCCGCAGGTGACAAAGCAGAGCGTGCACACCGAACGGGCAGTACTCGCTGTTAACAGCGAGATTGAGGCGCGGCAGGGCGCGGCAGGGAACTTGGGCTTGAAGTGATAGACCTGAACAGGGTACTTGGCAGCATTGGATATAGGCAAGCTTTTCAGTGGGGCGGGATTCACTTCAGCCTCAGGCTAGCGAACTAGGTGGGGTTGCGCTGAGGTGGGAGAGCGGTAGCTTTTTTAGGGGGCCCCGCGCAGCTCAGGAAGGCAAACGAGGCGACAAAGGGGAAGCGAGGGACGTATGCGCGCTCACCACTAGGAGGCAGCCAGGCCTATACAGCTAACCGATGAACCTATAGACTAAGCTGAGAACGTAGGCAGAGCCGATTTAAACGGAAACAATAGCGCGAACAATTTTGTTAGAAACAAAAATAGACTCCGTAGCGGAAAGCGAAAGGAAAAACATGCAATAAATAATACTTAATCAGCTACATAAATAGACAAGGAGGCAGAAATCCCCATACGTAAATAGAACTGCAAAACCAACTTGAACTGGAAGAAATAAACGTGTAAGCTTTAGCCGAGACTCCCCTCCGAGACTTTGAAGCCTTACCTGTCATAGAGAATTATGTCTAGGAAGAATGCAACCGGACCGCAGGAATGAAGAGATGGGGAGGTGTTGGCGTGCTTAATAAACAAGTGGCCGACTGGCGAGCGTGCATGAAAGCTGTAAAGAGCATCTATAGGTTTGAGGCACCACCACGAGGAAAAATACCTGATCTCCTGTTGTGTATCTGTGGAACGGAAGCAGAGCTAGGGAGGAAAATGAGGAAGTGGTAAACTGTTTGAGAGGAGATATAAACGAGTTGAAAGATTCGGGTGAAATAATGTTAGTTGGACATATGAATGCCCACATAAAAGGTTTGGATGGATACACAGATCACAACGGTCTAGTGATAGGTCTATGTCAGGAAAACCGGCTTGTAATAGTAAACACGGAAAGCAAGTGTGACGGACAAATAACGTGGGAAGCGGTAACAGACAGTCCAGCATAGTCTATAGTCTGGTCTCCGAGACAGTATACGAAAGGTGTCGGGAAATAAGGCTAGATGAAAACGGAACAGACAGCTTAGGAAGCGACCATAAGCGGGTTACATTGCACTTTGGAGGCGCAACCAGGACAAATTTAGAAATAGGTACAATCGGAGGAACTAATTTGAACAATGGACAGTTGAAGGTCATGGCTGATATGATGGAAGACGAAATCAATATAATCCCAGACAACAATTGGGATTACGACGAAATATTAGCGTTCATAAAGCGTAATATGAATGAAGCCAAGCAAGGAAACACATGGAAAGGGAAGAGAAAGCCGAGAAGCTGGCGAAATACGGAAATAGAAGAGGCTATTGACCAGCGAAAAAAGGCATCGACAGAGTATAGAGAGGCTCAAAAAACTAGTACGGAAACAGAGGTAGGGAAGGAACAATGGGATATCTTCCGAGAAAAAAAATAGAAGCGCAGAAAATAGTGCATGCAAAGATCAAGCAGAAAAGCAAACAATGGATGGCAGAAATACGGAAGAAGGATAAAAGCGCATCCAAGAACTTTTGGATTTGTAAAATTACTAAGCTTAAAAAATTATATCTATCAAAAATTCTTGATAGATTAAGAGGGGAAACATTTTGAGGGAGAGAAGGCGTTGGCGCATATTCGTCGAATTATTAGTGAGATGTTTAGGGAAATATAGGTAGGGAAGGCTGCGCCGATAACATCAGGGCCACGGAGGTCTACGGAAAGGGAAATAAGTTCCAGCAACCTTGATTGGAAAAAATCAGTGCAAAAGGTTACCCCAAAAACAGCCGTGGGCCCGGAAGGAATACCAATGCGGCTGATAAACCAGCTTGGACCTTAAATTAAGGAGTCGGTTATGAGGGCAATAGATACGGTGATACAAACCGAAAAAATACCGGATGATTGACTAGAAAGTAGGCTGAATTTAATATATAAAAGCAGAGGACGCAAAGCAAGTATTGATTCATACAGACCACTCACAGTAACGTCGGTAGTGTACACATTGGTATTGCAGGCGATAAAATCAGAAATTCAAGCAGTGATGTGAGCAAATGAAATCCTTGGGAAACTCCAAAATGTATTTAAACACGACAGGCTATTGGGTGATAAACTGTTCGTTACAACACAATGCATTCAAATTGTGAAAGCGCCAAATAGACCAATATGGATTACGTTGTAGGACATTAGAGGGGCATATGACAACGTAAACAGAGAACTGCTGTGGAGAATGCTCAAACACTAGGTATTAGATGACAAGGTCGATATGATAACAAGCAACAAACAAAGGAATAGAGCTCGGTTATCGGTTTCTGTTGCAGAGAAACGGTAGAGTTCTTGCACGAAATTTTGATGGCGATAAAGTGATTTGCATCCATGATGAAACCGACCTAGAAAAAAAGACACAAGAAGCTTCGCGTAGTTTTTCACACGGCCTAAACCCTGTTACAGCCGTCTTTACACAGTTCCAGAATTATGATGCTGACTCTTTTTGTTATGTCACGTCAAATATTTCTAATTTTTTTCCTTCCATCACTTTAACGCGCGCAGCCAAAGAAACGAAGAAGTCGAATTAAATACTTTTCTCTCCTCGATAAAAAATGACTTCGATGTTCCAGCATTCAGTGAAATACATGGTTCTCAAACTGTGACGAGGTTGTTCAGCATGAAAGGTGCAAGTGTGAGTTATTATTCAGGAAAAACAACAAGGGTGGAGGCATCGCTCTGCACATCAACACATTTTTTAATGATATAATTCCAGAATATACTACTGTGAACCCTGAATTTGAATCAGTGTTTGTGAAAACCAGCCAACTTATTGTTGGCGTTATCTACAGACCTCCCCCAGGATTTCTCGAAGAATTTTATCAGTTGTTCGAACATATGTTGATTGATTTGATTGATTGTAGGGTTTAACGCGCCGACGCAAGAAGGTGATGAGGCACACCGTAGTGGAGGGCTCCGGCTTAATTTTGACCACCTGGGCATCTTAACGTGAGCCGAAATCTCGTACACACGGGCATTTTTGCTTTTCATTTCCATCAGAAAAGCAGCCGCTAAGTCCGGGAATCAAACCCGCGACCTCGTGCTCAGCAGGGCAAAGCCTTAGCCACTGAGCCGCGACGGCGGGTCGAACCTGTCTTGGAAGACATTTCAGCGCTAAAAATGAGTGTTGTGATATAAGGGGACTTAAATGTTAATCTTCTGCTTTTGTCCAATTCTCCTCACCAATTCACTGAAATGGCGATTTCTTGTGGCTTTTCAAACTTCATTAAGGCACCCAGTCATTTTACAGGACATGCGAAACATTAATTGATCTATGCTTAACCAACCTAGATGAAAGTCAAACGAAGTCGGGAACAATAACAAGCGATTTGAGTGATCACCTATCCATATTGTTTCATTCCGAAAACCTCTTCGTTAGTTCTCAAATCGATAAACAAATGTTTACAGATTAGGGTAATGGAGGACTCTCACGATCAGTATTTCCACACTTAATTGCAAATGTCATCCGAAAACAATCAACATCACTTATACAATATATTGTTAAAGAAAGTAAAAGAACTTTACGAACGTGCATTTCCAAGAAAAACAAAACAAAAAGAAGACCGAGAAAGCCCTGGATAACGGAGAGCTGCTAAAGAAAACAAGGAACGTAATTTACTGTTTGATAAGTTTATCATGTCTGGGGATGTCGAAATATCCAAAAATTTCGAAAAATCTTCCAGCTGACATGAAGAACTCGCGCATTTAGTGCACCAACAAATTTTTTGATGTACTGTATGATTCGCAAAAAACGTACGCTTAAGTATTTATTCGTTACTTCGCGAACCGTTTTTTTCTGGGTGCAAAGGCAGTATCTGGGCGAACCGTTCGAGGCAAGGCTCTGGCAGATAAATTTAATACGCACTTCCTGCTTTTCGCAGCCCCACCAATACAGAGCACTGGAGGTTTTGAAAATTGTGTTTCTTGCAACCTTTCCAATTCACTGTTCCTTTTTCCGGCTACTCTCGATGAAATAGTGATGATAATAAAGAGTATAAAACGAAATTAGTGTGGGTTTGAAGACATTAGCGCAAAGCCAATTTAAGCTGTGTCTGACCTTCTTGCCGACGCACTGTGTAATATAATCAATTTAGTTGTCTCCACTTGTACTTTGCTGATAAAATGAAGATTTCAAAAGTGTGTGTTTTGTATAAAGGAGGCACTGCTGACTGCTTCAGCAAATACCGGCCGTTATCCATTCTCCCGCTGTTTTGAAATATAGTGTAAAAGTAATTGAGCTGCGATTAACAAATCATTTAAAGAAACATGCAGGGACATCTCCACACCCATATTGACTTCAGAAAGGTAAATTTACTGGAAGTTCAGTTCTTAATGTTAGGGATAAAATAGTTACAAACCTAGAAAACTGCATTTAGACTCTGGGAATCTTCTTATAATCCAGCAAAGCATTTGATTTCCTTAAGCACGACATACGTTTAGCAAACTTACCTCGCTATGGTATGCGAGGTATCTGCCTTCAGTTGCTGTAAAACTACTTATCAAACCGTTCTCAATATGTCTTTGTTAACAATGAAAAAGCTGAGTTAAATAAAATATTTTTTGGTGTGCCGCAAGGATCTATTTAGGCCCAATTTTATTTTTACTCTATGTTAACAATATAGCGGCTATTGTTGGTACCCAAGACATCCTTCTGTATGCTGATAATACAACGGCGTTCTATTCAGCGGATGATATGCCCTCTCTTGCAAGTACAGCTAACGTGTGGCTGACCCACTCACTCCCTCAAGACCAGCAACGCCTGGAACCAGACGCTGATCCTTCGTTTCCCAAGGGCCCCGTCCACTTGGACAGGGTCCGCGGGCCAGGAAAGATCAAGGCTTTCTGGACTTGGAGACCCCCCACCGAGGGACGCCTACAGTTCGATAAAATTTTATTTCCACCTCCTCCTTGACGTCACCCTCGGCAGCAAACCTATTGTTCCACAAGTTAAAATTAAACCTTCAAGTGCCTTTGTTATGGATATTATATACGGGTACATTGAATAGTGCACGGCTTAGTCATCCGGCTCTGACTCTGTTATACGAAAAAAAAACATAAAGTTCATGCTAAACTTTAGGTGACAAGAGTTCCACCATCGTACAGCACAAGGACATGACGGTTAGGGGAAAAATAAGGGCTTAACACTTATAAGCAAGCACCAATAACAGTAAACCACACACAGGTAACAATAATAACATCACCAATGAAAGCGTGGCATTTAACTCACGAACTTCTTACCTATAGAATATTTACAGATGCAATAGTAGCCACTGCATTCCTGAGTCAGTATTGCGCTATTGGGATATTTCTCCAGGCAAAGTTTTTCACAAACATCAGTTGTGCACACTGAAGAATCAAGAAAGAATTAAAATTTAATATTGTGTACACTGAGCGCGGCTCAGAATTCTGCGCATGCGCCGCGGCACGTAAACCACACAAAATATAATAGCACTAGATCAGCCAACCTGTATTTGAAATTGGTGAAATAATCAATAATAAAATTCGGGGCAAATTATTCCTTGAAACAAATCGCCTGGAACCAGAAGAAAATACTAAAAAAATGTTTCACCTTGAAAATATCTGCCCTGTAGGAGTGCAAGAAAAGAATGAACCCTCATCAGTGTTCCAATAATGTGTGAAAAAATTAGCAGTGGCTTAGCTCGGCTATGCCAGGATATACGTAGCGAGAGCAAAGGTTCAGCTGGTAATTCTTGGGTTTCCTGGTTGGCTAGGATTAGCTGATTTTCATGCTTACTGCTGCTAAAGCGATTTCCAATACAATACAATACAATATAATCCAATCCAGCCGCGGCGGCGGCGGCTTCGGCGCGCCACCTGTGCGCCGTTGAGACGTCTCTGCTCCTCGCGCATGCGCAGCACGGCTCTCCAAGAGCCACGCGAAACTGCTAAACCTCGGCCAGTGTAGCTAACGCTACAAAAATGTTATGACTTTCAGCGTCAGCGACTGCGGCGCACGCAGGAGATATACGGTGTCGAAAAGTAACCGGGTGTCTAGGGTGCCGTCAGACTACATTGGATATTTTTAGAGAAGGCTGTGAGAGCGCAGAGCGACTGTCTTTGTGGCGTAGAGATTCCTGTTGGCGACGTACACAGCAGCTGGAGATCTCACTGTCAGAACAGGCACCTCTGTCATTTCAAGCACGGGTCGATGCACTTACGAAGAAACACGCAGAAAACCCTACGACACGCTACACGGATGCCGCACGCTACACCCGCAAACCCGCACGCAGTCCTGGTTTTATACCACCAGGGAACCGAGGTCACAGCCGCCACGATATCTACCCCCTCTACGAACACCGCTGAGGAAATCGCCATCGCCCTAGCAGCCGCAACAAAAAGCGAATACGTTGCAGTCATTACGGACTAGCAAGTAGCATGCCGAAACTACCAGCTCGGCCACGTATCACCCTTAGCCCTCAGGATCCTGAATGTCATCACACAGCTTCCCGACGTTGATATCGTTTCGGCCCCTGGACAGGAGTCTCTCGACGGAAATGTGGCGGCACACGCCACTGCCCGAGTACACACCCTTCGGGCAATTTCCGAAGAGAGCCAAGACACGGAGAAGGCCCCCCACACACTGAATGGCTACGCGGACATCCTCGCTCACTTCAGAAAAGAGCGTCGACGGTTCCCCCCGCCCAACCCCCACCTTTCCAGAGCCGAAGCGACCACACTCCACCGGCTACAGACCAACTCCTACCCGTACTGTACCCTACTCCACCATATCTACCCCACCCGGTATTATAGTACATGCCACTTTTGACCCCAGCCAAGCACCCTGTACCATCTGATCTGGGAGTGCCAACAATCCCGATCCCTCACACCCAATCCCCGTCCTTCGTACGAGCAGTGGGTGGACCGGCTGTCCAGCTCAGCCCTTCGACCCAGCGCATGCTGATAGAGAGGGCACGGGCAGCCAGCAAGGACCAGGGCATCCCGGACTAGCGGACGCCCCCAACCCGGGGTGCTCTCCCCATCCTACACCATTAAGCTCCAAATTAAAGATGTTTATTCTCTCTTTCGATCTCTCTCTCTCGCCCTCTCTCTCTCTCTCTGTCATTTCTAACCTCGGAGCGCAATCCAGTAATAGCCTTATTTAAACGGGCCATGAAGACAAAATGCAAGTTTGTTTTATTCAAAAGATTGCTTCGTTAGAATCATGCTGACACCATTTTCGATGCAAACTTAGCTCAAGTCACCTAAATAATTCGTTAGAAAAAAAGGGAACGGCCATGCGACCCACTAGCTCATTTCCCGCAACAGAACCTATAATGTCATACCAGTCAGCTCTGTTATTGGCAGCGGCCGGCAAAAGCAAACTAAAATTACGCAGAGCCTTTAAGCATGCCGAACGAGCTATTTGCGCCTAAATATAGGCACATTCTTTTCATATGAGTGACAACGGTAGGACAAACGGTGGAAGTTACGAAAGCACGCCTAAACAGAGAAGAACCGATGTGTACTGCTGATTGTACTGCGCACCGTATGGTTGGCATAGATGCAGAGCACTGCGAGGCTTTGGCGGTTGTCTCGGACTACACTGGCCGATTGACGCAAGGAAGGGTGTCTTACGTAACGGTATTTGTCGAGCGTGCACTGTGTTTCACGAAGCGATTATTTTCTCCACCAACAAAAACAAGCCAGTTTTAAATACGGTCACCAAACAACCAAAGGCAGAAAACGGCTTGCCGCGGTGTGGTGCCGCAATCTAGGTTGACTAACAGCAAACAAGTATCCGCTCTTAACCAATTTTAGCTGAAAGACCTGTTCTTATGATGTAATTGAAAATGTGCTTCAAACACATGTTTGGCACGAGAATCAAAATTTCAGCTTAAATTGAATATTTTCGCAGAAAATAAAGAATCGTTTGCTTCCCGACAAGCGCTGGGGGCACTATACAACACGGAATCTTTCCAATAAAACAAACGTGTATTTTGTCTGAAGGCCCCTTTAAACACACGATTGTCCCCGCGCACTACCGCTTTCTCCATCAGAAATACCTTAAAGGAATAGACAACTGATTTTTGTGCATGCATGCTTTCTAGCTCATATGAAAACTACTGATTTGTATACTGGGGTAACCGCAAGACATTTCCAAACAAACCGGCGGAAAAAATTTCAATTTCGCATTAAAGTTTCTAAAGTGTGGAAGCTGGCGCCATGCGGCGTCTAAACGTGACACTACGTTACGTGAAACAGCTCCGTCGATTTTAACGCGTGATTCAAAAACCGCATGAAGGAATGAGAAGGAATTTCACGTACAGAGAAAAGTATGTCGTCCCGCGGCTCTTGGACATGGTTGCCAGCATTTCTTCTTGTGGGACGCGTATGACTCGTAGATCTAAACATTGCGATTTCAGAAGTTCGAGGGATCTAATATCAAAGCCGTTCCGGGTTGCGTATAGTCGTTTCCTAGTCAGCAGAGCCATGCGACGTATGGCGCCATCTAGGGGCATGTTTGAAGCTATTTCCACGTGCTGGTGGCCCTCAACTTAACCGCTCAGATCAGCTTGCTTTTGTACTGTAGTTGTATTAAAGAAAAAAAAAGCTATTGTAGCGTAGTGGTGTAACTCCTACAAAGCAAACATACTAACCCGGGTTCGAATCCCGCTACCGCACTTTTTTTCATTTTCAAGGGTTTCTCACATTTGAATATTAACATTTGTTATCCCGCATATCATCTATTTATGACATCTTTATGAATTAAAAATGGGATGTGGGGTATTTTCGTTGCCTTTTGTTCACTTTCAGCTACTGCTTCTTGTACGTTTTTGTGAGTTTTCCCCTTTAGGTCGGTTTCGGCTATTTCGGTTGAATATTTTTCAACACCGTGACTTTTAACCATTGTTAGTCCGTTTCGGCTGTTATTTATTTCTGTTCGTGTGGTTTTTAATGCTTTAGGTACGTTCATGCTGTGATATAACCCCCAAAGCAAGTTCAGATTACGACTGTCTGTACTTACTATGAAACGCATGCACGGTTACGGGGGTGAGGTGTTTTAAGTAATGCCCTTTTATTTGCGATAAAGAAAATATACGTGACAAAAATCGGTTGTCTGTCCCTTTAAGCCCACCACTCACTTTCTAGAACGGAACAACGCTTGTTGCGGCTCCTTCAAATTAACTCCCTTCCGTGACACAAACACCTTCATCGCGTACGCCCTGTTCAGTGCTCATGCTGCTTCAGTCGAGGTGTCTTCCTCGGGACACAAAGAGCAGTGGTACCAGTCCAGCTATGGGTTCCTTTGATTTTTTTCATTTTCATCTCTGAATTAAATTGTTTTTTATGGGTACCTTAGTTTTTGGTATTTGAGACAAGTTCATTCGGTCCTTTAAATTGTGCTACATAAGATAACGTTATGCTATGTCAGGGACAACTAAGTGTCAGAGGCGGCATTTTCTTCTGAACGCAGGTGGACGTCGTTTCACTAGAGTGCCTGTATACCATCGGTTGGCACTGTGGACACAGCCAATTAGACGAGCTCTGGCAGGGACATCGCGGTGGTATATGCACTCAACTACGTACCAGAACATTTCGTGCGGTGCATTTAGTAATATGGTGCTCATAGCACTGCAAGGGGACAGGAAAAGAAAACACAGCTTTGTTCTATTTGAAAAAACTAGACTTTCGAAACTCCCACAGCTCCATTCGAGCCCCGAAAGGTGTTTTTTTTTTACCGGAAAAGGCGCGAGAAATATTGAGCAACTTACAAATTTCGCGCTACAGTGACATAACACGGACAGGAGTGATACATTATGCACTGGTACAAATAGCGTTGTTATGAGAGCCACACAGTCAAACGGAACTGGAGGACCACTACAGTCTCCTGGTAATGTTTTTTGACGATGGCTTATGTCGGCAGGCACCAATCGCAGAAACAAGATTCTGTTTTAGTTTTTTTTTCAGTTTATTGTAACAGATGACATAGGCACTATGCATGGTGATTGATATTAAGTCATAGAGCAAGTTTCGCAAAATGAATAGTGAGTCACCACCCTTGAATTTCTTTACCCTAATATCTGCGCTATTTTTCTGCACTTGGCGATAAGGAAGGAAGGAAGGATGGACGGAAGGAATGAAGAAGGAAGGAAGGAAGGAAGGAAGGAAGGAAGGAAGGAAAAAATAAAGGAAGGAAAAAGGAAGACAGGAAGGAAGGAAGCAAAAAGACAGGAAGGAAGGAAAAAACGAAAGAAGGAAAAAACGGAGGAAAAAGGACGGAAAAAGGAAGAAACGAAGGAAGGAAGGGAGGAAAGAAGCAAGAAAGGAAGGAAGGAAGGAAGGAAGGAAGGAAGGAAGGAAGGAAGGAAGGAAGGAAGGAAGGAAGGAAGAAAGGAAAAAGGAAGGAAGGAAGAAAGAAAAAAGGAAGGAAGGAACTAATGAACGAAAAAAGGAAAAAAGAAAGTAGAAGGAAGGCCGAGGAGTTATCGTGGCTAGAGCCTAGTTACCTTTCCTGGAGGAGGGAAAGGGCGAACAGCCGAAACTAGAAAGCAGAGAAAGGAGCAACCTTGGAGGAGATAATAGGTATTCCCAGCACTACGGCACTAAACTTTCAATTTCAGTTACTGCAACTGGAGTCTTTCTGCCGAAATTTTTATATTTAAATTCGTCGGCTGCAGGAAGCGCATGAGTTCCTAAGTCGCATGCCAGCTGACGACAGCGAAAAAAAATGGTGAAGTATTTATGTTTAAACAACAGCCTCTTTAATGTACTAAACTTGAATTCTGTCTTCATGACCCTTTTAAGAGAAATGGAGTAGAGGACTGCACGAGAAGCCGAGATATCCCCAGTTGTAGATATCCTAGAGTGTCAATATTCGGCCTCAACTTCGTGTTGGTGAGCGAAACTCTCTCTGTCTCCTTCTGTCTTCTTGTTAGTGAGAATGAAAAGCAGCGGAATGGCTCGCCTCGTCCACTCGCGAGACACAGAATGGTGAGAGAAACCTGGTGGAAGATTTAGGCCTAACCGGTCTCCCATCGCTGCCAAAACGACTCAATTAGCAGTCTTCTGGCTGTGACAAAGTTCAAAGCAAAGGTTTCTACGCTTCACTAAAGGCGTTCGGCACCGCAGCAAACCGCACTGCAGCAAAGCTAAGTTTACACACTCGGTCTCATGAAACGTTGATAATGATCAGCGAAGGTACTTTAAGTGCCTCAAGAAAACAAAAGCTCCCAGTGATAAAAATCGGTTCTCGAACCCTAGCCTTTATAAGTGCACGTTTATCCGAAGTGCCATTCCGACACAGTCGATTCAGGTTGGAGTTTGGACTTTGACTCTGGTTGCAGAGCAGAAAGATTTGCGTTTCAACCATCTTTCTCCTTTAATTTAAAGGAGCTTTAAAACTGTTGTTGAGACATTGACGTTTTCTGACATTAGTCGATAGAAATATTTAACGGTGTTCGCCGGAGTGAAATACATTTCGCTATTTGGAAGATTTTTTTACGGACACAGTCGATTACCCCAAGAAGGCGACCGATACACTAATAGTTTTCAAACAATACGGCTAGGAACTTAGTTTACCGGCTTACGTTCCCGAGGGCAAAACCCTAGAGTGCATCGACCTGAAACTAAAATTTAGAAAGGGTCATCATATCTGCTTTCGGCTTAGTCCGCGGCCATCCGTACGTGCCAGACGCACACATTCGAATAAAAAACCCATTCTACTCAACGTGAAAGCAGACGGAAGCGCACCGAAAGGGATTCACCACAATGGGTTGGAGCGCCGTTATCCGCTCCCTGCTACCACCCAAAGCAATTCAAATTTCCCGCCTCCGTAGTGCTCGTGCGCCCCCTGCCTGAAACAGCGCCAGTGGGAGTTGTGCTGTTTTTGCATGCTTTTTCTCCCTGTAGGTTTCCTGCATAACGC